>NC_064252.1:1531381-1837631 GCF_003254725.2 Canis lupus dingo | reverse complement strand
GGATGACCACAACTGGGGTTGGTGCCTCCTGCCTTGAGGGTCCCATAGCAAGTGGGCAGTGGGGGCAGAAGTCGGGGTGGTGCTGCTGCTCTATGGGAAGTCTTGTTGGCCCCCACTGTAAAATTTTCATGGCACGGTGGAGGGGCAGGATAGGAGCCTGACTTGTGATTGGGCAGGTTAGGTGCAAAGCCAGGCCCATATGTGGCCACTGGGCCCTTGGCAGGGCTTGAGCTAACCTGGGAACCCCCTAAAAACTTGGGACTCTGGTAGAGAGTTTCCTGCACTGGGGGATCTCCCCTGCCCCCACCATCCCAGAGCAGTTCCTGTTGAGACTGAACATAATTACACACCAGCTGAGCCTTGAGTTGTCCGGTGGAGTGACTGGTGGAATCAAAATCCAGGGCAGGCCTGGGTTCTGAGGGAAGATAATCAGGGGGTGGCTGGGTATAGGCACCTGACTGGGGATACTGGGGAGGAGGAGGCTGGGGGTAGTGGGAGAACAGAGGCTGTGGGTGAGGAGGCCCATCACTGGGGTGAGCATTGAGGCAGGGTGCCAGTCCTGTGGAATCAGAACCCACTGGACACCCTTGTTCCGGCTTGACCTGCACTTGTCCATAATGTTCAAGACGAGGACACTGGCTGTAGACTCCAGCTGGAGCCTTGGGGCCTGGGTATAGCCCGGAGTGGGAAGGGAACTCACCCCATGGTTCAGAGGGTGGTTCAGGATAGGAGACCTGCTGGGGACAGGGGTTTGGCCCATAGTTGGTGGGTGGGCCAGGCCCAAGAGGTAGGGAGCCTGGACCCCTAGCTCCATAAGGTTCAGCTGCTGCCCCCTCAGGTCCCCCATATCCCAAAGTATCAGCAGGTGGGAAGTCCATATAGGGATTCAGACCACTGCCTATCATGGAGGTCCCACCTTCTGGCTCCTCCCGTAGCCCTCTGGTATCCATGGCGACATTCTCAGTGATGCTGGGGGGCTGTGGTGAGTACACACCGGTTGCGAGTTGGGGATCGAAGTTCCGTCCTCCTCCTGCCACGGTGGGAGGTGTGTGGACACAACCCAAGCTCTTGAACCGCTGGACTCTGGCTGGGGCAGGGCGGTCAACAGCCCGGGCCGGGTCACTGGCCCTCCGGGTGACCCCTGCATTGGGGTTGTATCCTGGATACTCAGCCCGGCTTCTCCAGGGAGGTGCTGGGAGACTCCCCATCCGATCCAGGCTGGGTGCTGCCGTGGGTGGGGTCCCACCTCCCCTGGCGGAAGCATATCTTGCCCGGAGCAGGTAGTGCTGGGCAGGCGCGAGGCCGGGCAGAGAGGATGCCCCGTTCTCTGGTGGGGATCCAGGGGGGTAAGGGGAAGCCAGGGAGGAGCGGCGGCTGACGGTATAGGCTGAGCTGACGCTACTGGAGCTGCTGCTGCGGCGGTCAAGAGAAACGGGGGGGCCCAGTCGGCGGGACACAGGGGTGCCTACAAGGGAGGAGAAAAGGCAGGGTGGTCAGGGAGCCCTCTGAACCTCACCCTGCCTCCCCCACGGGATGGCCTCGGCCTCGGATCCCAGGGACAGGCTCCTTAACTCTGACCACCCAGTTCCGTCTCCTTCCATGCCCTTTCTATGTTGCAGAACCACCGCGAACGGTTGCTTAGGTTGTACACTACACAGCCCTAGGGAACGGCGTTCCCATTATACTTTGTATATCGTGATCACCTGATAGATGGAAGGAAAGTGTCTTTCTGAGGAAGGGGGACCTTTTTCTAATTGTACAAAGGTGCTACAAGGCAGCCCTGAGGAGTGAAGTCCTCCTTCCAACCTCAGAGAAGGTCCAGATCTCAGCCCAGCAACTACCCCTACACCGAGGTCTTACCAGTGTGAGTCAGGCTGGGGAGTTTGGGGCCCCGGGGCCCTATCGGCCGAAGTTGATGCAGCTGGTCCAGTCTGAGGTTCTCAAGGCGGCGAAGAGTGGACAGACTGGTGCCAGCCACGCAAGGCCCCTCATCCAGGCTGGACAGGTCCTCGGTGCTGCCCCCTGCATTTCCAGTCATTTCCACACCACTATCTGTATTGGCTGCACTGCCTGCTGGGGAGTGGTCACTGCTGCAGGACGACTGGGCCCCAGGGCTGGGCTGTGGCTTCTGTGGGGGAAATGAGGGCTGAGGGCGGCCCCTACAATCCCCCCACCCGGCCACAGTTCCCTGAACGTGGTGAGTGGCCAAAGCCTGTGCCCCAGTGACTGCTGGGACTGAGGGCAAGCTGGCAGGCACAGGGAGGGCCGAGCAGATGAGGGCTTCGGGCAAACTGGAGAGGAGTCCATAAGAGCCTAGGCTGGAGCACAGACTGCCTCGGCTCAAGGCTCAAATCCGCACTTCGTTCTGTGACCTTGGATAATTTGTCTCTATGCCTGAGTTTCGTCATCGGAAAATGTGGAGAGTAAGTTTCCTTTTCGTGAAGTTGCTGTGAGGACTTTGTGAAATTACAGTCATATTACGTGTGGATTGTACGTGTAAATGATACATAAATTAGAATAATTTACTAAATCCCATGTAAGAGTTTGTTGAGCCAATTAAATAATTAATTATACTAAAATCTTTTGATTTGGGGTAACCCAAGGACCACCACTGGGATAAGAGACTGGAGCACCGTCCACAAGAGAGTGCTTTATGAGGGGGACACAGAAGAGTTGGGAGGGGACTGGAAGGACGTGGGCACAGAGGCCAGCTCACCATGGCCCCCTCCGGCACCGTCAGTCTGCTCTCTTCCCTGGTGGGGCCTCCATCCCGCTCCCTCTTGGGCTCCACAGTGGAAAGGGATGGTGCCCTGGGCAGGGGGCCATCTCCTCGGTGCCGCTTGGTCACATGGGCATCGGGACCATGTACTGTCTTGACATGTTTCCGGAGGGAGCTGGGATCCGTGTAGCGTTTGGTGCAGCCAGGGAGCTTACACACATATGGCTTCTGTTGAGTGGACAGGGAAGAGAGCAGGCAAAGGAATCAGAGCAGGAGTGTGCCAGAGGAATGGGAAGAAGGGATGCCGTCAGCTGGGGGAGAGGGGGTCAGGGAGGAATGCACAGCACCCAAGGAATTAAGGAGAGAGTGGGATCCTCAGAGCAAAAAATGAGAGGATCAAGGGAAAGATTAGGAAAACCGACAGGCCAGGTCTGGGGGGCCTCATGAAGTCAGGAGCTGAAGAGACCAGGGTCTTCTCCAGGTGGAATGGGTCTATTTAGGTTGGCCCTTTGGCTGGTTAGAGGTAGGGGTGGAGTGGGGTGGTAAGTAGAAATTTTTGGTTTCAGAAAAGACCATATCTGGGTGAATTAGGCTGTGGGGGGAACTCACCTCTGGAGTGGGTGCTGAGCTAAGGGATTTCTTATGAGGGAACCTCCCCAGGAGCTGGCTTCTCAAGTGGGGAGGGTCTCTTAGGTGGGGCATTCACCTCATTGGAGTGGGTCCGATTCTGGTGCTTGGCTCGGTCACTGGCATTGCTGAAGGCTTTACTGCAGCCCTCGTGCTCACACATGTATGGCTTCTCACCCGTGTGTGACCGTAGGTGTGTCTTCAGATTTTCGAGGCGTGAGTATGACTTCCGGCACCCCTCAAACTAGAGAATGTCGGGGTCAAAAGAGAGCTCTCAGACAGAAGGATGTGGAGATTAGAAGAACCATAAATTTCAGAAGGGACATCCATCAGGGGCTATGACTCAAGGAGAGAGAGCGATTCCCCAGAATCCAGGGAGGAGGGCAGGGGGAGCTAGGGAAACAAGAAGCCCCGTGGCATCCATCCTGGCATCCATCCGGGGCTGCGGGGACGTGGGGATGGCAGTGAGCAGCTGGGGTCAAGGCAGAGCACATCTCCCTGCTGGAGAACCTTACGCTTTCTTTGGATGGGGTCATTCTGGGACACTGAGCCTCTCTCCATTAGGCAGAGGAGCAGACACAGTGCCTAGGGCCCAGAGCACTTCAGGGGGCCCACAAAAGTGTTTTAATTTCTTTTAAAAGCAAGGGAAGAAGAGCGTTTAGGTCTAAGAGAGTGTTCTCATACCCAGTATCCACATGTTCATCTTTCTACAAACACAGTCAAAAAATACAAATCTGAATATTGGTTCCCTGAGGCAAGAGTTCCTAAGATCCAGGAGTCCTAGGAGCTCTGCCTGGGTGGGGAGCACCAGTGTAGGGAGGGAGCCCGAGCTTGGGAAGGGGGTGCCTCACCGTACACTTGTGCGGCTTCTCGCCCGTATGCCTGCGCATGTGCACCACCAGCATGTACTGAGCCTTGAAAGGCCTCAGCTCCCTGGAGCAGCCCCCCCAGTGACACACGAACTCCTTCCGCTCCCCATGGATGTGCTCACTGTTGATGTGCTGAGGAGGAGATACAGAGGCTCTCTGAGGCTCCCTTCTGCCCCCAAGGCCCAAAAGACACCTTGACCCCTTGACCTCCCCAGCCCGCCTTATGCCTGCAAGGCTCCCCCTCATGGGGGAAGAAGCGGCAGAAAGAACATTCCGGTCCTTCCAGGTTTCTAAAACAAAGCTGCAGCTCCTGAGTTTCTGCCTACCTGACTGGCCACTCAACCTCTGGCCTCAGTACCCTTGGAACTCCGGCCCTCAGCCTAACCCCACAGTGTCCCACCAGAATGTCCTACAAGATCCAGCCAGCATTCCTGTTACCCCCTGGGGCTCACGTGCACCAGCTGCTCCTGGGAGTCAAATTCCTGGCTACAGCCGGCCCAGCGGCAGACCGTCTCATAGGCAGATTCAGGCTCAGGCTTCCCCTCTCTCTCCAGGTCCTCCCGCCCATCCAGCATCCCCAGCAGGGGATCCTAGGGCAGAAGAGGCAATCCTAGGTCACTTGGGTGACAGCTTCGGTTTAGCTCAGGTTTCAGAGTTAAAGTCACCCTCCCCTCACTTACCTGTGTGCCTGTGGAGTTGGGGCTGGACATATCACCCTCCAAGGGCTCCTCTGGGCACTTGCTAACCAGCAGGTCCAGCTCAGACTTTAGCTTCCCCAGGGGAAGAGGTGAGGGTGATGAAGGTAGAAGTGAGCAGAAGGAAGAGGGAGCCCAGCCAGGTCTTCCTGCCCTGAGTGCCCCCACCCAAGCAGCTGGAACCCTTGGGTTTGGAAGAGACTTCCTCCTCAGACAGCACCGGGATGGGCAAAAGGTGGGATCTCATCTGGAGAGTCTGATTCAGCCCCAAGGAGTGAACCCCAGCAACCATACCCCTTTATTTTTGTGCTACTGAAAACTTTTATCTGCCCTGTCCTTCCTTCACCCCTTCCCATAAGGCCCGCCGCCCACCCACCCTGAGCTGAGGGAAATTGGGGAGCAGTATGAGGACTCTCACCTGGCAAGTCGGGAGGGGTCCCCGGGACTGAGGATGCGGCATCATCCCACCCTGAGAAGGGTCATGGGGACCACAGGGCTGGACCCCGAAGGAAGGCGAGGTCCCTTTTTGGTGATTCATCTGGGGTGGGAATCCCAGAGATGGGCTGAGGAGGAGGAGGAGGAGGAGGAGGAGAGGCAGTTACTTAGGACCATCATCTCAGAAAGTTTCAGGAGTTCTTGGGCTATTTTGGAGTGTGTCTGAAAGACGTATGGGAAGTGGCTGAGGCAGTCTCGGGGAAGCACTGAGGAGGGCTTCAACACCTTTGAAACGATAAGGATTCAAATAGGGCCAGGTGCTTTGGAGGGCTTGAGGCTTTTAACGGGGTTTGGTAGGGTCTTTAGGGGCCTCTTAGCCCAAGGCTCTCTGCACCTCATGGTGCCGATGGAGAGGTGACCGTAGGAGCCCCCGGGAGATGCACAGCGTGAGTTGATGAAGGCCACAAGGGAGCTGGGTGAGGTGCGGATAACTGTCTGCAGGTCCAGGCTGGCGTCTGACAGAGGTGAGATGGAGAGTGCCCGCTTCTTGGTCAACTTGACTGCACTTCGGGGAGGAGGAAAGAGTGGGGCTGGAGCAGGAAACAGGGGAGACAGCTGTGGTAAATGGGGCATGTCTTCACGCACTCAACCCATGGGTCTTGACTCTCAACAAAAAACATGACACGTGACTCTGTTTTGCCCTACTGACCCCATCTGTGACCTCCGCATCATGCCCAGACCCCTTGCTCCAATCTCCAAGCATTTCCTCCTCCAAGTTAGATCCCCCACCCCTTGTCCCACCCACTTTCTCTTTAAAAGCAAGTGCCAAGGGATGCCTGGGTGGCTCAGCGGTTGAGCCCCTGCCTTAGGCCTGGTCCTGGGGACTGGATCCCGGTCCCTGCAAGGAGCCTGCTTCTCCCTCTGCCTGTGTCTCTGCCTCTCTCTTTCTCTCTCTCTGTCTCTCATGAATAAGTAAATAAAATCTTTAAAAATAATAAAAAATTAAAAAATAAAAGCAAGCACCAGAGGGGCAGAAAGGGAGGAGATGTTGAAGCCTCACCCTCAGTGCAGCTGGTGGTCTCTCTGGCTGGCCCATAACTGTGGGGGCCGGACATGAGGTTGGCCTGGTGGCAGAAGGGCAGACCAGGCAGTCCTAGAAAAGAGAGACAGCCAGCATGGGGAATGGGAATGGGGGACACACAAGGCCTCACCTTCACACCCCAGAAGAGACTCCATCCTCTATCCCAAGCCTGTATGACATGGAGGCTTGAGTCTTCTTGTGGATTAGAAGCCTGTGTGGGGTGGGAGATGGAAGAGGGATGCCTGGGGCTGGTTGAGAGAGCCGCTGCCAGTCCTCAGGACCTGGAGGTTGGTATTTGCACTGACCTTCTGTCCCCATGCTGGGGGCCTGACTGGGGAGGGGCCGGAGACAGCAGGGCTCTCCATAGCTACTGACTGGCGGTGGGGTCATCGAGTTGAACATGGTGTCTCAGAGGAGAGTGTGGGGACACTGTAGGAAGGGAAGGGAGATCTGCAAGTTACAGAGGCAGGAGGGAGATAAGGAAGGTCAGATAACTAAGATCTAGAACCCTGGGCAGGGTCCCTCTAAGACACCTGCCATGGA
Source organism: Canis lupus dingo (assembly GCF_003254725.2). Lineage (NCBI taxonomy): Eukaryota > Metazoa > Chordata > Mammalia > Carnivora > Canidae > Canis > Canis lupus. The sequence continues at coordinate 1,830,662 of NC_064252.1, read as the reverse complement.
GAATCAATGTGAAATGAGCATCCCTCAGCCAGGGGCAGGGGGAGGAAAAGAGCCCCAAAGAAGCAGAGGCAGTCCTGGGGATCCTTGTGGGAACGGAGTGCCATCTTTGCCTGAGTGGTCTAAGTGCACGTGTGCGCGGCGCGCGTGTGTGTGTGTGTGTGTGTGTGTGTGTGTGTGCGCGCGCGCGCGCGCGCGCGCGCGCGCAAGGGGGAGGGTTATGAACCTAATGAGCCTGTATGAGCCTCAGGTGATTTTATGCCTGGGCCCTCCCTCCACATCTTCTGGCTCTGACCCGGGGCCGGCCTTGAGGGGTGGGATGGGGAACCCCTGGGGAACCCCTTTGCCGTCCTCCGTTCCTGCCCCGGAGCGCCCGTCTCCAATCTCGGCGGCACCCAGCAGAGGGAGCTCTCGCCTCGGGCCGCGCCGGGAGGCCGGTGGGCCGGGAGGGAGCACGGAGGAGCGGCCCTTCTCTCTTTAAGGCAGAAAACTGTAGAGAAGGGGCTAAGGTTTCTGAGGGGAGCCTCCGGGGTCTGTTGGGTACAAAGAATGGAAACTGGTGTTGTCCTGGGGCAGAATGAATTCGGGCGCCCCCCTAACTTGCTCTGTTTGGGGGGGAGCAGGAAAGGGCCAGAAAGAGAAAGGCCCTGGGAGAAGGGAAGGCACAGGCACCATCCAGGGGAGAAGAGCTGCGGGAGGAGAGGGTTGGGCCGGCGCTTCCCTCCTCAAACTCCGGCTTCGGCTCCAGCCCGGGTTTTCCCGCCTCCCGGGGCCGAGGGTGGGGTGGGGCGGGGTAGGGTGGAGAGCGCTCGGGAGCGGGCCGGCCGGCGCGGTGGGTGATCCCGGGATGCTGGGATTTAGGGTAAGGGAGGGGTGAGATGGGGAGCGGAACCCGGACCCCACGACGCAGCCCGAGCCCCGCAGCCGGGACCGTACCCTTCCTAACTCCTCCTTTCCCAGCGCAGGGCCGGGCCCCGCATCCAAGACCTCCCAACTCGACCTTGGCACTTTGTGTGTGTGGGAGGGGGGGGCACAGCTGGCTGGCAGCTGGATAGGGGGACACTTCTCCCGCCTCCTTCCTCTATGACTCACCGGGGGAAGGAGGCGGGGCCCGCAGACGACCCCCCAATACTAAGGAGACTCCCCCAAACGTGCCTACTCGGGCATCTTCCCGCGCCACTGCCCGCCGCCGAGGGGCCGCGACTAAACGGGGCGACATCCCCGCTCGCCCACGCGTGCCACAGCCCACCCACGTCTCCCCTTCGCCCTGGCGACAGGAAAATTTCGCCAACGTTTCCAGCTTCAGTTACGTCTTTTGCTGGGGTGTGGATGAGAGCGCAGGCCGGGGCAGGGGGCTGAGGGTCGCCCTGATGGAGCCCTGAATCACCCTCGGCGTCTCCCTACTTTCCGGAGGCCCCCTCGCACCCCCGCTCCCCAACTCCCAGGAGTAGGCCCCGCCCCCTCCTCCGGGTCCCGCCTTCCCCGCCCCCGTGCCTCCTCGGCCCACCCAAGTCGCCGCCGCAGGCTCTGGCTGCAGACGGCTCCGCTTCCCCCGCCCGCCCGGGAGCCCAGTGGAGCGAGCCGCGGCGGAGGGGGCGGGGGGGCGGGGGGCGGGACGCATTCTTCCCTCCTCCCCTCTGTGCGGCCAGAAAGCTGGCAGCGGCGCCCGGGGGGCGGCGGGCACTGTTGGAGGGGGGGGGGTCCCCGTGGCTGGGTGGAAAGGAAAGAAGAATCCAGAAACTATAGGGAAAGAAGGTGCCTGGGTAAATAAAACAAGGTGTGTATGGGAGGAGGGAGGGGTCAGGACACCTTGGGTTTTGATTTTCGCAGCCGGCTTCCCAAGGGTTAACCCCTCCAGACCCCCGGGAACCCCTTAGTGACGTCAAGGGCGGGGTCTGTACTGCCTGGCTAGGGATGCCGGGGAGATAACTGGGGGGGTGTCTCTGGACCCCGCCCCCATAGGGAAAACCACCCTAATTCCGGCCCTTACAACTCCCCGGGGAAATCGCCCCGCCTTCCCCTCCCACTGGACAGTGAAGATCTATCCTATGAAGACCCCCAGTTCTCCAGCCCCCAAAACCTTAAGTCCCTAGTCACTATGGGATCCCCTTTCCTAATCCTGTCCCCAAAGCCAGCGGCCCAGGGCGGATTGTTTCGGGGTCACCGGGCCTGAAAGAGGCTTCAGAGCGGGGAGCAAGGGCAGGCAGGGTGGTCTGAGGCAGAGGAGGGGCCTCGGCCCCCAGCTCCCGTTGGGGAGGGGGGTCCAACCGGGATACTTAGGCAGGCAGTGGCCAGTGGTCCCGCCCAGTCCCAGTAGGGGTCTCCCTGCGGCTGGCCCAGCTGTCCCGGTGGTCCTGAGGTCAGAGGGTCAAGCCAGGGTCTCCTCAGCTCCGCCTCGGCACCCTGACCACGGCTCTGGGGACTCAGGAGTCCTAATTCCTTGAGGAGCCTTCTAGGGCCTAAACAAGACGCCGGCCCCTCCAGCCCCCTTCCTAATCCAGAAGACGCTCCGTTCCCGAGAACACATGCACCAGCAAACGCATCTGTCATAAGACAGGTCAGGGGTTCAAGCCGAGCCATCCCCCACTGGTTTGTCCCCTTGCACACACCCGTCTCCACCCCACCCAGGGCTCTCTCCGTGGCTGTTCCCTCCTTTCAGAAACCCTGACGTCTCCTGCGGCCCCGACACACCTGGACTTCCGTCCCTACCACGCAGACCTCCAGCTAGCCGTCCCTCCTGCCTCTTCATGCCAACCTCCTGGAAGTAACCTGTCCCTAATACATAGGAGAGGCGGAGACAGACAAAGAGATCCCCGGGTGCCTGGGACAGAGACACAGAGGCTGTCAGAGGAAGGAGAAGGAGAAGGAGAAGGAGGAGAAGGAGGAGAAGAAAAAAGATACAGAGAAAGGGAGATACAAATGAAAAAAGTCCTTCAAACTTTCTAGATCTCGGCCCGGGCTCTCCCACCCCCTTTGTGCCTGGGTGCCCCGGGTCTCCCTCTGGGCTGGCCAGAGCCCGTCGCGAGCAGGGCATCCCCTCGCCCCCTCCCCTACGGTTCCCAGGTGGTCCCCCGCCCGCCCCCCTTCTCACCTCCTTCTGGGCGCCGGGCTCGGGATGCGCGGTCCAGGGCTGGAGTGTGGGCTGGGGGGTGTGCGGTGGGGAGGGGGGGCGCACAGGGCCACGGCAGCGCAGCCTCATGCCACCCCCACCCCCTCCTAACCTGGCCGCCAGCCCTCCCGCCGGCCCAGCCCGCCGGGCCGCGAGCCGGGACCACCCGCGAGAAGCGCAAACTTTTTTTTCCCTTTTGCAGAAACTTTTTCTCGCTCAGGCAGCTGGCGCGCCGCCGCTCTTCCCGCTCGCCTCTCACCTCCCTTCCACTTCCCTCCCTCTTGCCGCTCTGGAGAATGAGGCGGGGTAGCAAAAGCTAGAGAGGGGGTGCCGGGCTTATTGCACCCCCAGGACCCCCAGGATCCTCCCCCTCCCTGGAGGGACCCTATACTGCCTCCCCCCCCCCCCCCCCCGCTGAACACGCTGCTGCTGGTGGGCAATAAATCCCGGCATGGATCCTGGGATCGGCTGCCCACGGAGCGGCACCCCCACCCCAACCACAGTCAGAAAAAAACTAACAAATACATTGGGAGGTGGGGGGCGATGAAAAAGTTCATCCAAGAAAGATAATATTGGAGGGTAGCGCCGCCGACTTTGGTTGGTGCTGCGAGTATTGCGTCATCCTGCAGGTTATCTGTTGACCTCCCTCTTTCAGGGGAACATGAAGGGGTTAGGACAGATTTGGGGTTTGGTGCAAACAGGACTGGAACAGAGTTGGCTTAGAAGTGAAGGGTCTATAGGGCATCGAAGAGAGGGCAGCGGCTGAGGCTCCGGGTGCAGAGTGTGCGGTTCACACTAAGGAACCCTGGGGAGGCACTCAAGCGCTGTAACGCGGAGACACCCCCCACCCCCCACCCCCCCGCCCGGTGTCCTGCGTCTCTAAGTTCTGGAGACTGCGGGCACCTCCGCACCTCGAGGCCGCCGGCTCTCTGCTCTTCCAGGCTGTCTGCTCCCTCTGCTGGCCTCTCTGGCACATGGCACACTCCCGCAGGCTGCAGGCGGAGAAGACTGGGGGAGCTGCAGGAGTAGGAGGCTTCCTAGGTCCCCCCACCAAACCCCAGTTAGGAGCCCAGGGAGGGGTGTACCAGCCCAAAGAAACAGAAGGGCACCCTAGAAGAGGCTGCCAGTGCGGAACGGCAGCGTCTGAGAGGGGAGTGCCCTGTCCCTTCGGATCTGTGTTGCCATAGTGACTGGATGCAGGGGAAGGGGCAGCTATTTTAGTCTCTGTGACCTTTCTTTATGAGAAAGGGGAAAAAACGTGGTGAGGAAAAGGAGTCCTTTCCTTTCCTGTCACCCCTCAGATAGACCTCCCACATCTTAGCTCTGCTTCCAAGAAGCACCTTCTTGGGCCTGGAGAGTTAGTAGGTCAGCTATTAAGACTGAGGGTCAAGGGGAAAAGGTGAAAGTGGGAAGAGGTCTGAGGCCCTGCAAATATAGGTTGTAATTGTGGGGGAACAGATACAGAGTCCTGTTTCACTGTCCCTCCCCCATATGACTTTGGCCTAGACACCAGTTATACCCAGAGGTCAGGCAAGACCAGCGGTCAACGGGAGAAGGAGCCCTACACATTCTCCTGCCTCAGCCGTCTGCCCTTTCTTTCAGAGAAGCTCTTTTTTTTTAAATTTTTAAAAAAGATCTTATTTATTTTTTTAAAAAAGATTTTATTTATTTATTCACGAGAGACACACACACACACACATAGGTGGAGGGAGAAGCAGGCTCCATGTGGGGAGCCCAATGCAGGACTCGATCCGGGACCCCTTGGATCACGACCTGACCTGAAGGCAGATGCTCAAGCGCTGAGCCATCCAGGCGCCCACAGAGAAGCTCTTTTAGAACACGCTACTTTTTCCTCCTCACCTAGGTCTCCAGATTAGTGATTCTCCAAAATTTTGACTTTAAGACCCCTTTACACTCCTTTTTTTTTTTTTTTTTTTAAGTAGCCTCCCTGCCCAACATGGGGCTTGGACTCGCAACCCTAAGGTTAAGAGTCATCTGCTCTACCCACTGAGCCACCCAGGCACCCTGCCTTTACACTCTTAAAATTTATTGATTTTTTGTTTATGTGTTTCATATCAATTTACTATATTAGAAATTAAAACCGAAAAAAGTTTGTGACACAAGAATACACAAGCACACATCCCATTAACAATGATGTCAGAAAGATGATGTAATCACATGCCACGTAGCCTCTGGAAAACTCCACTGTGTACTTTTGAGATAATGAAAATAAAAAAGGCATCTTAATATTATTATGAAAATAGTTTTGACTTGCGAACACTCCTGAAAAGGGTCTCAGGGACCTCCCAGGGGTCCCCAGACCTTACCTTGAAAACCACCCCCCTGGGTCATCACCGCAGCCCCTCTTTATGACTCAAATTTGTTGATTGATTTTTCCCCTCATTTTTATTGGGTAAGTATAAACATTTGTCTCCTCGGTGGGTCCTGTCCCCCACTGGGGAAAACCAGGAAACTTCTTAGGCCCAGCACTCCTCTCTCCTGGCTCCCATTTCTGGGGCCCTCCCAGACACCTCCTCTTAGCCCCCTGCCCATCTCCTTCTTGGCCCTCCCTTAAAGCTCTTCCGCTGCTTCTGCCCTTGGCCAGCCTGGTTCCCCTGTCCGAGGCCTGCTTCCCTTACTCGAGGACTTTCTCTTCTTGGGAGAGACTAGGTAAATTTTCTCTGCCTTCTGCCCTCCCTCCATCCCTCCCTCACCTCTGCTACCTTCCCTTAGGGCTTAGGGAAGGAAATCATGCTTCCTGGGCAGACTCTTTCAGAGAACACACTTTTCCCATCTCCCCACACACCAGCCAGCCTGGAACAGGCAAGATTCTGGATGAACAAGTGCCCATTTGGGTCACCCAGGTCACACTGCCACCCTGCCGTTGGGTAGGGGTGTGGGTCAGGAATGCAATGTGGCCCGCCACAGATGCCCTTTGCCTGGGAACCCCCAACTGATCTTTTCACTCCAAATGCCCAGGTCCTCGTGCTAGCTGCAGCCACAGGCCTCCACCACCATGTCTGGCACATCTGTCTTGACCACATTGCCATCACGGTCCAGGTAGAGGAGAGAGAGAGGCCTCCGGGCCGTAGGAACACAGCAGGACGTGCCCAAGGGCCAAGGGTTGTTGGCCTTGAGGAGGCTGAAGACGGCCGAATGGAAGGAGGCGGCGATGCCGGGGCTGCCAGCCAGGTGCGGGGGGCACTGTCCACTGCAGTAGTTTAGCTGGTACCCCTCGGGCTGCAGGATCCAGTCCCGCCATCCCAGCTCCTGGAAGTCGACATAGTGGTCTCGCCTGCAGCACAAGGGGGTCTCGGGCTCGCAGGTGGGGGTCCTCCTCCTGGCCCGGCCCGCTCCGGGCTCCCTGGGCCAGATCTGGAGCTGCAGGAAGGGCCGCCGGTCCCCGGCCGTGTCCAGGAGCCGCCGCCCCAGCTGCTGGGCAGAGGTGCGGTTGCCTGGCAGGAGCCTGCACTTCAGCTGGAGTTGCAGGACGGCGGACTCCTCAGCCCTCAGGCCACCAGAGGGCAGAGCGAGGGCGTGCCAGCCCGCAGCCGGCAGGTGCTGCTCGGCCAGGAGGGTGCGCGCCCCCCGCTGCCCACCGCCCGGGCGCCGCCCGAAGACCCTCAGGTACAGCGAGCCGGGCGGCGCGGGCCGCGCGTGCAGCCAGAGGCGAGCCCGGGACAGCTGGTGGGGCTGAGCCGTGGACAGGTCGAAGGTGAGCACAGAGCTGCAGGCCGAGGTGGAGTCTGCCCGGGAGACGGCAAGGGGCAAGCACGTGAGCGGCGTGGCGCTGCTCCAGGCCCTGCAGGCCCAGCCCGCCACTCGCTCGTCTGCAAGAATCGGGGACCGCCTGGTGTCCCCCGCCCTGCTCAGCCGGTCCCTGCCCCAACTTCTCCTCCTCCCACACCCTGCTCGCCTGCCTTTCCTGTCGGGGAGGCCTCCCTCACCCGCCTCTCCCTTACCCACCTGCCACCGTTGCAAAGCTGATGACCTCGTCTCCATCTGCTATAGGCATGCTTCGGGGCTGTAGTCTGCGGAGGGCTCTGGCCAGCGCTGCCTGGGGGGGAGGGTGAGTTATCCTGGGACGACTGGTCAGGTGCAGCCCCTCCAGGATCTGCTGCTTGGCTAGCTCCAGGACCAGAGCTCGTTCTGCTTGGGGTGCCAGCGTGGGGCCTCCGCAGCTGGGACATCCAGACCCTGCCCCCTGTGCCCACACCAGTGCCCAGAGCAGCACCAGCTGGGGCTGGACATCAGGGAGCCCCATGCTCCTGGAGAGTGGCCCTGGGTTGGGTCAGGAGCCTCGGATGGCAGTTGCTCCTTCTGTTGATATGATTGCGTGGAAGCCAATGAGGGCACAGCAGCAGCAGACAGCAGTGCCACACCTACCCTTGGCCAAGGGTAGAGCCACCTGTCTTCTAGTGCCTGGGACTCAGGAAGGCTGCATGTGGATGGTCTTATGGGTGGCTGCATATAGCGCATCTGCCAGTTTGGCCCTCACAGCTCACGGCTGGCTCCTGAGTGGGGCCTCTTTAGAGCCGTAAGCTGGGGCACCCTCACTTAGTGGTCAGCTAGCAGACCTACCCTCTGAGCCCCTGGATTGGCCACCTGTGCTGCCCATCAGGTCCCTGCAGGGGGTGGAGGCCCCCCCCACCTCGGGTTTCACCATCTGGCCCTGGTCACTGAGTTTGAGGTAGGGGTATGGGGGTGGGGGGACAGTGTGGACACACATGATGCAAGAAAGAGAATGATTTCACATGCTCAGTCCCCAAGGTCTGGGGCTCGGGGGAGGGACGCATAGGAGCAAGGTGGGGAGGGCGATCTCCCCCCATACCTCTAGTCCTTCTAGCTTACGCAGCCACTTCTGCTGCAGCAGCTTCTGAGGCAGCTGTGAGTTCCACTGGTTATCTCCCCAGGGTCTCTGGGCCAGAAGCAGAACTCTGGTCTCTCTATTCCTAGCAATAGGGCTAGGACAGGGGGGAGAGGAATGGAGTCCTCCTGCCCAGGCCAAGGTGGCAGTGCCAGGGGGCACGGAAGTCACCTCCTGACCCTGCCTGTGCTGGCTGCCCAGAGTCCAGTTGGACTGGAGCACAACGTGGAGGAGGGCTGGAGCATGGTGGGGGGGTGGGGTGCATGTTACATGCATGTCTGGGGAAACCCAAAGAGGTAGGGGTGGTGGTGATGCAATCTGACAGCAGGGCAGAGTCCATCAAGGCTGGCAGTAGGGCATGGGATTTGGGCTGGGTCTCTTTAAGGTAAGAGGACTGTGAGAGTTACCTAAATCGGGGCATCCTAGAAGTGGTTCGAGGCCTCTGTGAGAGGGGGCAGGAAATGGGAGGTTTAAGAACTTTGAAGAGCAAGCGCGAGTGCGGGCGACCTTAGTTCCGATCTGGCCCTCTTCACACTCCTCACTGGCTAACGGGAGGGCCATGGTCCCTCCTCCTTGCACTTCCGACGGTAGACTTCATGCTAGCCTCTCTCCGGATGCCCCGGGTTTCTTCAAGAAGCTAGAAGGAAGGGCGTGTGATTTGGAACTGTGCCCCACCTGCATTTTATTCCCCCCCCCCCACCCCGCTTAGCCCAGTGGGGGCTGTCGAGAGCCCAGCAGATGGGGCACCTGGGAGCGGGACGGGAAGGGCGCGCCCCGGGGCGGGGCCTCAGTACCGCTGGTGTCCGCCACGTGGCGGTGTCGGGCCGCTGGGCGCTGCCGCCGAGCTGCCGGGAGCCGAGACGCAGCCGGCCAGCCCCTCGGTCCCCAGGCCCAGCCTCTCCCAGCGGAGCAGACGCCAGTCCCCGTGCGCCCCCTCCGCCAGCACCGGGGCGCAGAGCCGTCGTCAGGCCCCACGCCGCTGCTACCTTTGGTTTCAGACCTCGTCACTTTGACACGTGGCAGTGGAGCTTGGTGATGGGTGTCAGGCCCTTCCCAGAAACGGTGTGGTGGCGGTGGGGGCGGGGGGGGGGGGGACAAGGAGGTTTTAGACCCTCCTGTTCTCCCTACATTTCTCCCCCGGTGGGGGGGAAACATTCAAGCCCCTCTGCCCAGTTCTCTCCCCCAGCTCTCCGCCACCTCTCTGTTGGTGGAGGCTGGTGAATGACCGCCCTCTACCCCTGGAGTCTGGGACATCGAACTGCAAAGAAGTTTCTGCCCATGGTGGAGTCTCAGAGGGCTTACCTGTTGGCGCCAGACACAAGAGTCCAGGGAAGCAGCACAAAGTGGCTGCAAGAGTCGCTGACCCCACTTCTCCCCTACCCTCTATCAGGTGCCCCCAGTTTTCAGCTCTTCCTACCCTCTTGCTGCTGTGCCTGGCCTGGCCCTACCTCCCCACTGACACTTACGTCAGAACCCAGCTATAAATATGCTCTTAGCATCTTAGTCACTTTCCCCAAGAAGTGCTCCCAGGTTATAAATACCCCAGCCATCTGCCTCACAGGCCCGCCCTACCACCAACCTGGTTGGGTGCTGGGGGGGAGGGACAGGCTTGGGGGCGGGTAAGAAAGGAGAAGAAGCCCTAGTGATTATCTTGCCCAAATGAGAAAAGCCTGACAGTCTAGGGTTAGGGGCCAAGAGGCTCTGGGAGCAAAGGTGTGGAAGAAGACAGATCCACTCTTTCCCCTTTTAACAGAAGGTGGAGCCAAAAAGAGAGGGAGTAATACCGATTCAGTATTTATTTTAAAATTTGTAATTTTGTTCATCATGGATTTTTCGGCATTCATCTTGCTGTCTTAAAAATATTGCATTGATTATTGATCTCAATCGATGAATTTCTTGGCAGTCCCTTACAATTTTGCCCCCAAAGTGACTGCTGTACTTTACCTCGCCTTACTCTTGGCCCTGGGAACTAAGGCTGTAGCCGAAGGGAGAGAGCTTAGATCTAGGGGAGGGGTGGCTTGTGGGGCGGCCGTGGAAGGGGGAGGAAGAAGCACAGAAGACTTCCTTAGATGTTCCCCTTAGATGAGGATCTCCTCAAGGCAAAAATGGCATGGCTTCTGTGGGTTGCTTAGGAAGCCCCACAGCTCAGATCTGCAGGTCTCCTGAGGAGATCCCTTTCAAACTTTCTCCTCTAGGGTTCCTCTTCAGGGACCTCAGGCTCTGGAGGGGGGGGTCATAAGCTGAGCAAACACAGACATCACGTTACCCAAAGGACACCTGGGTTTTGCGCAAACTCGGCCTTGGGCTGCAGACAATATCGATCCCATGGTTCAAGGCTGTCCAACCAAAGGGAGAGGATGATGGGGAAAGAAGTGCAAAGGTCTAGAGAGGACCCAGTCTCAGAGCAAATACCTCCCCTCCTCATTCCATGCCTTCCTTTTCTTCTCCTGGTCCCATGCAAGTGGCCCTAGGCCAGTTCCAGCTTCCAGGAAGGTCTCCTGGATGAAGTCCTGGGGGTCAGTGAGAGGAGGGAGCCAGCTCTGAGCCATGCCTCTGGCCCCCCCTCCCCCACATGTGTGCTCACGGATCGTCAGCCTACTTGCTGATGGAGCAGTGATCTGTCTCATCTCTTGGAGTGAGCATGGAGGGAAGAGAAGAGCAAATACAACCTAAGCCTCTATCAGCTCTGAGACCAGCAAAGATGGCTCTGGGAGGGCGGAGGAGACCTAAGGAAGAAGAGGAGGCATGCTAGGAAAGGAAGGGGCATGAAGTGTGGCATGGACACAATAGCTCGGCCCTGAGGAGCCTGTGGGAGAGAGAGCAGAAATGGGCAAGGCAGGTAGACTCTGGGTCACCCTTGGTGTAGGCCAGGGTCCTGGCAAGAGACGAAAGACACATTCAGTTGTCTGTGTTTGCATCACTAACAAGCCTTAATGAAGAACTTATTTATACAGGTGTAGGCAGGGTTAAGGGAACCAAGGAGGGGCGTTGAAGCCCCAAAGACTAGCAAGAGTGGAAAGCCCTTACAGGTCCCTAGTGCGGAAGATATTGGAATGTAGGTAGAAATGGGGTCAGGGCGGCCAGATAGGAGCTGGAGGGACAGACCACAGCTTCTGTCACACAGATACATGGCACGGAGGCAGAGGGAACAGGAATAAGAAATATCTTGACCTCCGTCTCCTCTTATCCTTTGACCCCCTGCCTGTGTCTACCTGTAAGGGGACAAATTCAGCAGGAAGCCAGAGGCCAAAGGAGTTCAGGTGAGTCAGTCCTTAAGGGTATTGAGTAGGGCAGAGAAGGACAAAGAATGGATGAGGGTATGCCAAGAGAGCCTTTGCAGCCCACCAGGGCAAATAAGAAAGGGGCTTGAGATACAGAGAAGTGTAGCTGTGGACAGCGGTGATCTAATCTTCAGTGAATCCGGGGAAAGAGCTCTCTGGTAATCCAGAAAATCAGGGCAAGGGGCTGGTCAGCTCATCCTAGAGTTATGGCTATCAAGTCAGAAGAGCAAAGAAGGGTAGTGGATTATGGGATGGACTAAGAGTGGGCTATGGGTGTCTGTGCCTGGGAACTAGACAGCACTGCTCACCTTCGCAGGTGGATTAGAGTCCCCAGGGTGGCAGTGGAGCCCGAGAGGCTTGCCAGATAGACTACACCCTAGGAGACTGGCGGTCATGAAGATGGGACGGTGACTGTCCTTAGACGAAGATCTCCTCAAGTCATAGCTGGGATCATTTCCATAGGTTGCTCAGGAAGAGGGAGCTCTCCTTCGGGACAGAGGCAGTAATGGGGTGTCATTCCCACCTCTCAAGAAAGAGTGCCTCTATGAGGGCATGTTCACTTGCCCCACTTGGGCTGCCTGTCGGCACAGGGACTAACTACACCCACAGGCCTCTACCACCATGTCAGGTATGTCAGTCTTGACAACGTTGCTGTCCCTGTCGTAGTACAGCAGAGATAGGGGGCGCCGGGCTGTGGGCACACAGCATGAGCCCCCTCCGGCGGTACCAGCAGCTGTGTTGGCCTTGAGAAGGTTGAGCACCGCAGTGTGAAAGGAGGCAGCAATGCCAGGCATGCCTGCCACATGCAGTGGGCACTGCCCTGTGCAGAAGTTCATTGCATAGCCCTCAGGCTGGATGATCCAGTCGTGCCAGCCAATGTCACGAAAGTCCACGAAGAACTCTTGGCGACAACACATCCGGGATCCACCCTGGCAGTTGATGCCTCGCCGGTGAACCCGGTGCTTACCACCAGCTTTCACCTTGGCTGACACAAAAGGCCTATGGGCAGCCCCACCCAGTATGACTGAGCTCCAGGCTCCTTGGCCTTCAGGTACCAGCTCCAGGGTCAGGTGCCCTTGGTTGCAGGCAGCCTGAGCTTCACGCCCCAGGAAGAGCTGGTGCCAGCCACTGGCATCCACGTCCAGCAGGTGCTGAGTGGCCGAGGTGAGGTTGGTGTCACGTGAGCTTAGCACGAGGATCTTCAGCTTTAAAGTCTGGGTGGTATTGGGAGGGATCTGTACAAAGAACATGAGGCTGGCCTGCTGGATCTCCATGCCACTAGCAGTTCTATCAGAGAAGTGGAAATCAAGACGAGTCTGGTTGATGTCGGAGAGCCCTGTGGACACAAGAAGCCCCAGTCACTGTGGCCTTCCGAGTGTCAATTTTACCAGCTACCTCTTAATTCTCAAGTATACTTGAACTCTCTGCAGCATACGGCATAGTTTACCACCCTTTCTTTCTTGAAAATCTTTTCTTTCTTGGCTTCTATGACACAACTTTATGATTCTTTGATTTTGTTTGCTGGCTTTTCTTTCTCTGACCATTGTTCAATGCAAGAGTCCTCCAAAATTTGTCTTTGACCTTCATTTCCTTTTACTCTCTACTCAAGGGAGTTCTTATCCACACTCATGCTCAGCCAACACAGTTTTTATGTGGTGATTCCCAAATTTGGATGTCTAGTTCAGACTAATTCTGCACCTCTGGACTGGACGTATAGATTTGGGAATCAACAAACTTTAGGTCTAAATTTCTAACTGCTTGGGGCACTTGGGTGGCTCAGTGGCTGAGCGTCTGCCTTTGGCTCAGGGTGTGATCCTGGAGTCCCGGGATCGAGTCCCACATCAGGCTCCCTGCATGGAGCCTGCTTCTCCCTCTGCCTGTGTCTCTGCCTCTCTCTCTGTGTGTCTCATGAATAAATATTTTTTTAAAAAGGTTTAAAAAATAAAATAAATTTCTAACTGCTTAATTTTGCCACATGACTGTCCTGCCAGTACATTAAAATCAAATTTTGGGGACCCCTGGATGGCTCAGTGGTTGAGCATCTGTCTTTGGTTCAGGGCGTGATCCTGGTCCGGGATCAAGTCCCGTATTGGGCTTCTTGCGTGGAGCCTGCTTCGCCCTCTGTCTATGTCTCTGCCTCTCTCTGTGTCTCTCATGAATATATAAATAAAATCTTTAAAAAAATCATTTTTTTCCCAAACGGAAGTCACTCTTTTCCTTCTTATATACCCCTCTTTCTGTTCTTCGAGTTGGAGGCACCACTACCCTCTTTATCATCTCCAGAAACCCCCCTCTGTGAGCACCCCCTCTATCCCCATATCCAGTCCCTCAGCACAGTGATTCTATGTATTTCTCCTTATCACCATTGTTCTTGTCCAGTCTTCTCTCTTCATCCCTCACCTGCCCTACTGAAAAACCAATTAAAACTGGTTTTCTATTCCCTCCACTCCACTGAAACTGCTCTTGTCAGGATCACCGACACTTTCTATATTGCCCAATCCAATGGTTTCACCTCTTTATATTCATCTTACTTGACCTTTAAGCAGTGTTTGACACACTTAATCATTCCCTCCTTCTTGAAATATTTCCTTCTCTTGGCTTTTGTGACTCTGGCCACTCTATCTTGGTCTGTTGCTGACAGCTCTTCTTCCTCTGCCTGACCTCTAGTTGTTGATGGTCCTGAACTCCCTTCTTTTCTCTATCTATATTCTTTTTGAGAAGCATCTCATCAATTCCCATAGCTTTCTATTCCATCTGTATGCTGATGACTCCCAAATATATATCCTTGGCCCTGACCTTTCCCTGATTTTCAGGCTTGTATATCCTGCTGCTGATCTGATATTCTATTTGGATATCCAGTGATATTTTAAACTTTTCACCTTCAAAGATAAACTCAAGATTTATCCCCCCAGCCCAAACCTATTCCTTTTCCTACCTAATTCCCTATACATGCATTGCTTAAGGCAAAATCTTATTGCTCTCATTCCCTACTTTAAAATTATCTGCAAGATCTGGGGTGCCTGGGTGGCTCAGTCAGTTAAGCATCAACTCTTGATTTCAGCTCAGGTTATGACTTCAGGGTTGTGAGATCAAGCCCTGCACCCGGCTCTGCACTCGGCATGGGGTCTGCTTGAGATTCTTCCTTTCTTTCTGCCTCTGCCCCTCCATCCCACTTGTGCATGCTCTTTCTGTCTCTCAAAGAAAATGAATAAAATCTTTAAAAAAATAATAAATAGGGACTCCTGGGTGGCTCAGCGGTTGGGCGTCAGCCTTCGGCTCAGGTCATGATCCCGGTGTCCTGGGATCGAGTCCTACGTCGTGCCCCCTGCATGGAGCCTGCTTCTCGCTCTGCCTGTGTCTCTGCCTCTCTCTCTCTCTGTGTCTCTCATGAACAAATAAAATCTTTGCCAAAAAAATTTTAAAAACAAAATAAAAAATAAGCTATCTGCAAGATCTGCCCACTCTACCTCTAATTCATGAAATAATTTCACTAATCCCTACCTCCTCTACTACATATTAACCCAGTCACCTTTTTCTTGAATTATAGCAATGGCTTCCAAAGTGGTCCACTGCTGTCCCCCAAACCATTCTCTATATATCAGCCAGAATGCATTTTATTATATAAATTTGATCAGCTTAATCTCTTTAGCCTAAGACCCCTTGGAGGCTTCCCATTGCTATTTGAATAAAATCTAACCTCCCCCCATTTTTTAAAAAAAGATTTTATTTATTTATTCATGAAAATACATAGAGAGGAGAGAGAGAGACAGAGACACAGGCAGAGGGAGATGCAGGCTCCATGCAGGGAGCCCAACGAAGGACTCGATCCCGGGTCTTCAGGATCACGCCCTGGGCCGAAGGTGGCACTAAACCGCTGAGCCACCCAGGGATCCCAAATCTAAACCCCTTAACACAGAAAACTCATATGATCAGGCATTCTGCTATTTAATGGCTATGTTCTACCTATACTGGCTCTTTTCCACTCCTTGAACTCAATAAACATGGACTCACCTCATGGCCTTTGCACTTGCTCTTCCCCCTGTGTGAAACGTCTTAATTAAAAAAAAAAAAAAAAGATCTTGGAGGGGATCCCTGGGTGGTGCAGTGGTTTAGCGCCTGCCTTTGGCCCAGGGCGCGATCCTGGAGACCCGGGATCGAATCCCACGTTGGGCTCCCAGTGCTGGAGCCTGCTTCTCCTTCTGCCTGTGTCTCTGCATCTCTCTCTCTCTTTGTGTGACTATCATAAATAAAAAAAATAAAAATAAAAATAAAAAAAAAGATCTTGGGATCCCCAGGGGGCTCAGCGGTTTAGTGCGGCCTTCAGCCCAGGGTGTGATCCTGGAGACTCAGGATCGAGTCCCACGTTGGGTTCCCTGCGTGGAGCCTGTTTCTCCGGCTGCCTGTGTCTCTGCCTCTCTCTCTGTGTGTTTCTCATGAATAAATAAATAAAGTCTTAAAAAAAAAGATCTTACTTATTTGCTTGAGAGAGAGAGGGAGCACAAGCAGGAGGAGCAGCAGAGGGAGAGGGAGAAGCAGGCTCCCCACTGAGCCGAGAGCCCAACGTGGGACCCAATTCCAGGACCCCAGGATTAGGACCCCGGGATCATGACCCAAGATGAAGGCAGATGGTTAACCCTGAGCCACCCAGGCAACACCCCCCCACCCCCAATCTGAAATGTCTTTCCAAGATTTTTGATTGACTGGCTTCTTTTTGGCATTCAGTTCAAATGTCCCTTGCTCGTAGAGGCTTCTCTGACTAACCTATCTAAAGCAGCCTTCAACTCTATTTCTGTCTCTCTAATACACCATCCTGCTTAACTGTCATTGTAGCTACTATTACTCTCTGTAGACTTCTTGTTTTGTTTGTTTGTTTGTTTTTGTTTTTGTTTTTAACCTGGGCATGGCTGTGTGACTTGATTTGGCCGATGAGACAGGCAAGCACAGTGCAAGCAGAAACCTGATAAAGGTTTAAAGATATTTGGGCTAGACTCTTGAATGATGAGAAGCCATGTGGAGAGACACTTTGAGGATCAGAGACCATCTCAGATGTTCTAGCACCATCTAAACTCCTGACTGAATGTAGTTGTTTCAGTGACTTCAGCTACTCCTCAGATGGAGATGAAGAACTGTCCAGATAAGCCCAAAGCACAAAAACCATCAGAAATACCTAATTTCTTGTTTTAAGCCTCTGTCTTTGCACTGGTTACTTATATTAACTGGTAACTGAAACAGAAATTAGTAATAGAGGTAGTGTATTCCATAACAAAGACCTAAAATATGTAGCTTTGACTTTGGGACTGGGTGGCAGGCAGAGGTTGAAAGGATGGTGAGGAGACTGTTAGTGAAGGTAGGGAGAACAGTGAGGAAATTGCTATCAGAAGCTGGAGAAAGGGGAACCTGTGTTATGTATTGGCTATCATCTGCAGCAACTTGGAAGCTAGAAATGGTATCTAACAAAGTTGTGAATTTAGCTAAAGATATTTCCAGGCAGAATGTTGAAAGTGCCAATTGGCTTATTTTAGCTGCCTATGATAAGGCATTTCAGGCGTGAGATGAACTAAAAAAGAAACTGTTCAATTTTCAAGCAGAATTTAGAGAAAATATTTCCAACAGGACTTGCTAGATTGAACAATAATATATTTTTTTCATTCCTCACCTATGTGTCTGGTGCAAGATTCTTAAGGTGAGAAATAGTCTCAGGGCAAAATCACATCCAGGGCATTGTCAGTAAAATATGGTCTCAGAGCGAAGATCAAAACATTTAATAAAGGGTTAATTGTAAGACCCTTTGTTAAGATTTAACACCTCTGTTGGGACACCTGGGAGGCTCAGTGGTTGAGTATCAGCCTTTGGCTCAGGTTGTGATCCTGGGGTCCTGGGATGGAGTTCCTCATCCTGCAGGGAGCCTGCTTCTCCCTCTGCCTGTGTCTCTGCCTGTCTCTGTGTCTCTCATGAATAAATAAATAAATAAACAAATAAATAAATAAATAATAAAATCTTTACAAAAAGATCTAACGCCTCTGTTAAATCTTAAAAATTTAAGATGATGTTCTGTAGATCCTCTTAACTAGACAATAGGGCTTCTAAGAATCTTAAAGTGTATCGACTCACAACACCCTGACTTGTAACCAACCTAAAGAGGGGTCTGTCTTGAATAAGTTGACTGCCTTTTTGTCTAATTGAGCAGACTATAATTTATTATTTAGAAGGCCCACAGGGCTTCACAGAAGATTTTAGTAGGGAAAGCAGCACCAGTTTGGACTAAAAGCTACAGAGATGATTCAAAATGAAAAGAGGTCTCTGGGCCCCTAACTTCTTTGGTCAGGAAGCAGGCTGAGAAAACTGCTCAGCCACAGACACAGGTCACTTCCTATTTAAAACGAAAGACATCTCAGAGGGTGGAGCCAAGCGCTGAGACAGTAGATCTAGAAGAAGAGCACTGAGAGAAAAATCCTACCAGGGACCAGGACTAAACCCTGAAGGAATTCTGGATTTGGGGTAGACTGAGATATATGCCTGGCTGGATATCAGAACTTTCATGGATCAATGACTGTTCTGTGTCCCCCATCCCCCCGTCTTCCTCATCGAACAGGAGTATCTATTATGGTTATCCTGTCCCTGTGTCAGCAATGTATGTTAGGTGTGTGGGAGGCAGATACCTTGCATTTTTAGGTCACAGGCAGTAGTATGTATGTTGGTAAATGTTTAACAACTGGATTCCAGAGGGAAATAAATCCTGATTTGTAGTGTTTGCCAGTTTCTGTGGTATAAATTCTCCCACCACAGCCGATTTCAAACTATTAATGTGACATCACTGGATGCAGACTTGGGAGGTGTTGGCATGAGCAGTTCCAGGACATCGCTGAGGGCCCCTACCCCAGTTTCCGCAGAGCCTCACACTCCCTCTTCCTACGTACACAGGTCTTGCTTTCACACTATTGTGTGGATGATAGCTTAAATTGGAATAAAAGCTCCAAGCTAACATATCAAAATGCAAAAGGTAGAATCTGGGTATCAGTCATTCTCACTTCCAAATGTCATCCCAGATCAGGCCCCCTCCGGCTGAATGTTGTACTCATTCACTGATTAGCAAATATGTGGAAAGTATATAGACTTTGAAGTCAGAGAGAACGGTGTTTGAATTCTGCCCCTTGCAAGCTGGATGACCTTGACCATGTAAATGATCTTCTTTGAGTATCAGTTTCTGCTTTCATAAGATGGGAATAATAAACTCTGCTTTACAGCCGGGGTAGTTGTGAGGATTCATTGAGATGAGACAGGCACACTAAATACCTGGTAGCCATCTTTATTGTCACAATGTGGCCAGGAACTGGTGTCAGGGATACAAAGGTGGAAAAAAACTAAAAACAAAAAACAAAAAAACACCAAAAAACCAAAACCCCAACCAGGATCTTGGTGTTCAAGGGAGCCATGGTTCATGGTCATCTGTCCACCTTGTGCTCATCCATTCTAAGCTACTTTTCTTTCTTTCCTTCTTTTTTTTTTTTTTTTGTCTTTTAAGATTTTATTTATTTATTTGAGAGAGAGAAAGCACGAGAGAACATAGCAGAGGGAGGGAGAGGGGAGAAACAGGCTCCCCACTGAGCAAGGAACCTGATGTGGGGCTCCATCCCAGGGCCTGGGATCACAACCTGAGCTGAAGGTGGCCACTTAACCAACTGAACCATCCAGGTGGTCTCCAAGCTACTTTTCAACTCCAAATTCAGTTTGCTCGTTCAGACTCTAACGCACATTTCTCTTTCTTTTAGAATGTTGTTTACGGGGAGGGGGGGGTGTCCCTGGGTGGCTCAGTGGTTTAGCGCCTGCCTTTGTGCCCGGATGTGATCCTCAAGTCGCAGGATCCTTGAGGATCCTCGAGTCCCCGGATCGAGTCCCACGTTGGGCTCCCTGAAGCTGCCTGATTCTGCCTCTGGCTGTGTCTCTGCCTCTGTGTGTGTGTGTCTCATGAATAAATAAATAAAATCTTAAAAAAAAATGTTGTTTACCATTTTCTACCATTAAAGTCAAACATGTTCTACAATACTAGTCCATTTGCAATCTTCTGAAAGACTTCCCTGACTCACTAGGACCCAACGAATAACTCCTGACCCAGCAAGATCTGTGCCCTCCTCTAGCATTATTTCATTCTTCCTTACCTTCTAATTCATTTATTCCCAACAGCAGCAACTACACCCCTCATGGGAAGGAGGGAATCTTCGATTTCTTGCTCTCCCCCATCTTAACCTTCTAAGAACATTACCTGTTTTACTTCATTTAATTCTCTCAACTATCCTCTCATTAACCCCATTTTACAAATGAGAAAACTGTTAACAACCCAGGTCACACATTAATAAGCAGCTGAGCAAGGATTTGAACCCAGGCTTATCTGGTTCCAAAGTTTGTGTTTTTCATCATAGGCAGGGGTGCCTTGAATTGGAGCCAAAATCAAGAGTGGGCCGCTTTACTGACTTAGCCACCCAGGCACCCCACAGTTTTCAGTAGTTTTAAAATGAGGATAACAATAGTACTTGCCTCACTGGGTTGTTGTGAGGATGATCTCAAGGAGTTTGCGTATGTAAAAAGCTTAGGATAACGGAGATGTTATGTAGGTGTCAGTTATTTCTACTTTACGCTAGCTTCTGGTGATAACATGGGGAATAAATGACAGTTCCTGACCTCAAGGGGTCTACATTTAATAGGAAATGGACTTCCCAGGAAACCTGGAGGGAGGCAATTTCTCATGGAGTTTAGTTTCAGGGCGAGGGCAGGGGAGCCACTGGAGAGGGAGCTCCTCACCCTCAGGTCAGGGTGGGTTTTTTCAAGACAGGAGTGCTGGGTCTTTTTTTTTTTTTTTTTTTTATAAGATTTTATTTATTTATTCATGAGAGACAGAGAGAGAGAGAGGCCAAGACATAGGCAGAGGGAGAAGCAGGCTCCTTGCAGGGAACCTGATGTGGGACCGGATCCCAGGACTCCAGGATCATGCCCTGGGGCTGAAGGCAGATGCTCAACTGCTGAGCCACCCAGGCGTTCCAGGAGTGCTGGGTCTTGAAGAGAAAGGAGAGTGGGTGCTGACCAGGAGAAAGGGGTCAGGAATGGGAAGGACCTTCTAGACCCATGGAGGAGCAGGCAAGAAGCTCAGAGGCCAAAGAGATCACTTGGTGTTCTGTTCCTAGGGTCCTGTCTCCAAATTCTTGACCTTCTCTCCAGCTACCCACTGTAAATTCTCCAACTCCTCTTTTCTCTCTGGACTTAACTCTCCCTTCTTCTCTATCTTCTATCCTTTATTCCCCACTTTGACCCCGTTCTGATGTGAGGGCCGAAGGTATTAAGATGAGGGAGCAGGGGTAGGCTGGAGGTATTGTAGTCCTGGTGTTTTACTTTTTCCCTTTTCACTAAGATGAGGCATCTGGGGGATGGGGAGACAGGGGCCAGAGAAAGGACAGACTGCCTAGCTCCCAGCTGAAGTTGGGTGCAGGCCCAAGAAGTGGATGAGCTCACACCACAGCCTGTGGAAGTTTGTGGGAGCCAGAGGAGATGCAGGCAGGCAGTCTCAAAAGAAGTGAAATCTACCCACTTCCCAGCTGCCCATTGGTCAAGTCTAACTAAGAGAAAGCAGGGGGTGGGGTGGGAGCATAGGGTTAGGAGATTATAGACCATGGGAAGCAAGAGTTGGGAGAGTTTGGGGGAGGGAGGCAGGGGTTAGGCTGGGGAGGAGACTTTTCCTTCCTTGGGGGAAGATCTACAGAACAGGAACCCACCTGTGTCAGCAAAGCTGATGATCTCATATTCCTGTTCTCCGTCAGCCTCCGGAAGCATCCCCTGCGGGGGCCCATGGAGGCGCTGCAGGGCGGCCCTCAGAGCAGCTCCGGACACAGGCCTGCTCAGTGTTGGGCGCTGGCTGAGGTGCAGCTTCTCCAAGATGCTTCTCTTGGCCAGGTCAAGCAGCAGCTCTCGCTGGCGCTCCACGTCCACGGCGGGTCCTCCACATGCCAGACACTGACTGTCAGCCCTGGGAATGGCCACCGTAGCTGGCGCCAGGAACAGGAAGGCCAGGAGTAATGGGGAGATCATTGCTGAGGGAGGCCGTCTTTTAGGGACAGGGTGGAGATAGGGCCCTAAAACCGGGGCTCAGGATCTCAACAGCTGTGGTCTCCGCTCCAGCCTGGCCGCCGGGGGCCCTGGAAGGAGAATGCGTCCAGCTGGCATGACTCCTTGTTGCAGGGGTCAGAGCAGCCAAACATCTGACTTGAGAGGTGAAGCCAGTTGCAGGTAGAACTTGGCAGAAGCCTCCAGCACATAGTCAGTGAACGGACAGAGTGGGGGATGTGAGGGGAGGTTGTTTTGTTTGGGGAAAGAAATGTCCCGGGGCCAATGTCGGGAGACTGTGGGTTACCCACGTAAGCTGCCAGGCCCGGGGACAAAGGTTAGAGATGAAATTCCCCTTCAGCTCAAAGGCCTTGCTGGGAAGCCTGGAGGAAGAGGGAGAGGCGAGAGGTTTTAAGACAGAGTGTTAAAGAGTGCCTCTCAAGCCAGAGGGTCCCCGGCAGGGCACTCTATGTCATTGCCATATGGATAATTGGGAGTTTCACTTTCCTTTGCCTGGTACTTCTCAAAGCCCCTCTGCCCCCTTTCTCTCTCCCTGAGGCTCATAATGCAGACTCCTTTGTTCACCATCCCCTCCTCTACCCCTGTCCACTGGACTCGAAACTAGCCATGAAGATTAAGAGAAAGGAGGGAACATGTTCCAGCCAGGTCTTCTGTAGCTTTAGGGGGGGATGTCTGAAGGCGGGAAAGCTAGATTTGCTTACCCTTTGAGGATTCTTCTATTTAGGAAAAGAAATTTTGACATTTCTCGGAATCCCTGGTCCTCCAAAGGTCCTGACCAGTGTTTCTGCCACCGCAGGGTTTTACTGGGCAGGAATGGTGGGTGGAATTAGGAGGATAGGTGTTTAAACCAGATGATGCTGGTCAAAATTCTGTCTCTTCCTTTTATTAGCTGTGTGACTCTGGGCAAGTTACTTGACCTCTCTTGCTTTCATTTCTTCATTGGAGAAATGGGAAAAATGATCACCCTTGATTCCAAAATCCAAAAAAACCTCATAATCCACTATTTTTTTTTTGTAACTCATATGGTGACGCGAACAGAGGGAGGGTTATCTATGATCATTTTAAAAATTGTACTGAAGGCTGTCCCTGGGTGGCTCAGTGGTTTAGAGCCTGCCTTTGGCCCAGGCTGTGATCCTGGAGACCTGGGATCGAGTCCCACATCGGGCTCCCTGCATGGAGCCTGCTTCTTCCTCTGCCTGTGTCTCTGCACACCTCTCTCTCTCTGTGTCTCTTGTGAATAAATAGATAAAATCTTAAAAAAAATTGTACTGAAACTATTTGTACATTTTTACTCCAGAAATATCAGTTATTTGATTATGGGATACCCCTGGGGGTATTCTATAATACACAGTATATGTATCATTTTACCTTCCTAAAACCTGAAATTTTCTGATTTCTGAAACATGTCTGACTCTATGGACTCTGAATAGGGAATTGTAGATCTGTAATATCTCAGAATTTTGAGATTTAAATAATTTTGTAAAGCAAAAATACAGTGGCTGACACACAGCAAGTGCTTAACAAAAGTTTTATTATTTCTGCTATGCAGGTTTTTTTGTGGGCCCGAGTACCTGCACCTCTAGATGTGCTGAAGAAATTCTGCCAATATCTGCTGTTCTGAGCTCTTCTTTCTTAGATGCCATGCCCCCAATCTTGGTCTGCAGTGCACTTGGCCAGTCTGTTGCTTTCCTTGTATTCCCAGCATCACACACAGGGCCTGATCTATCAGTGTTTATATTTTTATTTTTTTAAAGATTTTATTTACTTATTCATGAGAGACACAGAGAGAGAGAGACACACACACACACACACACACACACACACACACACAGGCAGGGGGAGAAGCAGGCTCCATGCAGGGACCCTTGCGTGGGACTCGATCCCAGGTCATGCCCTGGGCTGAAGGCGGCGCTAAACCTCTGAGCCACCCAGGTGTCCCCATGATCTATCAGTGTCTAAAGGTGTGGGAATACCCTCCTCCGTGTCATGGAGAGTTAGTTGACATCCATCACTGTGTATGTTTAAGGCACGCAGCACTAACCTCTCCGGGGCTCACTCAATCTCCCTTACCTCTGGGAACGAATTGCTCCTCCTGGTTCCCGCAGCACATTGAACATGTCTCTATTTATAGCACTTACATTGTACTGTAATTATTTTTTGCCTACTGCAGTTCTTGTGACATAGTAAATATGTAATAGTCAAATTCTATCAATGTAAGACTACAGTGCTTCTTTGAGGGAGTTGGTCAGTCAATGACCCACATACATCTAATCGATAACTAAATTGATTCTGCCTCCAACGGGCCCAATGGGGGAGGCTGCAGACTCAAATGACTGGCAAGGGAAAGAACCACATCTTGGAATGGGGTGTAAGTGAGTTTAATAGGATAGACTTAAACCTGCTTTATTTATGTATGCATTTATGTATTTATTTTAAAAGATTTTATTTATTCTTGAGACACGGGGGGGGGGGGGGAGGCAGGGACACAGGCAGAGGGAGAAGCAGGCTCCCCGCAGGGTAGCCCCAGCGGGGCTCCATCCGGGACCCGGGGTCATGGGGTCACGACCTGGGCCAAAGGCGGCCGCTCACCCACCGAGCCCCGGGGCGCCCCTACACCTGCTTTAGAGAGAACTCAATTTTTTACATCTGGAAAACACGGGTGTCCGCCTCGCCCCGACCCTTGCCCGTTTATCCCACAAGCGTTTATCGCGGGGTTGCTGCCCTGCGCGGGAGGCTGTTCTGAACGCGCTCGCGCTCGCTGAATCCCGGCCTCGTCCCGGAGTCAGGAGCACGTTCGGAGCTGCGGCGACGCCGACGGTCCTGAGGGACTCACCGCGGGCTGAGGGCGCCGCGGCCCGCCTGACACACAGCGCGGGCGAGCGACGGAGCAAGCGCGCGGGGCGCAGAGAGGCGGCGGCGACGGGGCGGCGGCGGCGGCCTGGCGGGGCGCGGGGGCCTGGCGGGGCGGCGGCGGCGTCCGCCGCGGGGGAGAGGCCCCCAGGCGGCGGGGCGCGCGGGGCGCAGGGCGCGCTGACGACGACGCCGGACGTGCTGACGTAGCGCGCAGGCCGCAGCGGGGGGCGGACTCCGGGCCTTTCTTCCCCTTCTGGTCCCCCCTCCCCCTTTTCTCCCTTTCCGGGTCTGGTTCCCCCTCTTCTCCCCTCTCCCCCTTCCTTCCCAAGCCCCTTCCCCCCCCCGCCCCGGTCCCCCCTGCTCCCCCGCCCTGGGCCCCGGGGAAACCCCCGCCGAGAAGAGCCCGCCCCCAGGAGCGCGCCGCCGCCGGCCGTCGGGGCCGAGCCGCAGCCGAGCGGCCGTGGGCCCGGGCGGCGGGCGGAGACGCGGGCGCCCTCCCCGCGGCGGCCCGCGCGAGGTGAGGCCACCTCCGGGCCGGGAGGGCGGGCGGCGCGGGCGGCCCGTGGGGGGGGGGGCGTGGCGGCGGCGGCCTGGGTGCCGCCGGGGGCGGGGGGTCGGGGCCGGAACCCCGTGCGGGGCTGCCCGAGGCGCCGCCAGTGTGCGCGGGGAGCGCAGGCGAGGAGCGGGGCCGGGGGCGCGGGCGCGGGCGCGGGCGGGCGCCACCTGTGGCCTGTGCCCGGCCGGGAACTGTTGCGCCCTGCGGCGTGGGGCAGGCCCGCTCCATGTGTTTCTTGGGTCTCCGTGTTCCTTTGAGCCTTGGAAAGGTGTGTGTGTGTGTGTGTGTGTGTGTGTGTGTGTGTGTGTGTGTCGGGGGAGGGGGGGCTGGAGCCTCCCGATGCTCAGCCGGTGCCTGAGTTACTGGAGGACGCGGATCCGAGCCGGAGCGTCCAGGACGAGGTTTCCGGAGCCTAAAAGTCGGGCCTGCATCAGGCTCCTCACTCACTCTTTAGCCTCTTAAAACTCTTGGTAACTCCGCAGAATAACTATCCACTCAATGGATTGTTCTGGGATAACGAGGAGACGTGTTTTCCAGGTTTATTGAGAAATCATGGACATGTATTACCGTGTGTATTTAAGGCACGCAGCTTGATGGCTGGATTTACACATATTGTGAAATGATTATCAAAATAGGCTCAGCTAGCCTCCGTCCTCTTGTATGGTTACAATCAAAAGAAAGAAAGAAAAAGAAAATAATTTTTCCCCTTGTGATGAGAATTCTTAGGATTTACTAACAACTTTCCTAAAAATCTCATAGCAGTGGCCACCATAGTCACGTTATAGGTCACGTTCCCTACTCCTTATTTTATAACAGAAAATTCGTGCCTCTTGACCCCCTTGCAATGCCCCCTTACCTTACGCTCTGCCTCTCTAACCACAAGTCGGATCTCCTTCTGCAGCTTGGTTGGTTTTTTTAGATTCCACACAGAAGTGAGATCTACACTGTCTTTCTCTGATTCACATGCCTTTGAGGTCTATCCATGTTGTCTCAAATGGTACAATTTCCTCCTTTTTTATGGCGGACTAATATTTCATTACACACACACACACATATACACCCCACACAACTTCATCCATCCATCCATCCATCCATCCATGGACATTTAGGTTGTTTCCCTGTTTTTGCCAGTGTTAATAATGCTGCCATGAACACGGGGGTGCAGATACCTCTCAGAGTCAGTGTTTTTGTTGGTGTGGGAAAGTTTAAATTCAGATTCCAGTTGGATGAATATTCTTGTGTACATTTTTTTTCAGATAGATTTAACGGAAAGAGAGGAGCCTGAGTTCTGTCTGATTTTGGTGGGCAACATGGAGACTCGGGAAGAAGGAGGTGACAGGTTTTTACTTCAGGAATATCACACATTCCTAGCATTTTATTGTATTTTTAGATAGTCAAATTGGCACTTGAATTAGTTTTAGTGGCTCCTCTTTCTCATGCATTTTTTCCCCCTTTCTCCGTGTTTCCTTTTTTTCCCTTTGTGAAGCCTTTAGACAAAAATGATTTATTTTATTTTTAAAAATTTTATTCGGGAGAGAGAGAGTGAGAGAATGAGCAGGGAGAGCAGGAGAGGGAGAAGTAGGCTCCGCTTTGAGCAGGGAGCCCAATGCAGGGCTTGATCCTAGGACACTGGGATCATGACCTGAGCTGAAGGCAGAGGCTTGACAGACTGAGCCATCCAGGCGCCCCAAGACAAAAATGATTTAAATAGGGGTGCAGAGTGGTAGGTTAGATTAATTCAGTTAACTTTTTAGTTATATGTTTCTTCCCCCATTGCTGTTCTCCATAAGGTTGAGGGGACAGTCTGGAATATCTGATGAACTGTCAGCGAAAGTTAAATTTAATTTGAGAGTTGCAGTTCTAGCTGTCTTTGTGTCCACAGTAAGATCTATTGTAGACCTCCTCTATCTATTTATCTATCTATATCTATCTATAAAATATTTTATTTATTTATTCATGAGAGACAGGCAGAGGGAGAAGCAGGCTCCACGCAGGGAGCCCAATGTGGGAATTGATCTGGGGACTCCAAGGGTCACACCCTGGGCCCAGGGCAGGTGCCAAATCACTGAGCCACCCAGGCGTCCCAAGACCTCCACAATTTAAAACAATTTTTAAAATTTGCGTATGTAGGGATCCCTGGGTGGCACAGCAGTTTAGCACCTGCCTTTGGCCTGGGCCGCGATTCTGGAGACCCGGGATCGAGTCCCACGTTGGGCTCCCTGCATGGAGCCTGCTTCTCCCTCTGCCTGTGTCTCTGCCTCTCTCTCTCTCTCTCTGTGGCTATCGTGAATAAATAAATAAAAATCTTTAAAAAAAAATAAAAATTTGCGTATGTAAAAATAAGGTGCCTGATATTTTTTAAAGGAAAAGAGTCTAAAGGATAATAGTTTACTTGCTTTTTCAGAATAAAAACCAAAGATTTTACAATTGCCTTTAGAGCCCTAGATCTGTAACACTCTTTCCTTCCCAACATACTCCTCTGGTCTCCTGGCCCTTCCTTGAGTAACCTGGGCTCACTTCTGCCTCAGGGGCTATGTGCTTACTCCCCAGATCTTCCTGGATCACTTTTTCACTATAAAGCTGCATAGCTTTGTCCCCTCATCTCTTTCAGTTCTTTATTTAAATGGCACTCAAACAGTGACATTTCCTTGGCCATCTCAATTGCAAAACCTCCCCCCCCCCCATTTTACATAATTCCCTATCCTACTTCTCTGCTTTATTTTTCTCTCTCTACCCCTTAGCAAGGGATAGCACACTTGGGTGTGGTGTCCCCCACTAGAAAGTGAGTTTAATGGGAGTGAATAGTCTTGTTTTGTTAATTGATGTTCTCAGCCCTTAGCATAGAACTTGACGATGTGCACTGGGTGCTCAATAGTTTTCTCTTTTCCTTGTCATGATTTTTTTGATCATGGTTGGTTGTTCTTGGAGGAGTGGAATGTGCGTTGGGTGCTCAATGGTTTTCTCCTTTCCTTGTGATTTTTTGATCATGGTTGGTGTTCTTGGAGAGGTGGAATGAATTTTCACTAGGATTTTGTGAGGTACTCATTGGAAAAATTTGAGATTATTTTTGTCATTTCTTGCCACATTTCTTTTTAGATTGTATTTATTCATTCATGAGAGAGAGAGAGAGAGGCAGAGACACAGGCAGAGGGAGAAGCGGGCTCCATGCAGGGAACCTGACCAGGACTCGATCCGGGGTCTCCAGGATCACGCCCTGGGCTGAAAGCGGGGCTAAACCGCTGAGCCACCTGGGCTGCCCACCACATTTCTCTTTTTGACAGAAGTCTTGTGCTTTTAGGTCTTTGAATGAAAGCACTTCGAAGGCAGAGAGGATGGAGTATAGGGGATCTTTGGTGTTGGTGGTCCTAGAGGAAGATTGTTTTAAGATCTTATGTGACTAGAATTTTTACCTCTCGCTTTAGTCTCTTCCCTTGATGTTTGTTCACTCTTTTTTTTTTAATAAATTAATTTTTTATTGGTGTTCAATTTACCAACATACAGAATAACACCCAGTGCTCATCCCGTCAAGTGGTGTTTGTTCACTCTGATGAGACAACTCTCACCATCCTTACCTCTTTGGCCCCAGAGCACTGAATCAGGCCGGTTCCCCTTTGAATTTTTCAGTAGACCAAAGATGGTGGTTGATATTTACAGTTGGGCTGTATGGGTTATATTTTCCCCCCCATTCATGTGGAGCAAGTTGAGCTAAAAAACTTAATAGCTTTTTTCTTTTCTTTTTTTAAAGATTTTATTTATTTATTCACAAGAGACACACACACACACACAGAGGCAGAGACACAGGCAGAGGGAGAAGCAGGCTCCATGCAGGGAGCCTGATGTGGGGTCTGGGGACTCTAGGATTATGCCCTGGGCTGAAGGCGGTGCTAAACTGCTGAGCCACCTGGGCTGCCCAAGAATAGTTTTTTCTTTTTTTTTTTTTAAAATTTTTTTTTTATTTTATTTATTTATGATAGTCACACAGAGAGAGAGAGAGGCAGAGACACAGGCAGAGGGAGAAGCAGGCTCCATGCACCGGGAGCCTGATGTGGGATTCGATCCCGGGTCTCCAGGATCGTACCCTGGGCCAAAGGCAGGCGCCAAACCACTGCGCCACCCAGGGATCCCCAAGAATAGTTTTTTCTAACAGTGATGGAGTGGTTCGTTCTGGGGAACATCTGATCTTTTTTTTCACAAATCCATTTGGTGGGGGGCATTTTTAGCAACTAAATTCTATATGAAGTCTGAGGAGAAAAGGAGCAGGCCTGAATTCTGTGGCTTATCCCTTATTTATTTTTTCCTTTCTCATATCTTGATTGGCACATTTGTTACCTTCGTTGACCTTCTGGCTAGAATGGCCTAGATGAGATTTCTCTTTGTGGTAGTCCTGGCCACTGTTCTCCAGCTTAGGAAGGCAAAGGGGGGTGAGAAGGGGGTTTTAACACTTTGTGAGAATGCTGGTAGCAAAGCCTAAAGTTTTTGCTTAAACCTTTGCCAGGACAGTGGAAGCTGCCAGGCCTATTTTGAGAATGGTTTGTAGGAGGGTGGAAAAGTTGAGGGTCTTATATCTGTTGGACTGGATGTGGTTCTGATATTAGTGTAAAGAAGTAGCAGCAGCAGAAATGTATTATAGTTCTTATGTGAATAATTTCTGACATAATATGGGCAGATTAATAAATACTTCTATTATGCTTCTGTTGTCCCCTTTTTTAAATCCTTTCACAACGTTTCTAGGAAGTCTTTCTCTTGCTACAGAGATTCTTAAACATCTCTATGTCACAGTCTCACCTCTGGGAGATAACACTGAGTTCTGACAATATTTTAGTTTAGGTAATGGTTTTGAATGATGCAGTGCTTATTTCTGTGCCAGATCTCTTTGGGAACTCAAGGAAAGCTTTCAGGAAAAAGCGTATTTTGAGGAAGGGATAAAAAGCGTTGCATTTTGGTTGCATGGTCCCAGGAGGTGCAGAGGAGAGAATTTTGTGAAACTGTGTGTATGGTTTTTTGTTTTGTTTTGTTTTTTTAAGGTTTTTCTTTGCCTCCTTGTAAGACTGGATAAGGGACTCTGAGTGTCCTTGTGTGGAATGTGCTGCCAGTTTACAAGTAGGAAAAATAACCGGACTCATGGCTTGAATGTGTATGCACGAATACAGTTGGTGGGTCTAATTTTAGAGACCTTCTTCATACACAGTGGCCTCAGTATTTTCCTCCAGCTGTATCCTTCTTACTCTCTGTGTAGAAAACATTTCTACTTCATACCTTTAACAGTTCACTTAATTCCTTTCAGTGGTTGGTTAACTTTTGCCTTACCATGGTTGCTAGTTTAGCAGTGTAGCACACGTTCCATCTTTCCAATGAAGTTACTCTCTCCATTCCTTCCTAACTTTGGGTTTATTTCTGAAAATAGAGATGGAAAGATTTTTTAACATTGATCTGTTTTAACTCCTTTTTGAATTCCCTTAGATTTCCTTAGCACGTATCTGTTTTCTCACACTTAAGAGAAAATTGATGTTGAAAGCTCTTAATTAAGATAGTCCCTGGTGGTTTCATCATTTCCACTTGGGAGGTATGATAGGCAAGATCTGGGATGCTTCCTAAATTCAAGTGTTCTTTCTGCTTTTCTGCAGGGTCTCTTGTGAGTTGTTCAGTTGTTTGAGCCCATACTGGGAAAGCTCTTACAGCTTTCTCATTTTGACACTAAGTTTCCTAGAGTGTTTTCCTGTGCTTTAAAAAAAAAAAAAAAAAAAAAAAAAAAAAAAAAAAGAACTTGGATGGTTCAGTGGTTGAGAGGCTGCCTTTGGTTCAGGTCATGATCCTGGACTGGGGTCCTGGGATCAAGTCCCACATCGGGTTTCCTGCAGGGAGCCCACTTCTCTCTCTGCCTATGTGTCTTTCTGTGTCTCTTTCATGAATAAATAAAATCTTTAAAAAAAATAAGAAAAAGAACTTATCAAATTGGGAACTCCAGCTAGAGATGAGGGAAAAGGTGCAAAAGCCACAGTTAGTCATGTCTCCCAATAGTCAAAACACTTCTGGTGTTTTTAAAGAGCTCATTTTATTCTATTCCTCAGTTTCTTAACCACAAAAGCATCAAAAGTCTTTCATTCCTTTTAATTGCTTGCTTATTTGTCACACTCTGACTTTTCTAAATTGTCAAAGACTTCGATTTTTCCTGGGAAACTATTTGCAGTAATTTTTGGGGTATTTTCTTGGGGAGAAAAATGAAACTTGTTAAGTGTTCCTGTAAGGTCTCTTCCTGAGACCAGTGTTGTGATTCTTCCATTTTCCTATAGGTGTTAATAGTATGTTTTACAGCCCCCCCCCATTGAATATCTCAAAATCTTTGCAAGTAAGTGAAAGCTATATAATTTGGTACCCATACAATTACCCAGAGGTTCAGAAAGAAATCAGCTTAAGTCCTTATCCTGCAGAGCTAGAAGTGTAAAAGTAAGTGAAGCATTAGCAGGTTTTAAAAGAACTCAGTTTATTTCTAGTTGGTATTTGTTAATTGTGAGTCTGTAGTAGGAGAAAAAAATGCTGGTCAAGTTTTGGTCAACTTCTGTCTAGATCTTTTGGAGATAATTTACTCAGTCTTTTTTTTTTTTTTTTTTTTTAAAGATTTTATTTATTTATTCATGAGAGACACAGGCAGAAGCAGGCTCCATGTAGGGAGCCTGACACAGGACTTGATCCCAGGTCTCCGAGATTAGGCCCTGGGCTGAAGGCGGCACTAAGCCACTGAGCCACCTGGGCTGCCCTAGCTCTCAGTCTTTTTAAAATTATTATTATTATTTTTAAAGATTTTATTTATTCATGAGAGACACAGAGAGAGAGAGAGAGGCAGAGACACAGACAGAGGGAGAAGCAGGCTCCATGCAGGGAGCCCAATGCGGCACTTGATCCCGGGTCTCCAGGATCATGCCCTGGGCCGAAGGCAGGTGCCAAACCATTGAGCCACCCAGGGATCCCCTTAAAATTACTTTTTACCTTTTTTTTTTTTTTAATTTATTTATGATAGTCACACACAGAGAGAGAGAGAGAGAGAGAGAGAGAGGGGCAGAGACATAGGCAGAGGGAGAAGCAGGCTCCATGCATTGGGAGCCAGACGTGGGATTCGATCCTGGGTCTCCAGGATCGCGCCCTGGGCCAAAGGCAGGCACCAAACCGCTGCGCCACCCAGGGATCCCTAAAATTACTTTTTAAAAGATTTTATTTATTTATTTGAGAGAGAGAGTATGCTCGTGAGAGGATGCACAAGAGCTGGGGTGGGCGGCACCTGGGTGGCGCAGTAGTTGAGCGTCTGCCTTTGGCTCATGTGATCCCAGGATCCTGGGATCAAGTCCTGCATTGGGCTTCCCAGAGGGAGCTTGCCTCTCTCTCTGCCTATGTCTGCCTCTCTCTGTGTCTCTCATGAATAAAAAATCTTAAAAAAAAACTGGGGTGAGGAGGGGCAGAGGGAAAGGGAGAAGCCGGTTCTCCACTGTGCCGGGAGAGCCATCAGAATCAATGGGAAGAACATGATAGACCTTGGTAAGTCTCACGGACCTCTATTCATCCTTCTTTTCAGTTTTTCTGCAGCATTTGTCACTGTCGACCTCTCGGGATGTTTCATTGACACTAATTTCTTTTCCACTTGGATTCCTGGCTCTCTCCCTCTCATCTCCTAGTGTGTGTTTTCCTTAAGTTTTCTGTTGAATTCTGCTTCTCTACTTCTGGTTCTTAGACCTTAATGGCGTAAGCGTCTCTTGGAGAATTTAAGAATGTGACTTACAAAAGCTGTCTTGAGGGCTGCCCGGTGGCTCAGCCGTTTAGCGCTGCCTTCAGCCCAGGGTGTGATCCTGGGATCGAGTCCCACATCAGGCTCCCTGCAGGGAGCCTGCTTCTCCCTCTGCCTGTGTCTCTGCCTCTCTCTCTCTCTCTCTGTGTCTCTTATGAATAAATAAATAAAATCTTAAAAAAGAAAAAAAAAAGCTGTCTTGATCTGGGCCCTGCCAGCCTCTCTGACCTAACTTGTATTACATTTTCCTGTTCTTAGCATGCTGTAGCCATCGTGGCTTTTTCTGCCCCAGGCCTTCGTGCTTAAGCTTCCTTCTGCCTGAAATGTCATTCTCCCAGATTTTCCCTTGTTACATCTTATTTTTCAGGTCAGCTCAAAGGCTTCCTTTGTGTGCCTTCCCTGACCACCTATCCAAAATAATTAACCTCCTCTTTGTGCTTTATCTCAGTCTTCTGTTTCATTATCTCCACAGCACTTAACCACTATCTTATCTTGTTTTCTTGTATGTGGTCTGGTTCACACCTAGAACTTAAACCCTATGAGAACAAGGACCTTATTTATTTTACAACTACTATGTTCCTAAGGGCTACCGTAGTCACTCAGTACACATTTGTTGAATGAATGAATGAATGAATGAATGAAATGTGGATTCTTGGATCTTATCTCCAGAGATTTTGGTTTAGTAGGTTTGGGATGGAGCCTAGGAGTTTGTACTTTAACAAACCTTCCAAGTATTTCTGATGTTTCTGGTCAGTTGTCTTGGATGACATTGGTCAGGCTCATATACCCCAGTGACTTCACTTAGCATCTATTACTATAAACTTGACAACTTGCGAGTCTGTGTCTCCAGTTCAGATCTCTCGCCTGAGCTCTAGGCTCATTTCTTCAGTGGTTTCTTCAACATCTCCATTTCATTGCCATCTAGCTTCCCAGATTCAGCATGATTAAAGCAAACAATCTTCCCATGGAAATTTTTTTCCTCTAAGTTCTTTTTTCCTGTTAATGATACCACCTAGGTGCACAAGCCAAGAAACCTCAATGTTATATTTGACTCCTTACTCTTTAACGCTCAATAATTGTAAGTTATGTAGACTCTTAAGCCCTCAGTCTGTCTTGAATCTTTCTATTTCTTTCCATCAGCATTGCTACTTTCTTAGTTCCGGAGGCCATCCTCTCTCATCTGGATAACTGTGATGGGCTTTAACTGGCTTTCCTGTTCTAGTCTTGCTCCTTCTACTAATCTTTTATTTAATTCTGTACCCTTCAGCCATAAGAAGACTAAAATCTATTATTTTCTGCTGCTTATAACCTTTTAATATCTTTTTTTTTGCTCCCAGTACAAAGGTTGTGTTTTGTTTTGTTTTAACGTGGGTGTTTTAACCTCGTCTGCCTTATATTTTGCTGTCTTTGCTTTCAGGCTTACGCATCAGCTACAGATCAATTACTTGTTCTTTCACCCTTCCTGTTCTCTCACCTTGCTGCCTTGGATAAACCATTGTTTTCCCTGAATGCTTCTCTTCCCCCAAACAACAAAAACAGAAACCTTCACTGGTTTGGGTATCATGTCCTGGAACCCTTTCAAGGCATCCTAAACCTCATTTTGTCTGCCTCTTTTGAACCAGTTTCCACAAAGCTAGGTTCCCCTTTGTCTTTACCATATTTCTCTATATTCCATTCTGAGTTTCTGCTCACACTGAAGTTATATTTGCTAGGATCGTGATCTCTTCTGTGCCAAAAGAGCTCTCTAGAACATGTGATTTTTGTTTTATTCCTCTACTAACTGTAAGGAAGAGAAGGAAAGAAAGAAACTAGATGATTTGAGGTTCTATGTTCTAGATTGAGATTTTGCCAGTTGTTTTGCCTCTCCTAGCTAATGCCATCCTGAAGAGAGATCATTGAATCTTGATTTGGTCCAGAGCTATACTAAGGCCAGTAACTAAAACCCTGAACTAAGCTTTTGCCGTTCTTGCTTGTACCATCAAAGTTTTTACCTTTCCCATTATTATAGTATCTTCAACTTTATGCCCCTTTCCAGTCTTCTTATTTTCCCTTCAGAGTTACTTGGTTTAAAATTTATTCTTTGTGTTTTACTCTCCATCCTGTCAGTATTTTTGATTATGAAGTCAAAGTAGGGTTTTATACTTGCTGTATTTTCCCTTTATGGTAATGCAGAAATACTTTTTCTTTCTTTTTGAATGAATGTGATGGCTGAAAAATTACCTATTTGACTAGCAAGATAGGACTATCAAAAGAATACAAATCTGTTTGGTTTCTGTCTAGGCTTTATGAGAAGTAAAATCAGAGCCACTGCTTAAAACTCTGAATTTTTAACTCTGAAGTTCTCTGATGCTTTTCTGAGTTTAATCTCATTAATTCCACTGAACCAGTATCTTCATATATAGAATGGAGTTGATGGTCTGCTTTCTCTTAGGGTAGAGGAAGACTTACTTTTGGAGGTATCTCTTAGGGATAGGTACAGTAATACTTTTTGATACATTTATGGATTTAAAATGTGGATACTTGAGACTGAAGTTGCATTTAATAGATTCTTTTTTTTTTTTTTAAAGATTTTATTTTTTATTTATTTATAATAGTCACACAGAGAGAGAGAGAGGCAGAGACACAGGCACAGGGAGAAGCAGGCTCCATGCACCTGGAACCCGACGTGGGATTCGATCCCAGGTCTCCAGGATCGCGCCCTGGGCCAAAGGCATGCGCCAAACTGCTGCGCCACCCGGGGATCCCGCATTTAATAGATTCTTAAGCTAGCTTAATATTTTACTTCACCTGTACTTAGGTAATAATACAGAAGAGGGACACAGAGATATCTCCAGATATTAATGATGAGCACACTTTCCATGTAGCTGAGTTGTATTTATACCAGCTTGGTGGCCACAGTCAGAGAATGTTAGCCTACCTCATAGGACCGTCTGTATTAAATGTGATCAAATTACTAGTCTCTAAATAATGTTCTCCAGTGCTGTTAAATAACACAACAGCACTGAAATTAATGTTGGCTGTGAGAAAATGGTGCTTTATTTCTGTGTGCTCTATTTTCTTCCTTTTTTTCTCTTTGGAATTAACATTGCTTTTACAACTGCTTTTCTGTCTCTTGGTTGGGAAATGGTAGTTGTCTTTTCAATTTAGTGGACTGGCTGGACTCAGACATAGAATGTATTCAGATCCATAATGTGTTCTAGGCCACAAGATTCTGTTTTCTCTGTTTCATCCTGTCCTTTATTGTTGACCTGTGTTTTGCTCAATGTCCACAATAAGGGCATTCTGCCAAATGAGGCCCCTGAAAAAGATGATAGATTTTTAACGAAGAATAATTACAAGGAGGTAGGGCGGGGATGGGGAGAGGAGGGAAAAAAAAAATAGAATTCTAGGAACTCACTTGCTACTGTTTCGTTTTACCAGCCCAGCTTTTTTCACTTAACACAGATTTTTTTTTTTAATTTTTATTTATTTATGATAGTCACACACAGATAGAGAGAGAGAGGCAGAGACACAGGCAGAGGGAGAAGCAGGCTCCATGCACCGGGAGCCCGACATGGGATTCGATCCCAGGTCTCCAGGATCGCGCCCTGGGCCAAAGGCAGGCGCCAAACCGCTGCGCCACCCGGGGATCCCGACTTAACACAGATTTAATCCTGTTATTTAGCTGACTCGTGTACAACAAGCCTATTATATAGTATTAACTCAGAAATCAGAGAAACTGTGTTTATTATTAGTCTGTGTTTAAAATAAGTGTCACCTATATGTTTTCTTCTTACAGTGATTCTCTATTAGAAGATCTTTTAGCTTCTGGTCTTTCAGTGTTTTTATAATAGAAAGGGGGATCTTCAAGTGAGGTTTATAGAACTGCTTCCAAAGTAATACCTAACATCAAGAAAATTTATGAAGAGACTAACTCATTCAGATGTTATTAAGTGCCTATTTGTTAGGTATTGTGTTATATACCAAAAAAAAAAAAAAAAAAAAAAAAACCTAAAAAAAAAAAGTGACATTGTTCCTATCCTGTTTTATTATAGATTACAGAAAAATTTAGTTAACCCTTGAACAACATAGGGGTTAGGGGCCCAACCCCCTACACAGTAAAAAAAGCCAGGTTATTTATTTATTTTTAAATTATTATTTTTAATAATTTTTTATTTTATTTTTTAAAAATGTTTATTTATTTTTTTAAGATTTATTTATTTATCCATTCAGAGAGAGAGAGACAGAGACAGAGACACAGGCAGAGGGAGAAGCAGGCTCCATGCAGGGAGCCCGACATGGGACTCGATCCCAGGTTGCCAGGATCACACCCCGGACTGCAGGTGGCACTAAACCGCTGCGCCACCGGGGCTGCCCAATATTTTTTTAAAAGACTTTATTCATGAGAGATAGAGAGAGACAGAGGCAGAGGGAGATGCAGGCTCCCTGCAAAGAGCTCGATGTGAGACTCAACCCCGGGACTCTGGGATCCTGACCTGAGCCAAAGGCAGACTCCCAACTGCTGAGCCACCCAGTGTCCCTATTTTTAAATTATTTTAAGAAAGATTTTAGAGAAAAAAAAAATGAGTGGGGGGGGCGGCAGAGGGAGAAGCAGGCACCCCACTGAGCAGGGAGCCCGATGTGGTCTTGGTCCCAGGGCTTTGGGATCATGAACTGAGCTGAAGGCAGATGCTTAACTAACTGAGCTACCCAGGCACCCCTTGAAGGACTTTTTTTTTTTAAATTTTTTAATTTATTTATGATAATCACAGAGAGAGAGAGAGGCAGAGACACAGGCAGAGGGAGAAGCAGGCTCCATGCACTGGGAGCCCGATGTGGGACTCGATCCCAGGTCTCCAGGATCGCACCCTGGGCCAAAGGCAGGCGCTAAACCACTGCGCCACCCAGGGATCCCTTGAAGGACTTTTTTTTTTTTTTTTAATTAATTAATTTATTTATGATAGTCAGAGAGAGAGAGGCAGAGACACAGGCAGAGGGAGAAGCAGGCTCCATGCACTGGGAGCCCGATGTGGGATTCGATCCCGGGTCTCCAGGATTGTGCCTTGGGCCAAAGGCAGGCGCCAAACCGCTGCGCCACCCAGGGATCCTGAAGGACTTATTTTTTTAAAGATTTTTTTTTTTTTTAATTTTTATTTATTTATGATAGTCACAGAGAGAGAGAGAGAGAGAGGCAGAGACACAGGCAGAGGGAGAAGCAGGCTCCATGCACTGGGAGCCCGATGTGGGATTTGATCCCGGGTCTCCAGGATCGCGCCCTAGGCCGAAGGCAGGCGCCAAACCGCTGCGCCACCTAGGGATCCCCTATTTTTTTAAAAGGTCACTTGTGACAATTTGGGAACTAGATTGGAAAGTAGACTGGATGAGGAAGTCCAGTTTAAGGCCAGTCAAAATAATCCAGATAAGACATAGACTCTGAAGTGGTACTGCAAGTGCACAGGGATGAACAGATTCAAGAGATGTTTAGGGAGCAGAATCAGTTAGACTTGGAGGTGTGTGTGCATGCATGTATGTGCATGCACGTGCACATGCACGAAAGAGAATGA
The DNA here is from genome assembly GCF_003254725.2 of Canis lupus dingo. Classification (NCBI taxonomy): domain Eukaryota; kingdom Metazoa; phylum Chordata; class Mammalia; order Carnivora; family Canidae; genus Canis; species Canis lupus. The sequence goes on along the minus strand of NC_064252.1, from coordinate 1,792,572 downwards.
ATAGTGATGAGAGGGATGAACTCTTGGATGGCTCCTAGTTTTCTGTGTTCCATACCAGGGTGGATGGTGACATTTATGAGTTAGGGAATACAGAAATTGTGTGTTTGGAAATAAAGGTGAGGTGTTTGGTTTTGGACTGATTAAATTTGAGGTTGGAGTTGGAGAGAGAATTTGGAGTTGGGAGAGACATTTGCGAGTCAACAGTATATATGCTGTAGTTGAAGTGATGAGTTCGGTCATTTAAAGATCATTTTGAAACTGAAAAGTTGAAGGCTGAGGAGAGAGCCTTGGAGAACACTGACAGTTAAAGGTGTGACGAGGGATCCCTGGGTGGCGCAGCGGTTTGGCGCCTGCCTTTGGCCCAGGGCGCGATCCTGGAGACCCGGGATCGAATCCTGCGTCGGGCTCCCGGTGCATGGAGCCTGCCTCTCCCTCTGCCTGTGTCTCTGCCTCTCTCTCTCTCACTGCATGCCTATCATAAATAAATAAAAAAAAAATTAAAAAAAAAATAAAGGTGTGACGAGTGGCAGTGGAGTCTTGGAAGAAAATTGAGGAGGTCAGGAAGGTAAATGGAAAACCAATAAAATATGTGTGATAGGACCTAGAAAACAGAGTTTGGAGGTGGAGGGAGGCAATCATGTCAAGTAGGATAGAAAAATGGTAAGGACAGAAAAGAACCTAGTGGATTTGGCACTCAGGTCATTGGTGGCATCAGTGAAAGTCAGGTCACTGGAGTAATGAGAGCAGAGGCCAAATTGTATTGGATTGGGGAAGGAGATGGGAAAATAAAGGCAAATAAGCCCTGTTTTTCAAGATGATTATAAAGAGTTGGAGACAGGATAGTAGTGAGGGATTGTGGGGTTCAAGGAAGAGTTTTGTTTGTTTGTTTTTTTAAAAAAGTTATTTATTCAGGGACTTCTGAGTGGCTCAGCAGTAGAGCCAAAGGCAGATGCTCAGTGGCTGAGCCACCCAGGCATCCCTCAAGGATGAGTTTTTTAAAATAAGAGACTTGAGCATATTTATATGTTTGGGGAATGAGCAAGATGATAGAGAGTGGTGATAATGGAGCCTGTAGAGAAGATGAAATGTGGAACAAAGGTAGAATTGTTACCTCCTTTGTTAAGATAGAAAAAGGTCAAGAAAAGGATGGGGACAAATTTTTGGTATCTGAATGAAGGAATTTGAAGGCCGTAGGGCCTTAGTATTCCTTGTGATACAGGAGATTTATCCTTTTGTGTTAGGGACCTGAGGTGTTAAAGAGGGTTGTTAAAATAGAGATCTTAGGTAAAAAATAGGAGCCTTGAGGAGAGAGCCAAATTTGAAGAGCTGTTGAGAGAATGGGAAGGATAGCTGACTAGGGGTCTTGTATGATTAGGCAGGCAAAGGGGAGGTGATGTGAGGATGGGAAGGCATTTCAAGTAGTTAGAATAGCCTGAGGATAGAGCTTGGAATATTAAAGAATATGGTATGTATGGAGATACAGCACTATTTTAAATAGCTGGAGGAGGGTGTATAGAGAGCCTGATTTTGGTAGACTTTAAGAGCTATATTAAGAAATTTGGAATATTTTGAGGCAAAGAGAAACCTCTAAAGATTTTTTTTAAGGATTTATTTATTCACTTGAGAGAGATATAGATAGGGAGAACATGTGGGCTGGGGGAGGGGCAGAGGGAGAGAATCTTCAAACAGACTCCCCACTGAGCACAGAGCCTGACATGGGGCCATCCCATAACCCATTAGATCATGACTTGAGCTGAAGCCAAGAGTCAGATGCTCAACTGACTAAGCCACCCAGGTGTCCTAGAAGATTTTAATCATAGAAATGTAATGTTTGTTTTACAAAAGTGACTCTGGTAGCAATTTAGGGAAATGTTTACAGGGGATGTAGAGTAGAGGGGGGAGACCCAGGTTAGGAAGCTGGTGTAGGGATCCCTGGGTGGCGCAGCGGTTTGGCGCCTGCCTTTGGCCCAGGGCGCGATCCTGGAGACCCGGGATCGAATCCCACATCGGACTCCCGGTGCATGGAGCCTGCTTCTCGCTCTGCTTCTCTCTCTGTCTCTCTCTCTCTCTCTGTGACTATCATGAATAAATAAATAAAATCTTAAAAAAAAAAAAAAAAAAAAGGAAGCTGGTGTAGTAGTCTGTGCAGAAGATGTTGAAATCCAGATAGACCAGGGTATGCTGGGTAAGAAAACTGCTCCCTCCCCCCCCAATAGCTTGAAACAACAGTGTATTTCTCATTTGCATTACATGTCCATCAAGGGTAGGTCAGAGGCTTTTAGTTATTCAGGGATAGAGGCTGATAGAGAAGTTACCATTAGGAACATAGTCTTTTGCTCTGTGGGAGGCAAAAAAGAGCCCTAGAGGTCTTGTCTCATTAACTAAATATAAATTCTTTGCCCAGAAAGGAAACAGAGAAGAGGGGGTAGGAGCTGAAAAGCTCAGATGGATCAAGGAGATGGTGCTAGAATTTGGAAGTTGGTTAAATGTGGGAGGAGAGGGAAGGAATTGTGAGTAAATGACTTTCAGTTTCTGTCTTGGGTGACTGAGTTAACTGAAATAAGAGAGGGTCAGGTTTTGGGAGCACCTAAATATATAAGGCAAGTATTAATAAATTTAAAGGGAGAAATCGGGGACCTTACTTACTCCACTTTCATCAAGGGATAGAACATCCAAACAGAAAATCAATAAGGAAACATTCCCTTAAGGACATGTTAGACCAGATGGACTTAACAGATATACACAGAACATTCCATCCAAAATCAACAGAAGAAACATTCTTCTCAAGTGTTCACAGAATATTCTTCAGGATAGATAATATGTTAAGCCACAGTTTTCATAAATTTAAGGAGATTGATATTAAGAACCTTTCCCATGGGCACTTGGGTGGCTCAGTGGTTGAGCCTTTTAGGTTGTGATCCTGGGGTCCTGGGATGGAGTCCTGCATCAGGCTCTCTGCCAGGAGTCTACTTCTCCCTCTGCCTATGTCTCTGTCTCTCTCTCTGTCTCTCATGAATAAATAAATAAAAATCTTAAAAAAAAAAAAAAAGAATCTTTCCCAACCACAGTGGGAAACTAGAAATCAATTACAAGAAGAAAACTGGGAAACTTATAAATATGTAAATAAATAGATGCTATTGAACAACCATTGGGACAGAGAAGAAATCCAAAGAGAAATTAAAAAAAAAAATACCCAGAGACAAATGAAAATGGAAATACAATATACTAAATACTATACCTATGGGATGCAGCAAAAGCAATTTTAAGAGGGAAGTTGATAGTGATAAATGTCTACATTAAGAAACAAGAGAGATGTCAAACAGTCCAACTTTATACCTCAAGAAACTAGAAAAAGAAGAATTAATTAAGCCCAAGGTTAGAGGAAGGAAGGAAATGAGAATCAGAACAGAAATAGAGACTAAAAAAAATAATATAAAAGATCAATGAAACAGAGAACTGGTTGTTTGAAAAGGTAAACAAAATAGATAAACCTTTAGTTAGGCCTGCCAAGAAGAAAAGAGAGAAGACTTAAAATCAGAAATGAAAGAGAAGATGTTACAACTGATACCACACACACAAAAAGAAGGATCCTAAGAGATACTACAAACAATTATATTCCAACAAATTGGACAACCTAGAAGACATGGATAAATTCCTAGAAACATATAACCTACCAAGACTGAATCATGAATAAATAGAAAATCTGAACAGACCCATTACTAGTAAAGAGACTGAACCAGTAATCAAAAACCTCCCAAGAAACAAAAATCCAGGATCAGATGGCTTCACTGGTGAATTCTGTGAAATATTTATTTATTTATTTTTATTTTATTTTTATTATTATTTTTTATTTATAATAGTCACACAGAGAGAGAGAGAGAGGCAGAGACACAGGCAGAGGGAGAAGCAGGCTCCATGCACCGGGAGCCCGACGTGGGATTCGATCCCGGGTCTCCAGGATCGCGCCCTGGGCCAAAGGCAGGCGCCAAACCCCTGCGCCACCCAGGGATCCCTCTGTGAAATATTTAAAGACGAGTTTATACCAATCTTTCTCAAACTGTTCCAAAAAATCAGAGGCAGAACTCTGATACCAAAGCCAGACAAGGGAACTATAAGAAAAGATTACAGGCCAGTATTCCCAATGAACACATATGCAAAAGTCTCAATAAAATAGTAAACTGAATTCAACAATACATTAAAAGGATCATATACTGTCATCAAGTGGGATTTATTCCAGGGATGCAAAGATGGTTCAGCATCTGCAACTCAGTGTGGTATGCCACTTTAACAGAATGATAGCTAAAAAATAATCATCTTAATAAATGCAGAAAAAGCATTTGACAAAGTTCAGCATCCATTTATGATAAAAACTCAGTAAAGTGGATATGGAAAGAATGCACCTCAACATAATGAAGGCCATATATTACAACCCCACAGCTTATACTCAACAGTGAATAACTGAAAGCTTTCTTTGCCACTTTTTAATTTAATTTAATTTTTAAAAAGATTTTATTTTAGTGAGAGTGTGAGCGAGCAGGGGGAAGAGCAGAGAAGGAACTGAATCTGAAGCAAAGTCTATACTGAGCACAGAATGTAGCATGGGGCTTGATTCCATGACTGCAAGATCATGACCTGAGCTGAAATCAGGAGTCAGATGCTTAACCAACTGTATCCCTTCTTTGCTACTTTTAGTCAACATAGTATTAGAAGTCCTAATTCCAGCAGTTGAACAAGAAAAAGAAAGAAACAGCATCCCTGCATGAAGCCTGCTTCTCTCTCTGCCTCTGTCTCTGCCTCTCCCTCTCTTGCTGTCTCTCATGAATAAATAAATAAAATTAAAAAAAAAAAGAATAAAATACCTAGGAATAAATTTAACCAAGGAGGTGAAGGACCTGTATACTGAAAACTTCTAAGACATTGATGAAAGAAACTGATTATATAAGTAAGTGGAAAGATAGATACTCTATGCTCATGGATTAGAAGACTTAATATTGTTAAAATATCCAGGCTACTCAAAGCAATCCATAGATTCAGTATAATCCCTATCCAGATTCCAATGGCATTTTTCACAGAGCTAGAACAAACAATCCTAAAATTTGTATGGAACTACAAAAGACTGAATAGACAAGTCTTGAGACAGGAAGAAAACTGGAGGCCTCATACTTACTGACTTCAAACTATATTACAAAGCTTGTGGTAATCAAAATGGTATGGTAATGCATAAAAACAGATATATAGATTGATGGAACAGAATACACAGAAACAAACCTAGGCATATATGATCAATTAATTCATGATAAAGAGGCCAAGAGGGATCCCTGGGTGGCGCAGCGGTTCGGCGCCTGCCTTTGGCCCAGGGCGCGATCCTGGAGATCCGGGATCGAATCCCACGTCGGGCTCCCGGTGCAGGTAGCCTGCTTCTCCCTCTGCCTGTGTCTCTGCCTCTCTCTCTCTCTCTGTGGTGTGACTATCATAAATAAATAAAAATTAAAAAAAAAAAAAAAAGCCAAGAATAGACAATGGGGAAAGGAAAGTCTCTTCAATAAATGGAGATTGGGTAGACTGGACAACTATCTTATGTCATACATAAAAATTGAAAAATGGAATAAAGACTTGAAAACTAGACCTGAAACCATAAAGACCTTGGCAGTAAGCTCCTTGACTTCTGTATTTGTGATGATTTTTTTGGATTTGACACCAAAAACAAAGGTAACAAAAGCAAGAATAAACAAGTAGAACTACATCAAACTAAAAAAAAGTTTTTGCATGGGGGATGCCTGGCTGGCTCAGTTAGTAGAGCACATGACTCGATCTTCAGGTCATGAGTTTGAGCCCCATGTTGGACATAGAGATTAATAATAAATGAAAAAAATAAAAAGCTCTTGCACAACAAAGGAGATTGTCAATGAAATGAACAAATGACCTGAATGGGAGAAAAAAAACTGGAAATCATATTTCCAATAAAGGGTTAATATCCTCAAATAATGAAGAATTCATACAACTCAATAGAAACAATACACTCTTATTAAAAAATGGGCAGGGGATCCCTGGGTGGCGCAGCGGTTTGGCGCCTGCCTTTGGCCCAGGGCACGATCCTGGAGACCCGGGATCGAATCCCACGTGGGGCTCCCTGCATGGAGCCTGCTTCTCCCTCTGCCTGTGTCTCTGCCTCTCTCTCTCTCTGTGACTATCATAAATAAATAAATAAATATTTAAAAAAAAAATGGGCAAAGGAACTGAATAGGCATTTTTTTAAAGCAGACATACAGATGCCCAGCAGGTACATGGAAAGGTGCCCAACATTGGTAATCATCAGGGGAATGCAAATCAAAATCACAGATATCACCTCAATGGCTATCATCAAAAAGATGAGCTAATAACTGTTGTTGAGAATGTGGAGAAAAGGGAGCTCTGAGGGGCAAAGGGAGAGAGAATCCCAAGCAGACTCTGCCCAATGCAGAGTCCGGTGTGGGGCTCAGTCGCATGACCTTGAGATCATGACCTGAGCTAAAATAAAGAGCTGGATGCTGGGATGCCTAGATGGCTCAGAGGTTGAGTGTCTGCCTTTGGCTCAGGGCGTGATCCTGTTCCGGGGATCGAGTGATCCCTGCAAGGAGCCTGCTTCTCCCTCTGTCTCTGCCTCTCTTTGTGTGTCTCATGAATAAATAAATAAAAATTAAAAAGGTTGGATACCTTAACTAACTCAGCCAACCAGGTGCCCTGATTAGAGCCACTATTTTTTTTTCGGCGCTAAACTGCTGAGCCACCCCGGCTGCCCTAGAGCCACTATCTTTAAGAGAGATCTAGGGATCCCTGGGTGGCGCAGTGGTTTAGCGCCTGCCTTTGGCCCAGGGCGCGATCCTGGAGACCCGGGATTGAATCCCATGTCGGGCTCCCAGTGCATGGAGCCTGCTTCTCCCTCTGCCTGTGTCTCTGCCTCTCTCTCTCTCTCTCTGTGACTATCATAAATAAATAAAAATTAAAAAAAAAAAGAGAGATCTGCATCCCCATGTTCATTGTAGCATTTTTAACAATAGCCATGACATGGGACATGGAAACAACCTAAGTGCCTGGCTACAGATGAACAGATAAAGAAAATGTGAAATGTATATACAATGGAGTACCATGCAGCTGTAAGTAAGGAAATCCTGCTATTTGTGACAATGTGGATGGACCTTGAGGGTATTATGCTAAGTGAAATAAGTCACAGAAAGACAAAATACTCTATGATCTCACTAATTATATGAAATCTAAAAAAAGCAAAAAACCCTCATAGACACAGAGAATAGTTTGGTGGTTGTAGGAGTGGAAGTGGGCAAAATGGGTGAAGGTGGAGAAAAGGTATAAACTTCCAGTTATATAAAAAAAAAAGTCTTGGGATTTCATGTACAGCTTGGTGGCTATAGTTAATGATACTGTATTATATATTTGAAAGTTATTAACAGTAGATCTTAACAGTTATCAGAAGAAAAACATTGTAAATATGTCTGGTGATGGATTTAACCAGACTTACTCTGATCATTTTGCACCATATATATATATAGGGAGAGTCATGTTTTACATCAGTGAACTAATAACTTATAAAAATAATAACTAATGTTATATGTCAATTATATCACTAAAAGGGGGGAGCAGGTTTGGAGTTAGAGTTGGAAGAAAGTTCACTTTTAGAAATGTGTATCAGCTAATTTTGTAAATGAATCTGGGGCTCTAAAGAGAGGCAGGGGTGTTTAGGATTTGCATCTGAAGGGAGTTCAATCAAGGATACAGTATGAGATCACCAGGGCAAACTTGTGGAGTGATGAGAGCCCCAGGAAATAGAATTTTAAGAGGCACTTCTGGCCTGATGGCTTTGGATTTGAATGTAAAGATTGACATTTTTTGGACTAAGTCAAGCCTGTGACTAGTTATTTTTTTTTTTTAAGATTTTATTTATTCATGAGAGACACATAGAGAGAGGCAGAAACATACACAGAGGGAGAAGCAGGCCCCATGCCGGGAGCCTAATGTGGGACTCGATCCCGGGACTCCAGGATCACACCCTGAGCCGAAGGCAGACGTTTAACTGCTGAGCCACCCGGGAGTCCCCTGTGACTAGTATTTTGAATAAGGAGCAAATGTACGCTGTAAGAAGCTGTTGCTTGAACCATTTGACAGGTGCTTCAGAGTATGTTCGTGCTGTTATTTGTGCTAATGGTGGATTTACTTTTATTGGTCTTAGATGGAGTGCATTTTAACTCTTTTATATGGATATATTTGGCAATGCCCGGAATTTTAGTAAAGTTACCGTAGGCTGTAAACTAGTTGCCAAGACACAGAAGGGCTAAAAATTGGTCCCGTTTATCCATACTTACATATGGTTAAGTGAACAAAGAATGTGATATTATGTAAATATGATAGTAACACATGATCCTTTAATACTGAGAAGAATAATCCCCATGGAGTAGTACTGTACTATCCCTGTTTTACAGTTGAAGTTTAGAGTGTCTTTTGTCTGTTCAGACTGCTGTAACAAAATGCCATGCACTAAATGGCTTACCAACAACAGAAATTTATTTTTCATAGTTCTACAGACTAGGAAGTCCAAGATCAAGGCACCATGATAGTCCATCCCATTTTGGTGAGGGCCTTCTTCCTGGTTCATAGCCTGCTGCTTCTCACTATGGCCTCACATGGTAGAATGGGATAGGGAATCTCTCTGGAGCCTTTTTTATAAGGCATTAATCTCAAAGCCCTACTTCCTAATACTGTCATTTTCTGGGATTAGGATTCAACATGAATTTTGGGAGGACTCATTCAGACTATAGCAGAGAGGTGAGGTCTGGGCTTGTAACTACACCTGGAATTGCTTTTCAAGACAGCAAAATTTATATTGGACAGCTAAGAGCTTGGGTTAATATTGTTTCTTTTGCACCCCAACTTTTTTATTTGGAAGAATTCTGAACTTAGAGAAAGTTGAAAGAGTGATACACTGAATACCAATATGACATTTTACCATTTTATCATTTTATGATATTTTACCACATTTGTGCTCTCATGCTCTATTTACCCCCTTCCTCTCTCTCCTTTTGTCTATCCACGTTTCTCTCTCCCTTCCTTCCCTACATTTATATACATTATGTTTCATTGTATATTAGGGATTTTTTAAAAAGATTTTATTTATTCATGAGAGACACACAGAGAGAGAGAGAGAGAGGCAGAAACACAGGCAGAGGGAGAAACAGGCTCCATGCAGGAAGCCCTAGGTGGTACTCGATCTTGGGACTCCAGGATCATACCTTGGGCTGAGGGCGGTGCTAAACCACTGAGCCACCCAGGCATCCCAGGGAACTTTTATTAGTGTATTGCAGGCATCAGAAAACTATACCTGGGGTCCCTGAGTGGCTACTCAATTAAATCTGACTCTTGATTTCAGCTCAGGTCTCTCTTTTTTTTTTATGATTTTATTTATTTATTCATGAGAGACACAGAGAGAGAAGCAGAGACTAGACATAGGGAGAAGCAAGCTCCTTGCAGGAAGCTGGATGTGGGACTTGATCCCTGAACCAGGATCATGCCCTGAGCCAAAGGCACACACTCAACTGCTGAGCCACCTAGGCATCTCTCAATTCAGGTCTTGATCTCAGGGTCATGAGTTTAAGCCCCACGTCCATACCTATCATGGAGCCTACTTAAAAAACAAAAAGAAAGAAAAAGAAAACTTCACCTCAAAATTTCTTAAACATGTATTGCCTCAGAACAGTTGTTTTCCTGTATCACTACAATAGTATTATCAAACTCATCACATTTGAAATATTTTAATGATATAATACTTATGTATAGTCTATACTCAAATTTCCTTAGTTGTGTGAATAACTGAGATACTGCTTTATAGTTTTCCTTCCAATCCGGGGTTTATTCAAGGATTATATGTTGCATTTAACGGTCTTTTTTTTTTTTTTTTTTTTTTTTTTAAGTCTTTTAATTCAGAGCGGTTCTCCCCCTCTTTTGTTTTTCATGTCATTGATATTTTTGTAGTTAGGGTAGTTATATTGAAGAATGTGCAATTTGGATTTGTCATTATTAGATTCCGATTAAGCATTTTTGGCAAGATGTGTGTGTCTGTGCACATAATGTCCCTTTGACCCATTGGTGGTGATACAAAGATCACTTAGTTAAGTTGATGTCAGCTATATTTCTTCTTTGTAAAGGTACCTTTTTCCTTTTGTAATTAAGAAAGTCTGTGGAATGATACTTTTAAAAATGTGTGACTTTTCTATTCCTCAATATTTTTAAGATTTTATTTATTCATGAGAGAGAGAGAGAGGCAGAGACACAGCCAGAAGGAGAAGCAGGCTCACCGTGGGGAGCCTGATGTGGTACTTGATCCCAGAACCCTGGGATCATGACCAAGTCAAAGACAACCACTGAACCACCCAGGTGCCCATGTTCGTTAATGTTTTACCCAGTGGTATTAACATGCACTCCTGATTCTTGCCTAAATTGGTTATTACGTTGATGGTTGCAAAATGTTGATTCTCTTGTTACTTCTACATTTTCTACTTGATGATGTTCTAAAAGGAAGACCTTTTACTTTTCCTCTTTTTTTTTTCCTTTTTTGTTTTTGAGGATCATTGTAGATTTGGTATTTTAAAAAAATTAATATATTACAATTCATTACTGTAAAAAATACTGACTATTCAGTATTAAGTATAAAGTGGGGTACCTGACTGGCTTGGTCAGAAGAATGAGTGACTCTTGATCTTGAGGTTGTGAGTTTGAGCCCCACATCATTGGGTGTAGAGATTACTAAAATAAATAAATAAATAAATAGGTAAATAAATAAGTAAATTTGCAGCTGTAAATTTGATCAGTAGGAGCCCCATTAAACTGACTCTTACGTCCTTTGACATGACCCAGTCAGGCTTTGAGCACTTCCTTACACTCTGGCACTATAAGGTATTTTGGACTCACTTTGTACTTTACTTGCTCCAGACCTGGAATCAATCATTTCTGCAAGGAATCCTGATTCCTTTAGTGGCAAATGATTCCTTTAAAGGGGAGCCATTTCCCTTTTGTGACCTGGGCGTCCCAAAGGGGAACCGTTTCCTTTTCTTAATTATCCTGAATTATCCTTTGCTATTTTTTTGGTATCAGTTATTTCCAGTTAAAAAAAAAAAAAACAGAGTGGATTCCAGATCTGAGATTCTTCTGTGTCTTCACTGATGTACCTGATAATAAAGTATCCATTACCTGAATTATTTCTCAGACTGAAGTCTGTTAGAGGTAGGTCTGATGACTTACCATGGGAGGCAAGGTATTGTGCAGAAAATTGGCATTGTATTGTTTTTTTTCCCTAACTTTCTGTGAAGGTGAAAATAAACTTTCGTATCCTCCTCACTCTCATGTAACCCAGATCTTTTCTTCCTGTAGTGCAGTCACTTAAGAGTTATTTCCCTCTTTGTATCTTCTGCTGTCTGAATAAAATGTCCTTGGATAAGGAAACTCCAAACCAGGACTTTCATACTTAGTGCTTTGAACTTGAACTTGCATTCACCTATATATATATACTCACAATTGAACTTTAAGTACAATCTAAGACACTAACTTGCTTAGGGTATTTATTGTATTGAACATTTCTTGGAGTATGATTTTATGACTGACTCCTTATGAGGTCTGATGTTTTAGAGAATCCAAAATAGCTGGCCTTAGAATTGGGATCTGGTATGCTTCAATCACTATGGTCCAACAGCTTCGAGAACTTCCTGCTCTAGGACTCTACAAGAAATGAGATACATCAGTTCCTTCCACAAAAACATTTTATGTTGAAGATGAAATCCATTAAACTTATCTATACATTCCATTGATATGGAAACATAAGTAAGCTGTAAGGAAAGTAATGATGTGTTAACATGTTCTGTTGAAATATTTAAAATCCTGTTTTCCCTGTGGAGGAAATAGAGCCGGTTTTTGGAGGGAGAGGGGTGTTGGTCATTTCCAGAAGTTAGAGATAGTATTTTAATTAACACCGTTACTAACCTGTCAGTGATATTATGGCTTATATATTCTTTTATATGGATGACTGCTGTAAGATTACTTAAGAAATTAGCTGCCTGGCAACATAAAAGTTCAGATATTAAAATGAATTGCATGCCTTCCAACTATTTCTATTACTTGTCTAAATTTAGAACTATGTAGAGCTTCTGCAGAATTGAAATCTCTGCGGATTTTAATAGTCAAGACAGACAATATTCAGCTTTTTGGAGTAAAGAAGAGGTAAGGTAGTTTCAAATTAATTTTTTACTGTCACTCAGACTACTTAAGACACAAAGTCCAGTGAAAAGTCAGGACTATTCTGAGAATTTTATTTGACTCTTGCTAAAAACTTGAGCCTAGGATATGGGTATGAAAGGGATAATTCTCCCCCCGCCTTCCACCCCCAGCTGAATTGCTGGAAGCTATTCTTTGCTTAGTGTCTCCCCAATTTATGCTTGATAAGTATATTTCCTATACTTTACCTGGATGGATGGGGCAGTACATCTGAGCTAGAGATCAGGTGAGCCTTATAGGTACTTTTAGAGCACTGGAATTGTTTTGCCTGTGTGTGAATTCAGAATTTTGTGGGAATTTTTTTTTTAAGATTTTATTTATTTATTCATCAGAGAGACAGAGATTGAGAGAGAGAGAGAGAGAGGCAGAGACACAGGCAGAGGGAGAAGCAGGCTCCACGCAGGGAGCCTGATGTGGGACTCGATCCCAGGTCTCCAGGATCATGCCCTAGGCTGAAGGCAGCACTAAACCGCTGAGCCACCCGGGCTGCCCTTGTGGGATGTTTTGAGGAAAAATTAATTCCATTCCATGTATGTTTAACTGTACATGAAATATGAAAATCTGTTGATGGAGTTGGACTTCAACAAAAGAAATAGAAAATAAAAGGAATGGTTATTTATTTTAACTAATTTCAGTAAGTAATAGAGTAAGATTTTACATATAGAGTGAATATGATGTATTTGGTACGGATTTGGCAATTAGAAAGGTAGGACTTTGTTGCTACTATAGTAACAAATTTTAAGGATGCTGGGAAAATGCCAAAAAATTATTATAAACCAAGAAAAATCCATACAAATGGAATGTATGTTTTTTTCTGACCCTAGATTTATACAAATGGTAAAATGTAAAAAAATTGACAACACATCTATATATTACTCTCAATGAATTAAGCCTGTCTGTGTGCTTTTTCCCCCCTCCTTTTCCTTTCTTCTGGGGCTTTCATAGATGAATTCTAGACATGAGGGACCTGGTTCCTTGGAGAAATGAGCTGCCCTCAAAGAATTTACTGTTTAGGGATCCCTGGGTGGCGCAGCGGTTTGGCGCCTGCCTTTGGCCTGGGGCGTGATCCTGGAGACCCGGGATCGAATCCCACGTCGGGCCCCCGGTGCATGGAGCCTGCTTCTCCCTCTGCCTATGTCTCTGCTTCTCTCTCTTTCTCTGTGTGACTATCATAAATAAATAGAAATTTAAAAAAAAATTTAAGAATTTACTGTTTATTGAGACAAAATGTTATGAAGGAGGTAGCAGGACGATTTTTATTTTCTTTTTGCTTATCTCTATTTATTTTAAAGACTTCATTTATTTTAGAGCGAGAGTGAGCAAGAGCAGGGGTGTAGGGCAGAGGGAGAAGCAGACTCCCTGCTAAGCAGGGAGCCTGATGTGGAGTTCGATGCAGGGTTTGGGCCCAGGACCCCTGGATCATGACCTAAGCTGAAGGCAGATGCTGAATCAACTGAGCCACCCAGATGCCCTTTCTTACCTGTTTTAAAAGAACATGAATTTCTTTTATAATTAGAGGAAAAATCAGTTGGGGCTATAACTCAATTCTTAAAACTTAAGTATAGTCCAGTAATCTTATTTTCAAGCACTGTTGATCAGTCTCCAGTCAGGTAGTGAGTTCCTTTTTTTAAGGGCTTTGAGACTCCTTTTTTTTAGACTATTTTTTTGGGGGTAAGTTGTCTTTTTCTATTACAGCTGAAGTTTTTATTAAATAACTTCAGCATACTTAACTAATCACTAAACTAACAATTTGTATTTAAACTTAGGAATATAGGGGTGCCTGGGTGATTCAGTCAGTTAAGCATGAGCCTTCAGCTCAGACCATGATCCCAGGGGTGCCTGGAGTCTTGCTGCCCCTAGTGCAGAGTCTGCTTCTCCCACTTCCTCTGCCCCTCCCCCTGCTTGTGCACTCTCACTCTCTTTCTCTCCCTTTTGCTCTCTCTCCCTCAAATGCGTAAGTAAAATCTTTAGGAAAAAACCTCTAGTAATATATGATTCTGTTTCTTTGAAAGAATATAAATATATGAATTTTGGGAGGAAAAGTTGTGTTTATTAGATTGCCTAAACTTGCTAGAAATAGCATTTTGATGTCACAAAAGGGATCCCTATAAAACTTGAAGAAAATATTATTGCTCTTACTAGAATAAAAACTTAATTTAGCTCGAAGTAGCCTGTAGGTTGCCAAAGAAGAGTATTACATTTTTCTGTAGGTCCCAGAGTTTTTCTAGAGGCAACTTGAGTGTCACATAAGGTATTTAGGACTATTAGAATGTTCAGCATCATTCTAGGGCTATGGGATCTAAAATTTTTGTGCGTGTTAAAGTACCTTACTGGCTGGCTGTGAAGATAAACCATGAACATTTAATGATCGAAACAACAGATTTGGGATCCCTGGGTGGCGCAGCGGTTTGGCGCCTACCTTTGGCCCAGGATGCGATCCTGGAGACCCGGGATTGAATCCCACATCGGGCTTCCGGTGCATGGAGCCTGCTTCTCCCTCTGCCTGTGTCTCTGCCTCTCTCTCTTTCTCTCTCTTTGACTATCATAAATAAATAAAAATTAAAAAAAAAAGAAACAACAGATATAATGGGTTAGATTCTGTAATATAAACAGAATGCAGTGTAATTTATTTGAGTCTAATTGTTTAGTATAAAGAAATGCAGAAGGAAAGAGAAACCAATATAGAAAGATAGGGAAAGAGGTAGGAATTGAACTGGGCTTCAATGGAAGATTGAAGTATCCAAATTCATTTCAGTGGTTGTATTTCAGATTTTATATACATATATATATGTATATATATGTATATAAATGTGTATATATATAAATATATTTCATTTTTGGGATTTGCTTTTTTTTAAATTTTATTTTTAAATTTTATTCTTTTTTAAAAATATTTTATTTATTTATTCATGAGAGACACACACAGAGAGAGAGAGGCAGAGATACAGGCAGAAGGAGAAGCAGGCTCCATGCAGGGAGCCCGATGTGGGACTCCATCCCGGGTCTCCAGGATCACACCCTGGGCTGCAGGCGGCGCTAAACTGCTGCACCACCAGGGCTGCCCAAATTTTATTCTTCTTAAAAAAGATTTTATATTTGAGAGACAGAGCAGGAACGAGGTAGGAAGGGGTGTAGCAGATGGAGAGGGAGAAGCAGGCTCCTGACTGAGCAGGGAGCCCGATATAGGGCTCCATCCCAGGACCCCTGGGATCAGGACCTGAGCCAGAGGCAGACATTTAGCTGACTGAGCCACCCAGACACCCCTCTTCTTTATTTAAAAAAAAAAACTTTTTAAAAAAGATTATTTGGGAGGGCGGGGGGAGGGCAGACGGAGAGCATTCTTAAGCAAACCCCCTGATGGAGCATGGAGCCGATAGATGTGGGGCTCAATCCCACCACTCATGACCTGAACTGAAACTAAGAGTTAGATGCTTAACCTACTGACTTACCCACGTGCCTTGAGATTTGCTTTCTAAAAAACTTTATTATGGAAAATTTCAAACATTCAAAAGCAGTGGGAATAGTAAAATGAACCCCTGTATACAATTACCAGCTTATGGCTAACATGGCTCCTATCAACCCCGTTTTACAAATTGTTTTGAAGCAAATCTATGACATATTATTTCATTCATAAATATTTCAGTTAAATGGTTCTAAAAAATAAGGGCTTTAAAAAACATAATACCAAAAAAAACCCCCAAAACATAATACACTATTTGTACATCTAAAATAACGAACAATAATTTCTTTATATCTGATGGTTATATTTCCATGATTGTTTTATAAATTTTATTTATTTATATTTTTAAAAGATTTTATTTATTTATTCATGAGAGACACACACACAGAGAGGCAGAGAGACACAGGCAGAGGGAGAAGCAGGCTCCATGCAGGGAGCCTGATGTGGGACTTGATCCCGGGTCTCCAGGATCACGCCCTGGGCTGAAGGCAGGCGCTAAACCGCTGAGCCACCCAGGGATCCCCTACTTTTGTAATTTTTAAACATGGTGTATAATTGCCTTCTAAAAATACAGGCATTTAGAAAAAGAAATATAGATAGTTTACATTTCTACCAGCAATTGATTCCAGATTTGAGACAGAAACTTTGGTTATGGGAGCACCTGGGTGGCTCAATGGTTGAGCATCTGCCTTTGGTTCAGGTTGGGATCCTGGGATCGAATCCCGCATTGGACTCCCTCCAGGGAGCCTGCCTCGCTCTGCCTGTGTCTCTGCCTCTCTCTCTCTCTCTCTCTCTCTCTCTCTCTGTAGAGACAGAGAGAGGCAGAGACACAGGCAGAGTGAGAGGCAGGCTCCATGCAGGCAGCCCAATGCGGGACTCGATCCCAGGACTCCAGGATCACGCCCTGGGCCAAAGGCAGGCGCCAAACCGCTGTGCCACCCAGGGATCCCCTTGGTTGAACTATTTGAAGAGAAAAGTGCAAACTCAGAGATAATGTAGTTGGAAAATAGAGAAGTATTTTAATATCTTTGGGTAATCGGATATTCTTTGATACTATACCCAAACTCAACATACGTTCTTTAAAGGTTAGTTGCAGTGTAGAATCTGAAACGGTATTAATGAACTTTTGTATGTGGTGACATTAAAATTCTTTTTTTTTCGTACTTTGGATGCATCTTTTACCCATGTATGATTTTGAATCATCATGAATTGGTCAGTTGGAAAATACTGGTTCACTGAGTTATGCAGATCTTCCAGATGTTTGACACAGTTCATTATACAAGTAAAAAAAAAAAAAAATCACACTCATTAATATCACTGTCATTTGATCCAGAAAAATCTTAAGTATTAAGAAGTTGTCAGGCCCACAGAAGATAGACTTTTTTATAATTTTGATTTTATCTTAAAGCTTTATCACTGACAACAAATGCTATCATTTATTTTCTTTGAAAAGACAGGCTCACTTTGTTCATTTTTTGTGAAGAACACTGACACATAACCATAGTTTGTCAGTTGCTTACTCAAGAAGTGATAATAGCCTATGAAAAAAGTGGCTAGTTTAGCTTGCAGCTCAGTTGCTTTTCCTTGAGACAATTATAATTTTAATATTTAAAGATTTATTTATTTATTCATGAGAGACAGAGAGAGGCAGACACACAGGCAGTGGGAGAAGCAGGTCCCTGCAGGGAGGAGCCCAACGTGGGACTTGATCCCGGATCCCAGGATCACACCCTGAGCTGAAGGCAAACGCTCAAGTGCTGAGGCACCCAGGCATCCCAACTTGAGACGATTACTGTACTTTGGTTGATATGCTGCAGAACTGGTTTGTACTTCCAATTTTGCCATTTTGATTATTAAAAAGACATGTATGCAAGAGTGGAAATTTAATAAAATTATTTTTACTGCTTTATCAAAGACATTAATTTTTTTTTAATTTTTTTAAATTTTTATTTATTTATGATAGAGAGAGAGAGAGAGAGGCAGACACAGGCAGAGGGAGAAGCAGGCTCCATGCACCGGGAGCCCGATGTGGGATTCGATCCGGAGTCTCCAGGATCGTGCCCTGGGCCAAAGGCAGGCGCCAAACTGCTGCGCCACCCAGGGACCCCTATCAAGGACATTTATAAGTAAAATTTTTCCTTTTATTTTTCTATTTTTATTTTTTTATTTATTTTTTATTTTATTTTATTTATTTATTTTTTTTCATTTATTTATGATAGTCACACAGAGAGAGAGAGAGAGGCAGAGACATAGGCAGAGGGAGAAGCAGGCTCCATGCACCGGGAGCCTGACGTGGGATTCGATCCCGGGTCTCCAGGATCGCGCCCTGGGCCAAAGGCAGGCGCTAAACCGCTGCGCCACCCAGGGATCCCTATTTTGATTTTTTTTTAAATTTTTAAAATTTATTTATGATAGTCACACACAGAGAGAGAGGCAGAGACACAGGCAGAGGGAGAAGCAGGCTCCATGCATTGGGAGCCCGACGTGGGATTCAATCCCGGGTCTCCAGGATTGCGCCCTGGGCCAAAGGCAGGCGCCAAACCGCTGCGCCACCCAGGGATCCCTATTTTGATTTTTTTTTTAAAGATTTTATTCACCTATTCATGAGAGACACAGAGAGAGAAAGGCAGAGACACAGGCAGAGGGAGAAGCAGGCTCCCCACAAGGAGCTCCATGTGGGACTCAATCCCAGATCCCAGGATCACGCCCTGAGCCGAAGGGAGACACTCAGGGGACATT
Organism: Canis lupus dingo; assembly: GCF_003254725.2. Classification (NCBI taxonomy): domain Eukaryota; kingdom Metazoa; phylum Chordata; class Mammalia; order Carnivora; family Canidae; genus Canis; species Canis lupus. Next base: position 1,774,064 of record NC_064252.1, on the reverse strand, counting down.
GCAGAGCCACGCAGGTGTCCTAATTTTTCCTTTTTAAACTGCAGGCATGGGGTGGTGGAGACTATGATAGTACCAGTACAGTTTGATACCATTGCCTTGATTTATGCTAAAGCAGTGGGAATTATACCTACCATTTCACTATGGTGAAAAAGGTAGATAACATCATAGTGTGATGAGAAATAACATCTTGTTGTTGTGAAAATAGTGGACCTCTTAGACCTCCTGAGACCGTATTTGGAGAACTGCTGTTCTAGGTAGAGCATGTATTATGTAGCCAGAGATACTGAGGTGAGAAAAAAGCATAGGTTTCTCCGTCAACTGCAAGTACTTTGTTAGGGAACTCAGGATCTGTGGAGAGAAAGAATGGTGGTCAGGACCGGATCATAAAGGAACTTAAGTATCCTGCCAAGGAATGCTGAGTTTATCCTATAAGAAATGGAGAGTCTTTGAAGGCTTTTAAGGAGGGGAGTGTGTGTATAGTAGGGATGTGGGTCTTTGATGCCATCATATTTGTATTTTTTAAGGATCACCTTTATCATAGTGTATCTTGTGGTAAGGAGGCCAGTGGAAAATGATGAGATTTTAAACTAAGGCACTAGCTTGGTCATGGAGCCACAAAAGGCCAGGCTGTACAAACCAGTACAGGAATTCGAATGTGTCTTTCCTAAAGCAGAACTAAGCCTAGCATCATCTGTTGGTTGGGTGGGTGGATGGTCAGGTGCACAACTGCATCCATCATCATGTCATTTATAAGCTATCCACTCAAATACACTTGTATCAGCAGAATTACTAATTTGACTTTTATTACTATAGATTAGTTTTAATCTGTTTTTGAATTTCATGTTAGTAGAATCATATACTCTTGTGGTTTTTTTGTTCAACGTTATCTTTGAGATTCATGAATTTAGTTACATATAGCAATGGTTTGTTCTTTATCATTGCTAAGTAGTACTTTTTCTGACTATACCATAAGTTTTCCATTAAGTTGTTTACAGTTTGGGACTGTCAGGAATAATACTGCTGTAAACATTTTGTACATGCCTTTTCATAGACGTAAAGCACTTGGGAATTCCAAGAATGGAATTGCTAGTTCATGGGATATAAGTACTACGGTTTTCCAAAGTGTTATATTAATTTATTCTCTTGCCAACAATGTGTGAGAGTTCTGGTTGTGCCATGTCTTTGACTATACTTAGTATTGTCAGTGCTTTTAATTGTAGCTGTTGGGGATGTAGTGATGTCTTTTTGTGGCTTTAATTCGCATTTCCCTGATGACCACAAATATGGAATATCTTTATATGCATATTGGCCTTTTAAGGATTCTCTTTTGTGAAGTGCTTCTAACTCTTGTCCATTTAAAAAATTGGGCTGTTTGTTTTTTTCTTATTGATTTGTAGAAATTCTTTGTGTATTTTGTATACACATACACAAAATGTACTTTGTGGCATATGTACAGTTTTATATCACTGCCGTGATTTATGCTACAGCAGTGGCAGTTATACCTACCATTTCACTATGGTGAAAAAGGTAAATAACATCTTAGTGTTATTATCAAAATTAAGATCTTCTACAGGTATTTGCACATGGGATAAATGCAGGAATAAATAATAATATGAGTGTTTTGTTGGGATTCTGTGATATATGTCTTATCTATGAAGAGTGTTTTTTTTTTAAATTTTATTTATTTATTCATAGAGACAGAGAGAGAGAGGGGGGGGGCGGGCAGAGACACAGGCAGAGGGAGAAGCAGGCTCCATGCAGGGAGCCTGACATGGGACTCGATCCAGGGTCTCCAGGATCACGCCCTGGGCTACAGGCGGTGCTAAACTGCTGCGCCACTGGGGCTGCCCGAAGAGTGGTTTTATATATTATTATTTAGAGATTCTAATTTCCTTACATGATGAGAATGCACATGCTGCTTTTGAGTGTATCAGTGTTGATGTTTTGAATTAGTGTTAGCTGATTGCAGGTATTTCTGTTACCTATTGCTGTCAACCAAAACACTCCAAATCTTAGTAGTTTAAAAGAACTATTTATTTGCTCATGATTAAGTGGCCGGGCAATTTGTGCAGGGCTCATCTGGCTTGCCTCTATTGCACATGGAATTTGCTGGGCTTACTCACGTGCTGGTGGTCAGTTGTCAGGTTGGCCAGGGACTGGTTATACCTAGATAGCCTCACTCTAGGACTGTCCATCATTAGGCTGGAGCTGTCATCCAGGGTACCGTGTTGTCTCCTGCAGTCTGTCTTGGCTACCTTGAATGGTGACTAGGTCCCAAGAGAGCAAGAGTGGAAGTTGCAAGGTTTCTTAAGGCCTGGGCTCAGGAATTGTGCAGTGTCATTCATGCTACAATCTTTTGAACAAAACAAGTCACAGGGCCAGTTCAAATTCAAGGGGTGAGGAAGTGAACTCCACTTTTTGATGAGAATTGCTGCAAATAATTTGTGGCCATGTTTAATCTACTACATTGGGCATTGCCTTTCCTTGTTCCTTTCTCCTTTTCTCTCTCTTCTTCCCTTCCTTCCATTGTGCCTTTTAAAGAAATGGATAGTTTATGGGGTTTGTTTTTGTTTTTGTTTTTTAATTGCCTTGACTTGTCTTTCTTCTTAAAGTTTATGTTAGAACAAACTTTACTTAAAGGATGTTTTCTGTGATTGCTTGGTGTAGTTAAGGACCAGACATTTTTAGGTCCAGACTTTAAGACTATTACTATAATACCAAACATCTGTTAATGATGAAGATAGCAGTTTCTTCCCCAGGTAATCTTGATCTTTTTTTTTAATCCTTTTAAAAAAAATTGGTAAGACCTGAATCTTAACACTGGTCCTTTTATGAGCTCTATTCCCAGCTCTTCCATGACTTGTTAGCTGTCTAGAGTTACTAACATGGCCCTAAAATGACAAACTTTTTCCCCAAGGTGCTCAGTGAAGTCAGGAAGGAGAAGGCTCCACAGTAGGAGGAGTGTGGACTGCAGTTGTCTTGAGGAGACAGTGTTTTTATATGTGAAATAAACAAGAATTTTGGGCAAGGTGCAGATGTCAGTGACCTGTCAGCCCATCAGGATGAATCAGCTGAAGTCCTAGATAAGGTGACAATGTCAGCACAATGAGCCCCTTACCCTGAATTTATTGGGCCTCTCATTAAGGTAGCTGTCATAGCCCTTATTTTAGAGAAAAGTCAGAGTCATTGTTCCAGATTCCCTGACTTTAAACATTATTTATTTTGGAGGGGGAAGGTCACCTTTCGTGTATGAGTACTATTGGAAGTGACATGTGGCTGGTTTGCAGATTACAGCCATTTTGGTGTGCCTGAGTGTTAACAGTTGTTAGGATCTTTAAAACTTGTCTTGAGGTGACTAGAGGCTGTTTATTCTGCTTCTCCAAGTAAGTTTAATTGTCTTGGGCCCTAGACAAGTAGATTTATTAACTGTAGTTTCTAATTTATCTGTTGCCCAAACCAGTGGTAATTTGATGGAAATAGGAACTCTCGAGGTGGCATTTTATTGCAAAAGATGGATATTGGCTGCTAAATGCAGCTGATTAGAAGGTTAGGGCACAGTTTCTGTTTTCCTGGTGACAGGGTCATTACTGAGGCTTTATAGAACACGCCACTAGTCAGATGGCTGAACTGAATCTTCTACTCTTGGGAGGTTATCTCCAAGGTGTTTGGAGTGCTTCATAGAACACTTTGTCAGCTGTGTTCTCTTGCAGCCATTTGCACCTTGTGTCAGTTTAGCCTGGTTGTTCTGGATTGTGAGGCACTCCTTAGTGCAGTACTGGTAACCAGATCTTTGTCAGTTGCTGCTGCCTGAGAACCTTGGATTTGGGTCTTACAGATCCAGAGAACAGTGTTACCAGATAAGATTGCCATCTTATTTTCTGAGCCCATATTTTATCTTCAGAGAAAGCAAGAGACCTGAGAACACAGGCAGATTGTTAGAATGAAGACAAGAATACAGAGTTTTGACGGCTTGCCATCTTATTGGCTGTACAAATAAGTTTAAATTTTCCTTTAAAAACTGAAGTTTAGGGATACCTGGGTGGCTCAGTGGTTTGGCGCCTGCCTTCAGCCCAGAGTGTGATCCTAAAGACACAGGATCGAGTCCCACATAGGACTCCCTGCATGGAGCCTGCTTCTCCCTTTGCCTTTGTCTCTGCCTCTCTGTGTCTCTCATGAATAAATAAATAAAATCTTAAAAAAAAAAAACAAAACCTGAAGTTTACCTCGAGGTAGTACTTAGCTTTGTAAATGAATCAATTGAAAACTGTTAACAGTGCATATGTGTCAGGCACTATTTCACATTGGAGGTATAGATATGAACAAGACACTCAAGATTTCTGCCCTCAAAGAGCTTTACATTTTCATTTGAGAAGATAGACGATTTCCAAATAAGTAAATAATTACGGATTATGGTGAGTACTATGAAGAAAATAGATGTGGTAATGTGACTGTGAGAGTAAGGGAGAAGGGGATGTTAAGATGAGGTGGTCAGGGAAGACCTTTTTGTAGTGGTGTGTGAACTATTACCTGGAAGGAGGCAGAACCAGCATTTTCTAATGGGAGAGGAGTGTTCTGGGCAGGAGGAACAATAAATAAAAGGCCTCATGAGGACTATGTGGCTTGGTATGTTCAAGAATAGGTGAGGGCCAGGGACACTTGGATGGCTCAGTGGTTGAGCGTCTGCCTTTGGCTCGGGGGATGATCCTGGGGTCCTGGTATCAAGTCCCGTGTTGTGTTCCCCACAGGGAGCCTGCTTCTCCCTCTGCCTATGTCTCTGCCTCTCTTTCTCTGTGTCTCTCATGAATAAAGTCTTTTCTTTTTTTTAATTTATTTATGATAGTCACACAGAGAGAGAGAGAGAGAGGGGCAGAGACACAGGCAGAGGGAGAAGCAGGCTCCATGCACCGGGAGCCCGACGTGGGATTCGATCCCGGGTCTCCAGGATCGCGCCCTAGGCCAAAGGCAGGTGTCAAACCGCTACGCCACCCAGGGATCCCTCATGAATAAAGTCTTAAAAAAAAAAAGAATAGGCAGGGGCCAGATTTTATAGGACTCCATAGACCTTGCTTAGGATGATGGAAAACCATTGGTAGAAAGAAGGTTGTTGACCAAGAAAGCTAAATGATCTGATTTACATTTTTAAAAGATCACTCATGCTTCTGTGGGGAGGACAGGTACAGAGTGCCCAGAGAGGAAGTAGAAAGATTAGTTAAGAGACTGTTGCATTTTATTAAAAACCTGCAAACTATATGGAGATTATGGAGGATGGATGGTAGAAGGGAATTGAACCTCTTTTAGAAAATATTCCATTTTCAATTTTGTTAAGATTACAAATAGGGCAAGAAAACCGTAACATCAATAAGGACTAGTGTGGGTTTTGACTCAGAGTTGGAGAGAGACCGCTTGGTATGGCAAGGCTCTCCGCATGAACTCACTATGCCTGCTTAAAGATCAGGCACATCTGGGCATGGCTTGAGGGCCTGTGGGGAGAGGCAACTAGTAATTTCTTTGCATAGGGGAGAATAAGGCTTTTCCAGGGGACGGGGGTGGTGGTGGTGGAGATCACCATTCAGATAGTGTTTCAGGACCCCAACGTTGGTAGTAAAAGGGGGAGGACAGTATCCTGATCGTGCCTCCCAACCCTAACCAAACTACCACACATCTACCAAAACCCTGAGGTGTGGGGGCTATAGAGAAACTGGAAGAGCTTTTTTATAGAAATCTTAGTACAATATTGGGAAGGCAAACTTTAGCAATATGATACTCATGGGATAGAGTTGTAAAACAAAATGAAGAGTTAGGGATACTCTTCACTTCAGCATAGAACACAGTGGGGCTTAGGTGTTTTGTGGATTCCAAGAACACAGACTGGCTTGGCATATTAAGAGTTCTAGTGGTGACATTCAGCACTCAAGAGTTTCTGCTGTGACTTAAGCAGCAGCCAACTCTCAGAGTCCTTTAATAGCAATAACAATAACATTATAGTCGGAGAGAGGAGATTTTAAATTATATGTTTGTAATATTTATTTCTACTCACAGAAGAAAATTCTGTCTCTGACTTCCCTATATTATCTCTTACCTACTGAGATTCCCTATCTGCTAGCTCAGTTTCTAGACTTGTATAAAAGGATAAGAGGAGGACTGGATGATTATTTATATTAGAAAGTGGACCAAGAACTACTTACAAGAAGAGGGGATTGTTAGAGGAGAAAGAGCCAAGTGAGCAGTGTTGTGCTGTGAATTGAAAATAGCAATCGGGATCCCTGGGTGGCACAGCGGTTTGGCGCCTGCCTTTGGCACAGGGCGCGATCCTGGAGACCCGGGATCGAATCCCACGTCGGGCTCCCGGTGCATGGAGCCTGCTTGTCCCTCTGCCTGTGTCTCTGCCTCTCTCTCTCTCTCTCTCTGTGTGTGTGTTACTATCATAAATGAATTTAAAAAAAAGAAAGAAAAGAAAATAGCAATGGGGGCAGCCCGGGTGGTTCAGTGGTTTAGCGCCGGTTTAGCGCCACCTTCAGCCTAGGGTGTGGTCCTGGAGACCCAGGATTGGGTCCCGCGTCAGGATCCCTGCAGGGAATGGAGCCTGCTTCTCCCTCTGCCTGTGTCTGTGTTTTTCATGAATAAATAAATAAATAAAATCTTAAAAGAAAAAGAAAATAGCAATGGGCTGGAACACCTGGGTGGCTCAGCAGTTGAGCGTCTGCCTTAGGCCCAGTGCATGATCCTGGATTCGGGGATCAAGTCCCACATCAGGCTCCTTGCGGGAAGCCTGCTTCTCTCTCTGCTATGTCTCTGCCTCTCTCTCTCTCTCTCTCTCTCTCTGTCTCTCATGAATAAATAAAATCTAAAAAAAAAAAAAAAAAAAAACAATCGGTAGGGGCAGTTGGGTGGCTCAGTTGGTAAAGTATGAAACTTTTTTTTTTTTTTTTTAAGATTTATTTATTTTAGAAAGAGAGTGAGTGTTAGTGAGGGGAGGGAGAGAGGCAGAGACCTCAAGCAAACTCCTCACTGAGCCTGGAGCCTGATGCAGGGCTTAATCCCAGGACTCCAAAACCATGACCTGAGTGGAAACCAAGAGTCGGTCATTCAGCCGGCTGAGCCACTTGGGTGTTCCAGAGCATGTGACTCTTGATCTTGTGGTTGTAAGTTTAAGGCCCCACACTGGGTGTAGAGATTACTTAAAAAATAATAAAAATTAAAACAAAACACTTCTGTGTGTTGAAGCAGTGGATTAAAAAAAAAAAAGTAGGAATGGATATAGAGGGTTCAGGACATGTGTAGGGTTATAAGAAACATTGTGAGCAAAAGGAATTGGGAAAGAAGATGTTAAGCTGCTGTGGAGGGTTGCCTGTGTGACTCGGTCAGTTAAGCGTCAGTCTTCGGATCAGGTCTTAATCTCGAGGTCCTGGGATCGAGCCTGGAGTTGGGAATCCCTGGTTATTGGGGAGTCTGCTTCTCTACCCCCGCCAAGCCCCACCACTTCACCACCCCCGCTCATGTGCTTGGGTACATGCCCTCTCTGTCTCTCAGATAAACAAAAATTTTAAAAAACAAAAAAAGAAGCTGCTGTGGATTTTGAAATAGATGTCTTTATTTTCTTTGGGAGTCAATATATTAAGATTTAAATTGCTTTTAACTTTTTGTTTTTTCATTTCTGTTTTTGTTTTTGTTTTGTTTTGTTTTTTGAGGTTAGACTTGTTTCTTATGTGATGCCATTCCAGCACTGGACTCATGGAGGCTGAACATTTATTCAGGTAATAATAGGTAACATTTATGGAGCACTTTCTGTGTGCTACGCAACGACTAAGTGCTATACCTGTATTTTTATTTAATTGTCACACAACCTCATGAAGTTGGAAGTGTAACTGTACCCATTTAATAGATGAAGAAACAGACTAGAGTTTATCAAGATTGAGTTCACTTGAATTAAATAAAAAATACTACTGCTGTGGTTGAAGTGAGAGATGATGGTAGCTTAGATTAGATAATGCCATTTCTCACCTGTCATAAATACATGAATGTAAAGTGGTTTTGACTGAGCTTCACTCTGATTTCCAAAATTTTTTCCCACTAGTGAATACATCATAGTTTGTCTTTAAAACAGTGGGCATACTTTTTGGTAAAGAAAAATCCAATTTAGAGTTTTAATTTAGAGTTTTATTTTTTTTAAAAGCATTCTTAATCTTTTTTTTTTAATTTTTTATTTATTTATGATAGAGAGAGAGAGGCAGAGACACAGGCAGAGGGAGAAGCAGGCTCCATGCACCGGGAGCCCGATGTGGGACTCGATCCCGGGTCTCCGGGATCGCGCCCTGGGCCAAAGGCAGGCGCCAAACCGCGGCGCCACCCAGGGATCCCTAATTTAGAGTTTTAACTTTAAAGCTTTTCTGACTTTTTAGAAAATAGATAATAAGTTTGAAATAGTTTAAATTTATTTGAGTAAATGTCTACAAAAGGTAAATAGATATTTACCTTACAAAATAGATATTTATTTATCTTACAAAAGGTAAATAGATATGAACAAAGGTATTCTTAAAAAATTATTAGTATGGGTAATAGGAATCTTTTTTATTGTTTTTGTCATACTTGAAGTATTGCTGACAGGTATTTTAACTTTAAGGAACCTTATTAGGGCTTCTTGTAGGAGCTTTCTTGGTATGTCTAAATGTTTATTTACAAATCATATTAATAGTAGTACTTGCCAGAACTGAGAGTGTTTTTAGCACTGTTGACTGAAAATCAGTCAAAAATGAAGATTCAGCATCTCTGAAATTGTAATGTTGGTTAAAAAGGTACACCTGGGTGGCTCAGCTGTTGAGCTTCTGCCTGGAGTTCTGGGATCAAGTCCTGCGTTGGGCTCCTGCATGGAGCCTGCTTCTCTTCCCTCTGCCTATGTCTCTGCCTCTTTCTGCCTCTCATGAATAAATAAATAAAATCTTAAAAAAGAAAATAATACAATGTTGGTTAATAGAAGTATTTGTAAATTTACAAATACTCAAATTTATATGCTACTGTGAGTGATTCTCCATGTTCAGTTATGCCAGGTGTTGTTTGTACACTCATCAAGGTAAAGTAAAACTTTTTATCACTCCCTTATCAGTTATTGAGTAGTCAGCATGAAGATATTGTCCTATTTCCCCTTTCTGTATCTTTTTCAAAATAGATCTTGAGCTGTAATTGACATATAGTAAACTGTACATATTAAAAGTGTACAGTTTGTTAGGTTTTGACATATGTATTGTTCACCCATGAAACTACTACCACTATCAAGATAGTGAAAATACCACCTCAACGAGTTTCCTTTAATATTTCCCTCAACTTCTGTGGTCTCCAGGTAACCACCGATCAACTTTCTGTCATTATAGAATAATATATATTGTCTAGAATTTTATATAAATGGAATTGTATTGCATATAAGCTCACATTTATTTATTTTTTGCTTGGCCTTTTTTTTTTTTTTTAAGATTGTATTTGAAAGAGAGCATGAGGGGGATGGTGGGCAAAGGGAGAGGGAGAAGCAGGATCTTTGCCCAGCAAGGAGCTCGACTCGAGGCTTGGTCCCAGGACCCAGAGATCATGACCTGGGTAACTTACCCAGGTGTCCTTCATTTGGCCTTTTTTTACTAAGCATAATTATTTTGAGATTCATCTATGTTGATGTATATATCAGTAGTTCATTTTTATTGCTGAGTAGCGATCCATTGTGGAACTATAACAATTTGTTTATCCATTTATGTTTTGATAATACACATTTGGGTTGTTTCTAGTTTTTGACAATTAAAAATAGTTATGATTATTTGTGTTAAATTTTTGTATGGACATACACTCCTCCCCCCCCCCCAAGTTAATTTCTTTTCTAAAAAAAACAACAACAACAAAACTTCCCCCATTACCTGGTAACTACAAATTTGCTGTCTTTGGATTTGCGTCTTCTGGATATATCTTATAAAAAGATTCTGACAGGGATCCCTGGGTGGCGCAGCGGTTTGGCGCCTGCCTTTGGCCCAGGGCGCGATCCTGGAGACCTGGGATCGAATCCCACGTCAGGCTCCCGTGCGTGGAGCCTGCTTCTCCCTCTGCCTGTGTCTCTGCCTCTCTCTCTCTGTGACTATCATAAAAAAAAAAATTCTGACAATACATGAACCTTTTGTGTCTGGCTTTTTTCATTTAGGGTAATGTTTTCAAGATTCATTAAGTTGTAGCATGTATGAGTACTTTTGTTCCTTTTGTGGCTGAATAATATTCCATCATACAGATATATCACATTTAGCTTATCCATTCATAAATTGGAAAGCATTTGAGTTGTTTCTACTTTTTGGGTACTATGAGTAGTGCTGCTATGAACATTAATAAGTTTTTGTGTGGATATATGTTTTCATTTCTTTTGGTTGTATATCTAGGAATGTAATTCCTGGATCATATGGTAACTGTTTAACTTTTTGAAAAACTGTCAAATTGTTTCCATAGTGGCTACATAATTTTACATGTTCACTAGCAATGTACAAGGGTCCCAATTTGCCTATCCTTACTAAACTTATTATCTGTCTTTTGGTTCTAGCCATCCTAGAGGGTGTCAAATAATATCATGGCTTTGATTTGCACTTCCCTGATAACTAATGATGTTGCATTGAGCTTCTTTGCTTCTTTTCATGTACTTATTGGCCATTTGTATATTTTTTTGAGAAATGTATATTTAAATCCTTTGCTCTTTTTTGAGTAACTTGTCTTTTTTTTTTTTTTTTAACTGAGTTGTAAGAATTCTTAATTATGGATACAGGTTCCTTATTTGATACATGATTTACAGATATTTTTCCTCTTTTGTGAGTTATCTTTTCACCTTCTTGATGGTATTGTTAAAGACAAAAGTTTTAAATTTGATGAAGTCTGCTGATCTATTTTTTCTTTTGTTGTTTATCCTTTTAGTGCTGTGTCTAAGAAAGTTTGCCTAACCCAACTTCATGAAGGTTTATTTCAGTGTTTTATACTGAGTTTTATAGTTTTAGGTCTTATATTTAGGTCTGATCTATTTTGAGTTAATTTTTGTGTATAACATGAGGTATGGTTCCACCTTTATTCTTTTATATTTAGCTGTCTACTAAACCAGCACCATTTGTTGAAAAGACTGTCCTTGGCTTATTTGATTGTCTTGGCCTCCTTGTTTAAAATTAGTTCACCATAAATGTAAAGTTTTATTTCTGGGCTTTCAGTTCTATTCCACTATAGCACTGTTCTGATTACTTACTGTCAGTTTCTGTAGTCAGTTGAAATTGGGAAATGTGAGTCCTCCAATTTTGTCTTTCTTTTTCAAGATTATGTTGTTTGGTGTGCCTGGGTAGCTCATTTGGTAGAGCATGTGCCTCTTGATTTCAGAGTTGTGAGTTTTTAGCCCCATGTTGGGTGTAGAGATTACTTAAAAAAAAAAAAAAAAGATTATATTGGTTATTCTAGTTCCGTGCATTTCCATATGAATTTTAGGGTCAGATTGTCAATTTCTTAAAAAAAAGCCAGCTAGGATTTTGATAGGGATTGTACTGAATCTGTAGATCAGTTTTGTGAGTGTTACCACCTTATCAGTATTAAATCTTTCAGATGAACATGGGACATCTTTCCCCTTATTTGTTACTTCTTTAATTTCTATCAGTGAGTGTTTGTAATTTTTAATATATAAGCCTTACACTTTTTAAATCCTAGTCTATTAGGGTTACATTTCCTTAAATGTAAAAGGTTAAAATTATACCTGAGTATTTTATTATTTTTGTTACTACTGTAAGTGGATTTTCCCCTTACTTTCATATTTGGAATATCCATTACCTGTGTATAGAAATATAATCAATTTTTGTATGTTGACCTTGTATCTTACAACCTCCTGAACTTATTTATTAGTTTTTAGTAGCTTCCTTAGGATTTTCTATATATAAGATCATGTTATCTGCAAATAGAAAAATTTTTTTTCTGTTTTTGAAGATTTATTTATTTTAGAGAGAGGGAATGTGTACGAGTAGGGGGAGCAGAAGGTGAGAAAAGGAGAATCCTCAAGTAGATTCCCCACTGAGCAAGGAGCCTTATGTAGGGATGGATCCCAGGACCCTAGGATCATGACCTGACCTTGAATCAAGTGTCAGCCACCCATCTGATAGCACCACCTGAGTGCTCTTTAAATAGAAAAAGTTTTACTTCTTTTCCAGACTAAATGCCTTTTCTTTTTTTTTATTGCCTCATTGCCCTAGCTATGTTTTTTCCTTCTGTTCCTCAGCCTGGATTTTTTTTGTTTGTTGTTTTTAAAATTTTTTTAAATTGAAGTAATCTCTACATCCATCGCAGGGCAGGAACTCACAACCCAGAGATCGAGAGTTGCATGCTCTTCTGACTGAGCCACCCATGTGCCCCCAGACTGGATATTCTTAACTGAGTCAGCTTCAGATTTGTTGATTCTTTCCTGCCTGTTCAGATCTTGTGTCAAACCCCTCTATTTATGCTTTTTGTTTTTGTTATTGTACTTTTCCAACTCCCAAAATTTTTATTTGATTCCTTTTTATAATTTCTATTTATTACTCTAATGTTTCTGAAAGATTATTATATTTTTTGTTTAATTCTTTAGTCATGGTTTCCTTTTTTGGTCTTATTTAAATTGGCTAATTTAAAGTATCTAAGAAGTCCGGGGATGCCCGGGTGGCTTATCGGTTAAGTGTCTGCCTTCGGCTCAGGTCGTGATCCCAGGATCCTGGCATTGAGCCCTGCCTGGGGCTCCCTGCCCAGCGGGAGGTCTGCCTCTCCTTCTCCGTCTGCCTCTCCCCTTACTCATGTTCTCTCTCTAAATAAATAAATAAAATCTTAAAAAAAAAAAGTCTATCTAAGAAATCTAATGTCTGGGATTCCTAAGTGAGTTTCTATTGATTACAGTTTTTCCAGTTATGGGCCATACATTCTACTTCATGGTAATGTTATACTGCTTCATGTATAGTATAAGAACTTTACAATAGTATACTTCTTTTTCTTCCCTCCTGGCCATTGCCCTATTCTGGTTATACACTTTGTGTGTGTGTGTGTACATATATATATATATATATATATGTACACACACACAAATGCATATATATATACTTGTATGTATATATAAATTACAATGTATCTTAAATTATTGCTTTGAATAGTTTATAGTTTTTAAAAATATTTGAATAATGAGTAAAGAAAGCATGAGAGAGAGCACACATGACCAGGGGGGAGGGGGAGAGTGAAAGGGAGAAGCAGATTCAATGCTGAGCAGGGAGCCTGATGTGGAATTCCATACCAGGACCCTGGGATCATGACTGGAGCTGAAGGCAGATGCTTAACTGACTGAGCCATCCAGGCACTGTTGCCTTTAATTTTGAAAGATACTTTCTGTGAGTATAGAATTCATGGTTGACAGTTTTTTTTCTTTCAGTCTTTTAAGATATGAATCCATTTTCTTCTAACTAGAATAGTTTCCAGTGAGAATCCTGTTATTGTCCTCATCTTTGTTTCTGTATATGTAATATATCCATTTTCTTCTAACTAGAATAGTTTCCAGTGAGAATCCTGTTATTGTCCTCATCTTTGTTTCTGTATATGTAATATATCCTTCCTCCTGGCTGCTTTTAACTTTATTCTGTATTACTGTATTCTTGATTTTAGGTAGTTTGGTAATGGTGTGTCTTGGTTTGGTTCTTTCAGCTTTTGGATCTGTGTATGTATAGTTTTATTACAGTTTGGAAACTTGGAAGCTATTAGTAAATATTTTTCCCCTGTCTCTTTGGAAATGCCACTAATACATATATTGGGCAATTGGAATTTGTCCCACAGGAAGTTACAAAGCAAAATGTACAGCAGTATTCCATTCCATGTGCCTTTCACCCAATTGTGACAGTTTACATAACTGTGGTACCATATCAAAACCGGGAAATCAATATTGTTTCAATCTGTAGAGTCTATTCAGATTTGACAGTTGTACATGCACTCCTCCTCTGCATGGGTGTGTATGTTCAGGGGGGAGTTCTATGGAATTTCACCATGTATGAATTTGTATATTCACAACCACTGTCAAGATGCAGAACAGTTCCATTCCCATAAGAATTTTTCCTTGTTGCCTTTTCATAACCACATCCATTCATGAATCTGTAACCTTGGGATTATTAATCTGTTCTCCAGCTCTCTAATATTATCCTGTCAAAATGTCAATTAAATGGAATCATACCATACGTAACCTTTTGAGATTGACTTTTTCTCCCACTCAGCATAATTCCCTTGAGATCCATCCAAATTATTGCACATGTCAATAGTTTGTATCTTTTCATTGCTGAGTAGTTATGAACATTCATGTTCAGGTTTTTCTGTAAGCATAAGTTTTAATTTGTCTGGAATAAATGCCCAAGAGTACAATTGCTGAGTGGTAAGGTAATTCCATATTTTATTTTATTATTATTATTATTTTTAAAAAGATTTATTTATTTATTTATTTATTTATTTATTTATTTATTTATTCATTCATTCATTCATGAGAGACAGAGAGAGAGAGAGAGGCAGAGACACAGACAGAGGGAGAAACAGGCTCCATGCAGGGAGCCCGACGTGGGACTCCATCCTAGGTCTTCAGGATCACACACCCTGGGCTGAAGGTGGCGCTAAACCGCTGAGCCACCTGGGCTGCCCTATTTTATTATTATTTTTAAAGATTTTATTTCATTATTCATGAGAGACACAGAGAGAGAGGCAGAGACATAGGCAGAGGGAGAAGCAGGCTCCCTGCAGGGAGCCCAACAGAGGACTCAATCCCAGGACTCTGGAATCATAACCTAAGCCAAAGGCAGACACTCAACCAGTGAGCCACCCAGGTGTCCCTACATATTTCATTTTAAAAGAAACTGCCAAACTGTCATCCAGAGTAGCTGTACCATTTTACATATCCATCAGCTATGTATGAGTGATCCAGTTTTTCTGCATTCTTGTCAACATTTGATATTATCAATATTTTTAAAATTTTTTTTTCAGATTTGTTTATTTATTTTAGAGAGGGAGTGGGAAAGAGTGTGCAAGTTCATGAGAGAGTGTGGGGGAAGGACAGAGGGAGAGTCTTCAAGCAGACTCCCTGCTGAGCATGGAGCCTGATACAGGGCTCCATCCCACAAGCCATGCAACTGATGAGATCATTACCTGACCAAAACCAAGAGTCCAGTGCTTAACCAACTGAGCCACCCAGGCACCCCAGTATTTTTATTTTAGCCATTACGGTAGGTATGTAGAGATATCTCATGTGGTTTTAATTTGCATTTCTCTAATGGCTAATGATTTTTAACCTGTCTGCTTATGTCTTTTTCCCATTTTTTTATTGTTTCTTTGAGTTTTGAGACTTGCTTATATATTCTAGATAAAATTCCTTTGTTAAATAAGTGGTTTGCAAATATTCTCTCTGGTGGTATTCTTTGTTCTGTGAACTCTAGACTCCTTTGCTTTCTCAGACTTTCACTTCGATGTTCATTCAAGGAGCATGTTGGACTCCCCCGCCCCCCGCCCCCCCTTGTTTTTGACATTACTTGGAAGCAGTCTCCAGGCATTAAGCTTGGGTAATCATAGGGCTTACCTTATTTGTTTCCTGTTTCAGGAATCACTGTTGTTTATTGCCTGATGTCTGGTATCTTAAAAACCCCCGTCTTTCCCATTTTTTCTGTTTGTTTTTTGTTTGTTTGTTTCTGTGAGGACGGTAAATATAATCTGTTATTCCATGTTAGTCAGAAATGAAATCTTCCTCCTCTACCCCCCCACCCCCCACCCACCAAAGCTTTCAATAACAGCAACACCTATTGTTAGCAACTACTGTCCATTAATTCTTTCTTTCTCAAGTTCTTAAACAGAAAAGGTTGGGGGGGAGGAATAGAGCCTAAATATAACTCAGACAAAAAGATACTTCTGATGTTGTTCAGTGTCTGTTGAGGCCCAGCTACTTCCAAGAGTTTGCAAATCAATCAGATACAGGCTTAGAGCTAGAAATAGGTTAGCTACCATAGCACAAGATGATGGTGTGAAAAGATTTTAGTGACAGCTTGTGTGTGATAATATATCCTTTCTTGTTCAGGGTTCTCTGGATGTAATGCTAGATTCTGGCTTTCATATGCTTTTTCTCTATTCTTATCCATGCAGTCCTTTTCTCAAAAGAATAGCTATATTTATAAAATCACATTTTCCTATATTTAAAGGATAGAGTTGACCAGTTAAAGCAGCTTTTCCAGCCTAAGTGCTTCTCACTAGGTAATTCTCCTTTAACTTCTGTTATTAGTTTTGCAGCTTAAAGCAGCATTTAAGATGATTTGAAAAATATATGCTAGGATTTCTTAAAGATTTATCTCTAGGGCAGCCTGGGTGGCTCAGTGGTTTAGTGCCGCTGTCAGCCCGGGGTGTGATCCTGGAGTCCTGGGATTGAGTCCTGCGTTGGGCTCCCTGCATGGAGCCTGCTTCTCCCTCTGCCTGTGTCTCTGCCACTCTGTCTCTGTCTCTTATGAATAAATAAACAAAATCTTAAAAAAAAAAAGATTTATCTCTATATTTCAGAACTGTAGTTATCTGTGTAAAATCTCTGAGAGATGGAATATTGCTATAGAACCACATAGATATCAAACACTTGAAGAAAATATTTCCTTGGAGTTACTTTGTGGAATTAGGACACATTTCAGTAATTGGGTGACTTGGAGCTCTGAGAATCTGCTAGAGGCACCTTTGGGATAGAGTGGCCACTGCTTGTGCCAGTCTTATCAGGAAAGATTTATTTCTATTTCCAGTCTATCATTTCTGCTGATGAACCAAGGGCATAGTTTGTTACATTAGTCAGCTATTTTTTTTTAGCAGTTCTTGTCCTGATGCCTTGCATAGAGTGGTTTACTCAGCGAGTATTTGTTGGATGAACGAATGTCTCATTGAGTCACTGCTTCGGTCAACCCCCTTTATATAAATTTCATCCAAGATCGTTCCATCTTCATCCTTTTGGTCATTTTCTTATGTGTTTGTATTTCCTCTGGAGGAATGAACAAAGAAGGCAAAGAAGAAGAACTTAGAATCTTTCTGTTGCTTATGAGTAACTCTGATGAGAAAAAAGTATTATATGAGAAGTGATTGAAACACTTGCCTAAATTGAAATTTTGGAGTTAATGCTGGATTTCATTTTCTGTTCTATTTTTCCCTGCCATTACTAACGGTGAAAGTTTTTTGCTTTCCTTCAAAGCCCTAACCAGCTTTTTCTCTTTTTTTTTTTTTTTTTAATTTTTATTTATTTATGATAGTCACAGAGAGAGAGAGGCAGAGACACAGGCAGAGGGAGAAGCAGGCTCCATGCACCGGGAGCCCGACGTGGGATTCGATCCCGGGTCTCCAGGATCGCGCCCTGGGCCAAAGGCAGGCGCTAAACCGCTGCGCCACCCAGGGATCCCGCTTTTTCTCTTTTTAACTTCTAGCTCGTGATATGGTCTTTAACTTTTCAATTTTATTTCTAATTTTTATAACTTTTCTTTTCCTTTTTATAGAGGGACTTTGCTTTCTCTTCTTTATTCTTTAAATACTGGTGTGTCCTGAGGTCTCTCTGCTCACCTTTCTAGCTTTCTCTGTTGCTAATCTGCCACTGTTCTCACCATACACTTTCCCTTTAAAATCCAGGGTTTCAATTTATATCACAGTTTGGTTGTATAGATATCTAGTCTGAACAGCGTAACTGCCTATTGGGCACTTTGGTTAGTCAACCCACAGGCACGTCACATTTACCATGTTTTGTTTATTTTATTATTTTGTTATTTTTAAAAGATTTTATTTTTGAGTAATCTGTACGCCCAACATGGGGCTCAAACTCAACCGAAGATCAAGAGTCACAGGCTCTACCAACTGAGCCAGCTAGGTGCCCCAAATGCTGTTGGTATTTTGATAGGAATTAGATTAAACATATGGATTGCTTTGGGTAGTACATAAATTTTAACAATATTTGTTTTTCCAGTTCATGAGCATGGAATGTCTTTCCATTTCATTGTGTTGTATTGAATTTTTTTCATCAGTGTCTTAAAGATTTCAGAGTACAGGTCTTTCACCTTTTTGGTTAGGTTTATTCCTAAGTATCTTATTATTTTTGGTGCAATTGTAAATGGGATTATTTTCTTAATTTATCTTTTTGCTGCTCATTATTGGCATGTAGAAATGCAACAGATTTTGCACATTTTGTATCCTGTGACTTAACTGAATTCATTTATCAGTTCTAGCAGTTTTTTGGTGGGGGCTTTTGGGTTTTCTCTATGTAGTATCATGTCACCTGCAAATAGTGATAGTTTTACTTCTTCCTTACCAATTTGGATGCCTTTATATTTGTGTGATTGCTGTGGCTAGGACTTCTAGTACTGTGTTGAATAAAAGTGGGGAGAGTAGATATCCTTGTCTTGTTACTGATCTTTGGCAAAGGCTCTCAGTTTTTCCCTATTGAGGATGATGTTAGCTGTAGGTTTTTTCATATATGGTCTATATTATGTTAAGGTATGTTCCTTCTAAACCTACTTTGTTGACAGTTTTTATCATGAATGGCTGTTGTATTTTGTCAAATGCTTTTCCATGTTAGTTGAAATAATCATATGGTTCTTATCCTTTTTCTTATTGATATAATGTATCATGTTGATTGATTTGTGAAAACTGAACCAACCTTGCAACCCAGGAATAAATCCCACTTGATCATGGTGAATGATTTTTTAAATGTATTGTTGGATTTGATTTGCTAGTATTTTCTTGAGGATTTTTGCATCCATGTTCATCAGACATAATGGCCTGTAGTTCTCCTTTTTGTGGTGTCTTTATCTGGTTTTGGTATCAGGGTAATGCTGGCCTCATAGAATGAATTTGTGGAAGTTTTCCTTCCTCTTCTAATTTTTTGGAATAGTTTGAGAAGAAAAGATACTAACTCTTTAAGTGTTTGGTAGAAGTTACCTGTGAAGCCATCTGGTCCTGGACTTTTGTTTGTTGGGAGTTTTTTTATTAGTGATTCAGTTCCTTTGCTGATAATGGGTCTGTTCAGATTTTCTGTTTCTTCCTGCTTTCGTTTTGTTAGGTTATATGTTTCTAGGAATTTATCCATCCATTCTAGGTTTTCCAATTTGTTGGCATATAGTTTTTTATAATTTTCTCTTACAATTGTTTACATATCTGTGGTGTTAATTTTTCTTCTCTATTTGTGATGTTACTTATTTGGGTCCCTTCTCTGTCTCTCTCTCTTTTTTGATAAGTCTGGCTAGTAGTTTATCAATTTTGCTGATTTTTTTCAAAGAACCAGGTTCTGGTTACACTGATCTGTTCTATTGTTTTTTTTAGTTTCTATATTATTTATTTCTGCACTAACCTTTCTTAATTCCTTCCTTCTGCTGGTTTTAGATTTTGTTTGTTGTTCTTTTTCTGGGTTCTTTAGGTATAAGTTTAGATTGTTTATTTGAGATTTTATGTCTTGAGATAGGCCTGTATTGATATAAACTTCCCTTTTATAACTGCTTTTGCTGCATCTCAAGGTTTTTGAACCATTGTGTTTTTGTTCTCATTTGTTTCCATGTACTTTTTAATTTCTTTATTTCTTGGTCGACTCATTCACTGTTTAGTAGCATGTTATTTAATCTTTATGTATTTGTGGTACTTCCATATTTTTTCTTGTGGCTGACTTCTGATTTCATAGTGTGGTCAGAAGAGATGCATGACATGACCTTCTGCTGTTCTAGGATGGAATGTTCTTTTTTTTTTTTAACTTTTGAAAAATTTACTTAACTAATCTTTATACCCTATTTGGGGCTCAAACTCACAACCCCAAGATCAACAGGTGTGTGTTCTGTGGACTGAGACAGCCAAGTACCCCTAGGATAGAATGTTCTGAGTATATCTGTTAAATCTGTGAGGTCCAGTATGTCATTCAAAGCCATTGCTTCCTTGTTGATTTTCTGTTTAGATTCTCTGTCCACTGATGTAGGTGGGGTATTAAAGTCCCCTACTATTATTGTATTATTAATAATTAGTTCCTTTATGTTTGTTATTAATTATTTTATGTGTTTGGGTGCTTCCATGTTGGATACACAAGTATTTACAATTGTTATATATATTCTTGTTGGATTGTCCCCTTTTATTATTATTTTTAATTTTTAAAAAGGTTTTATTAAAAAAATAATAAAAAATAAAAAGGTTTTATTTATTTGACACAGAGAGACAGAGTGAGTGAGCACAAGCAGGGAGAGTGGCAGAGGCAGGGAGAGTGGCAGAGGTAGGGAGAGTGGCACAAGCAGGCTAGGCAGGGAGCCTGATGTAGGGCTTAATTGTAGGACCTCAGGATCATGACCTGAACCCATGGTAGATGCTTAACCAACTGAGCCACCCAGGTGCCTTTATTACTATATAGTGTCTTTTTTTTTTTTCCTTTAAGGTTTCCTTCCTTCCTTCCTTCCTTCCTTCCTTCCTTCCTTCCTTCCTTCCTTCCTTCCTTTCTTCCTTCCTTTCGAGAGTTCGTGAGCAGGAGTAGGATAGAGGGAGAGGGAGAGAGAGAATCAAAAGCAGACTCCATGCTGAGCATGGGGCCTGAAGCTGAGCTCCATCTCAGGACTCTGAGATCATGACCTGAGCTGAAATCAAGTCAGATGCTCAATCAACTGAGCTATCCAGGCACCCCTGTAGTGTCATTCTTTGTCTCTTGTTACATTCTTTGTATTAAAGTCTGTTTGTCCCATGTAAGTATTGCTACTCTGGCTTTCTTTTGACATCCATTTGCATGATAAATGTTTCTCCATCTCCTCAGTTTCAATCTGCAGGTGTCTTTAGGTCTAAAATGAGTAGGCATATAGATGGCTCTTTCTTTAAAATCCGTTTTGTCACCCTATGTCTTTTGACTGAATCATTTAGTCCTTTTACATTCAAAGTAATTATTTATAGATATGTAGTTTTTATAATCTTATTACTTGCTTTGTGGTTGTTTCTGATGATTTTTTCTGATTCTTGTCTTTCATGGTTTGCTGGTTTTCTTTAGTGATGTATTTGGATTTCTTTCTCTATTTGCATATGAGTGGTTTTTGATTTGTGGTTATTATTATTATTATTTTTTACTATTATATTTTTATATATCTTCTGCAGATAGTCTATATTAAATTGATGATTTTTTTTTTTTTTTCTGCCTCACTTTATAATGAGGTTATTTTCTATCTCGTTTGCTGGTTCTCCACTTAACTCAACTTCGGAATTTTTCCAGTGTTCAGTTTTGAACTTAATGATTGTTCCCTTCCTAAGTAGACTCATCAGGTCTCACGGTTATACCACCATCACAAGATAACTCTCAACCTTTTTTTTTTTTTTTTTTTTTTTTTTTTAATGATAGTCACACAGAGAGAGAGAGGCAGAGACACAGGCAGAGGGAGAAGCAGGCTCCATGTCGGGAGCCCGATGTGGGACTCGATCCCGGGACTCCAGGATCACGCCCTGGGCCAAAGACAGGCGCCAAACCACTGCGCCACCCAGGGATCCCTAAATTGATGATTGTTTAAGTTTGAATATATTCTTTACTCTTCTCCTCCTCATGTTGTATGTATGTATCATATTTTATATCCTTTTATTTTGTCAGTTCCTTGACTGATTCTTTTTTTTTTTTTTTTTTTTTTTTTTTTTTTTTTTTAAATTTTTATTTATTTATGATAGTCACAGAGAGAGAGAGAGAGGCAGAGACATAGGCAGAGGGAGAAGCAGGCTCCATGCACCGGGAGCCCGACGTGGGATTCGATCCTGGGTCTCCAGGATCGCGCCCTGGGCCAAAGGCAGGCGCCAAACCGCTGCGCCACCCAGGGATCCCTCCTTGACTGATTCTTTAGACAGATACTCATTTTTACTGCCCTTGGGTTTCCTCACTTCATACGGTCACTTCACTTTTGACTCTTTCCACTTGAAGAGTCCCTTTAATATTCTTGCAGGGCTGGTTTAGTGGTAATGATCTTCTTTTGTTTTTGTTTGTCTGCTTATGGGGTTTCCCTTATGTGTAACTGTCTTCTTTTGTCTTGCTGCTTTTAATGTTTTTTCTTTATCACTATATTTTGCCTTTTTATTGCATTTTTTTAAAGTAAGCTGTATACCCAGTGTGGAGCTTGAACTCATGGCCCTGAGATCAAGAGTTGCATTCTCCACCAACCACACTAGCAATGTGCCCTGCTATTTTGCCATTTTAATTACAATATATCCTTGTTTTGATGTGCTTTTGTTGATTTTGTTGGGTATTTCCTCTGCCTCCTGGATCTGGATATCTGTTTCCTTTGACAAATTAGGGAAGTTTTCAGCTATTATTCCTTCAAATACATTTTCTGCCCCCTTTTTCTCTTTTTTGTTCTTGTGGGACTCCTATAATACAAACATTATTATGTTTAATGGAGTCATTGAGTTCCCTAAGTCTGTTCTCATTTTGCATAATTCTTTTTTCTCTCTTTTGTTCAGCTTGATTACCTTCCATTACTCTGTCTCCTAGGTCATTTTTTTTTTTTTAATTTTTATTTATTTATGATAGTCACAAAGAGAGAGAGAGAGGGGCAGAGACACAGGCAGAGGGAGAAGCAGGCTCCATGCACCGGGAGCCCGACGTGGGATTCGATCCCGGGTCTCCAGGATCGCGCCCTGGGCCAAAGGCAGGCGCCAAACCGCTGCGCCACCCAGGGATCCCTGTCTCCTAGGTCATTAATTTGTTCCTCTGCCTTTCCTAGTCTGCTGTTCATTCCATCAAGCATGTTTCTCATTTCCTTTATTGAGCCCTTTATCTCTGCTGTTATTCCTTACCTCTGTATTAATGTCTCGCTGCTGTTATCTCTTCTCAAATCCAGTGAGAATCTTTATGATCATTGCTTTAAATTCTCCATTAGGCATGTTATTTATAACTATTTTGCTTAGATTGCCTATCATGGCTTCATCCTGTTCTTTCATTTTGAGCAAATTCCTCTGTCTTCTCATTTTGTCTAAGTCTCTGTGCCTGTTTCTCTGTATTAGGAAAGTCAGCTACATCTCCTGTTCTTGAGGGCAGTGGTTTTATGAAGAAGTCTTACAGTACCTAGTGATATAGTGTCCCCTACTCCCCAGGGCCTGGTACTTCTGAGAGTGTTTCAAGTGTGTGCTTTGTGCACTTTGCTGTCGTGTCCTGGCTGCTTTCTCCTGCAGGCCAGTTGTCTGCAGATGCTCTCTTTGCCTGTTGTGGGCAGTGTTTGGTCCCTGGCTTCAGTATGGTGTGTTTTAACTAGGTGTGTTTTGGTCTGCTTGTAAAATGAGTCCTGTTGCCACCACCACCAGAACTGAAGCTTCACAAAACTCCCTAGTTAGGAGATGAGGTGTTGGCAGGGGTTTGGGCTAGTCTTATCAGGGAGAGGACCTGTCAAGCAGGGACTGAGCCAAATGTGACTGAGAAGAGTGGTTCTACCAGAGCATAGGGTGTGGGGCTTGGGATAAGCAAGTTAGAGAGCAAATGTCCATGCTGGACTGGTTCCTGCAGATCACCCTGTGCTTATGCTGAGGGGTGGGGAAGGGAAATAGGACTGGCCCGTTCTTTTGTTCCTGGAGGAGTTTCTCCATAAATACTGCTTCTCTGGGACTTGCTCTAAGATGAGCAAGTAACCTCCTCACTGTGTGCCCTGGGTCCACTTCAAATTACTGTTTCCATGCTGTATGTCAATGGGCTGTTTGCCCTGCCTTTTCTTCAAGAGTGGCCCTAATGTCCTCTGAGCTCTATCAGAGTAAAAGCATTCTGACCTTTAAAACTCCAGGCTTTAAAAAAAAAAAAAACAAAAAAAACCCTCCAGGCTTTAAGCTTCACTGGTTGCCAAAAGGCATGAAAAATGGCCCTTCTTACTTTCCAAGCCATTTGCTGTGGGGATTCGTTTTCCCAGTCCATTCCCCTATGTGTTAGTTTTTCTCTTGCCCTTTTCCACAGTGGTGCCTGCCTCCCCACTTAGCAGCCAAGATCTGTTTTTCTCTGAAGCTGCATATCCTCACTTCTACCCTCTTTGATGTAGCTTCTTCTTTACCTTTAGTTATGGTTTGTTCTGCCAGTTGTCATAAATTTCTGGCTTATTTAGGATGATCTGATAGTTCTCTAGTTGTATTCACGCATCAAGGTAGCCTAGGGTCCTCCTACTCTGCCACTGTCTTCCCCTCAATCCCATTTACCATGTTTTGTTTTATTTATTTTATTTTATTTTATTTTATTTTATTTTATTTTATTTATTTATTTTACCATGTTTTAAACTGGACCTTATTACCTTACCTTTCTGTTCAGACTGGTTTCAATCAGCATTCTGATTTTTTTTTTAATTAAAAAAATTTTTTTTTAATTTATGATAGTCACAGAGAGAGAGAGAGAGGCAGAGACACACAGGCAGAGGGCGAAGCAGGCTCCATGCACCGGGAGCCCAACGTGGGATTTGATCCCAGGTCTCCAGGATCGTGCCCTGGGCCAAAGGCAGGCGCTAAACCGCTGCGCCACCCAGGGTTCCCAGTATTCTGATTTCTGTGATAGAAATATCTACCCCAGTTGTTCTCAGACTTCCTGGTATCAGAGTTTCTTCACACTCTCATGAGGCCACAAAAAAGAGCTTTTGTTTATGTGGATTATATCTATCAATATTAGCGTATTGGAAATTAAAACTGAAAAGTTTTAAAAACATGTATTAATTCATTTAAAAATGATAATCTATTACATGTTAACATAAAAGCAAATTTTTTATGAAAACAATTCTTCAAAACAGTAATAATAAAATTTAGTGGTAAATGTGTTACTGTTTTTCACTTATACAAATCTAATTTAATGTTGGGGTTAATGGAACATAGATTCTCATATCTGCCTGTGATCACTCAGTTGTTTGCAATATTACAAGTTATATAGTTTCTGGGAAATACTATCATACTGTGAGAGCATGAGCGTGAAAAGGGCAAACAAGGGCTTATTGTATTATATATTATTATTTCATTTATTTTATATATTCACATAATATATAATCTATAATAAATATAATCTATAATATAATAAATAATACAAATAATTATATATTTATATTATATATGAAATAAATTATATATATATATATAAAGTATTGTTATAAAAGTGGTTTTGACCTTGTAGAAAAAAGTCTTGGAGATTCCCAGGCCACACTTTGAGAAGCTGCTTTTCTATCCAATCACTTGGATAGAAATATATCTTCTTATAGTTCTCTTTCCCAGTCATCATACATATCTCATATTTTACTAAGTCTTAATGATTCTACCTCCTAATACCTTTAGGGTCACAATCCCCTTATTTTACAGTCAGAATTCGTATCTTTTTCCAAGCTGGTGTGTCTGCCTCTATTTTATCTACTTTCTAAGCCATCCACTTTGTAGCAAAAGTGTTTCTAAAATAGAAATGTGGGATCCCTGGGTGGCGCAGCGGTTTGGCGGCTGCCTTTGGCCCAGGGCGCGATCCTGGAGACCCGGGATCGAATCCCACATCGGGCTCCCGGTGCATGGAGCCTGCTTGTGTCTCTGCCTCTCTCTCTCTCTCTCTGTGTGACTATCATAAATAAATAAAAAAAATAAAAAAAAAATAAAATAGAAATATGATGATGTAACTCATTTTAAAAAATCCTTTACAAGTTTCTCATAGCTTTAGTTAGTATGCAAGATGTTTTAGTATCCTGTTTCCAGTAATCTCTAGCTTTTTCTCAAGCCACTTTTTTGTGAATGCCTTATACTCTAGCTTTCTGTATGCAATACTTACTGTTCTGGGACGCCTGGGTGGCTCAGCGGTTAAGTGTCTGCCTTAAGCTTAGGGTGTGATCCCAGATTCCCAGGATCAAGTCCCACATAGGGTTCCCTGCATGGAGCCTGCTTCTCCCTCTGCCTGTGTCTCTGCCTCTTTCTCTCTCTGTGTCTCTCATGAATAACTAAATAAAATCTTAAAAAAAAAAAAAACTTTTCTGAGAATGCATCAAGGTGATCCATATGTCTGTGTTAATGATACTATTTGTTTGGTTTGCACAGTGTTCTAAGAACTTTATATGTATCATTTAATCTTCACAGCCTTCTAAAGAAATACTGTAATCATTCCATTTTATAGAAAAGGAAACTCAGGTTTAGAGAGATTAAGTAACCTTCCTCAAATCTCCAGCAGATGAATATAGAATTTAGGTCTGTTTTTCCATTTCTCTATTTGACTAAATAAATACTCTTTATCCTAGAGGATTAGGCTTAAACATCCCTCTTCCTTCTAGAAGCCTTTCTTCAGTATGATCTATATTCCTATTCCCTCTATTCCCACTTAACCTTGTGAGCAGCTCTAGCTAGCACTTAACATAATACATTATAATTTACTTGTTTGTTTCTTGTACCATTGATTTTCCTGGTAGGTACAGAAAGGGAACTTCATTCTCCTGGCATAGGAATCTTAGATTGTATCCTACTATATTTGTCTCTAAAGGAAAAATGTATATTGAGGACCTTAAAACCTAATGTCACTTTGGGCCTACTTAGTCTGTTGCCTCTATGCAAGCAGATCCCTCAGTTTCAGAGGAACCACAAAGCAGATAATATTATTTCTTCCAAGTTTTTTTTTTTTTTTTTTTTTTTTTAAGAGAGGTAGGGGAGCAGAGGGAGGAGAGTGAGAATCCCTAGCAGGTTCCATGCATAGTGTGGACCCTGATACAGGGTTCAGTCTCACAACCCTGAGATCATGACCTGAAGCAAAATCGAGTCAGATGCTTAACCAAATGAGCTACCCAGGTACCCCACATCTTCCAAATTTTAAATATGCTGACTTTGGTCTTCTTGTATTAGTTTGGAGAAGACTAGATAAGAACAATAAAAAATAATAGCTAACATTTATTTAAATGCTTTCCCTGTGTCTAAGCATTTTACTAGTATATTAACTCATTTAATCTTTATAGCCTCATGAGATGGTTACTATTACCTAAGGGAAACTGAGGCACCAAGAGATTAAGTAACTTGCCCAAGATCACACAGCTTGTAAGTGGCAGAGCTTGGAATTCAATCTCTAAAAACTATACTGTATAAAATATTGAATTTTCTTTGCCCCAAATCCCATAGTTGTATTCCTTGTTAGGATAAAGATAAGTGAGGATTAGAGGTAAAGTTATATGGCACAACTCTGGTGTGGTGATAGTGTAGGATAAGATGATTTAGTATAGATTTTTTTTTAAAGATTTTATTTATTTATTCATGAGAGAGAGAGAGAGAGAGAGAGAGAGAGAGATAGAAAGGCAGAGACATAGGCAGGGGGAGAAGCAGGCTCCATGCAGGGAGCCCGACGCAGGACTCAATCCCGGGTCTCCAGGATCACACCCTGCATTGAAGGTGGCCCTAAACCGCTGAGCCACCGGGGCTGCCCTAGTATAGATTTTTTTAAAGTGAATTTTCTTTTTAAAACACAGTGTTTTTGGTTCAGATGAAAGGATGGGATGCCTGGGTGACACAGCAGTTGAATGTCTGCCTTTCGCTCAGGGCGTGATCCCTGAGTCCAGGGATCGAGTCACGCATCGGGCTTACTGCAGGGAGCCTGCTTATTACTCTGCCTGTGTCTCTGCCTCTCTCTGTGTCTCTCATGAAAAAATAAGAATCTTAAAAAAAAATCTTTCATGGGATCTTTATTACAAAATTATCATGGTTCTGAGCTTCTAGCCCAATTAATCTCTGCTTTCCCAGTGAATGCCGCAATAAAAAGTTTTATGTTTTATTTGACACTTACAGGGTTGGTAGTTTTTCTTCTCTCAGCAAATTACATTAGTTAATTCCAGAGTCCTGTTTTCTTTATTTGTTAGACACATTTGAACTTTATCTTTTTGGTGGGATTTGTGTGTCCTTATCTCTTTTCTGTGCCCCTAATTCCTTTGAGCATTGCAGTGGATGTTTAATTTTGGGATTGTTAATTAGCTTCAGTAGTTACATACCTTGAGGCATTTCTAGACATTTATAGCTTTGTAATTTTGGTATAGAATAGAATATATTGGAGCTGTAGGCTTGTGCGCGAGTGCGCGTGTGTGTGTGTGTTTTAAAAGAAATCTTTGAATTTTGTTTAGGGAGGAGTTCATTCATCTAAATTCAGTCATGGAATTTAGGACTATTGAGAGTTTATTTTATCAGTGCTCAGGAATATCATGCTTGTATTTTGTTAATAGTATCTTGAGGTCACTAAGAGTAGTTTTAGTTTAGGTTTTTTTTTTTTTTTTTTTTTTTTAAGCTGATTCCTTATGTTGTAGTTGAGTTTCAGAATCAGACCAATATGGAGGATGCAGTTTTCTTCAAAAAAGCTTTTGAATAAGTAGCCAGGTAATTTGGGAATATGTGTGATACAGAAAGCACATCTGCAACATGTCCCCTCTTTTGACATACTTCTAATTCTTATTTATACAGAATGTGCTGTTGAGCTGTCTTTTTACCAGTCATCATTCTCTATACCCAGAGTTTCATGTATAGTGTTGCCAGGGTCATTTTAATCTGTTTCAGAATAGATTTGATTCCAAACTACCTATTTTTGCTATAGTATTATGACCTTTAGTTTATAAATGGAGTATTCATCAGAGAGATAAATGGATTAAGGAAATTTGAAAACCATAATATGTTTTTGAGACTGTGATGTGGTGTAAGATATAGTTTGTAGACTTGCTTTGAGTTCTTAGGAATTGATAGGATTGACCCATGCAAGACTCAAGGGAGTTGAGGATAAAAAATGAGACATACAGGGTGCCTGAGTGGCTCAGTCAGTTAAGCGACTGACTTTGGCTCAGGTCATGGTCTAGGGTCCTGGGATTGAGCCCTTCATTGAGCCTGGAGCCACACATGCACATCGGGCTGCACGCTTAGCTGAGAGTCTGTTTATCTCTTCTTCCTCTGCCCTCCCCCCCACCATATTCTCTCTCTGAAGTAAATGAATAAAGTCTTACAAAAACAAAAAAATAACATGAGACATGCAGAAAGGGACCTTTTGCCTAAAGTATTCTTTTAGATTTTTTCTTCTACTAGATCCCATCCTATTGGAAGCTTAAAAACAAGAGCTTCAGCATAATTTAGCTAATTGAGTTTCCTCTCTGGTAAGATTATGTATGAAATTACTGAGTATTATTAGTATCCTTCTGGAAGCAGGTGAGGAAGCAAAGTTGAAGAGAGCAGAAATGTCCTCTTATTAAAGACATGCTTCTGTTTTCCAGTAATTTCATTTTTAAGGAAACTTCTGAAATTCTAAGAAACAGCTAAATAAAGTGGTCATATAGAAATAAATCATTTTCTGATTAAACTGGGCTTGCTATCATATTATATTAATATTGAGGTGTCGGCTAACCGCTCTATACTTTTTTTTTGTAGTTAATTTTTAAAAAAGATTTTATTTATTTATTCATGAGAGACACAGAGAGAAGGCAGAGACACAGGCAGAGGGAAAAGCAGGCTCCCTGCAGAGAGCCCGATGTGTGACTCGATCCCGGTACTCCGGGATCATGCCCTAAGCCAAAGGCAGATGCTCAACTGCTGAGCCACCCAGGCGTCCCTGTAGTTAATTTTTTTTTTTTAAGATTTTATTTATTTGAGAAAGAGAGCATGAGCAGGGGGAGGGGCAGCAGGAGAGGGAGAAGCAGACTCCCTGCTGAGTGCAGAGCCCCATACAGGGCTTGATCCTAGGACCCTGAGATCATGACCTGAGCTGAAGTCAGATGCTTACCTGACTGAGCCACCCAGGCGTCCATGTAGTTAATAGTTTATTAACAAATACTTATTTGTTGTGCAGAAAACTGTCTGAAAGTAAGGGAAGTAGCAGTGAAGAAAAAGGAAAAATCTCTGCCCTTGAAGAACTTACATTTTCCCCCCAGTTTTATTGAGATATAATTGATGTACAGCTTGTTATAAGTTTAAGGTGTATCACATAGTGACTTTACATACATATATTGAGAAGTGATTACCACAATAGATAAGTTTAGTTGGCATTCATCTTTCTATATAAAATAGAAAAATAATTTTAATATAAATATATCTTATATATTTATATTAAAATATATTAAATAATATAAAAATAATCTTAATATAAAAATAATTTTAATATAAATATATTATATATAAATATATTATATATAAAATATATATTAAAATGTATTAAATAATATAAAGATTTATAATTTATTGTACTTTTTCTGAAATTGGCCCTACCTTTTTGCCCTTTTGGTCCCCATTTTCCCCATCCTAGGGAGGAGAGTGCTGGCAGAGCATATAGTAATAGCTTTAGTTTCTCTCCAGATTTGCTGTGCATCAGGCACCCTGAAAATTATTTCAAGAATTATTTCATTATGTTAAAATCCTATGAGGGAGATTGTTTTATGGGTCAGTAAAGTGAAACTTACAGAGGTGGTTATAAATCAGATCACATTAAAAAAAAAAGCAAACAAACCAGATCACGTAGCTGGTATATGATAGGACTAGATAGTCCTGCTCCTAACAATTTCAGGACAAGATCATGAATGGGAGCAGTTTCTTCTTTCTTTCTTTCTTTCTTTCTTTCTTTCTTTCTTTCTTTTTTTTTTCTTTTAAGATTTTATTTATTCATGAGAAAGAGGGGAAGGCAGGCAGAGACAAAGGGAGAAACAGGCTCCCCACAGAGCAGGGAACCTGATGCCAATGCTGGATCCCAGGACCCTGAGATCCTGACCTGAGCTGAAGGCAGACATCCAACTGACTGAGCCATCCAGGTGGCCCAAAATTTCTGTATATCTATATATTTAAGTTATAAGTCAAGATTAAAAAAACTGTTAGAAAAAAATGTCCCCTACTACCTAGACATATGTCTTCCTAGTGACCAAGAAGGCCAGAATTCTTGGACTCCTCAAAGTTCTGAGACAGGATGGGATAGTGCAGGGGTACCCTCTAAATCTAGTCTCCATCCTCACCCTTTCATCATCTGTCCCTTGGCCACAATTCAGACCATGGAATGTGTACGATAGTGGATATTGTCTATGGCAGGATAGAGATTGAGAGGAGATCTACTGAAGGTCTTAGAAGTGGGCTCAAAACTGCTTGGACAGGGAGTTCTGGGATCTAGACCATAGTTGGGAGTAATAGAGTCAGTGTCTTCAGGTAGATATGTCCACTCGGTCCCATGAACATCTTGCCCTGAAGGGGTAGGCAGGTCAGAATAGGGTTAGAGTGGATCTGTCTAAAGTGTAAGACCCAGAATAGTGTCCCTTTACTATAACCAAGAGTGGTACTAGTGGCAGGACTCAAATCCAAATCTGTCTGACCATATTGTCTGTTGTTAATAGTAAGAAAGCCTGGTTTTGCAGAGAGAGGAAGTGTTGGCTTATTGTCTGGTGAGTGGAGCAGGGATGGAAAACAGCTGATCTGACCATGTTATGTCAGGCGTGGAGAAGTGCTTTAGGATGGATCATCTTTTAAATGAACCAGTCTTTTTGTCTTGAAAATGTTATTTAGGGCGTACCTGGGTGGCTCAATTGGTTAAGCATCTGCCTTCGGCTCAGGTCATGACCCCAGGGCCCTGGGATCAAGCCCTGTGTTGGTTGGGATGCCTAAGTGGCTCAGGGGTTTAGCACCTGCCTTTGGCTCAGGGCATGATCCTGAGTCCTGGGATCAAGTCCCACATCGGACTCCATGCATGGAGCCTGCTTCTCCCTCTGCCTATGTCTCTGCTTCTGTCTCTCTCTCATAAAAAAAAATAAAAAAATAAAAATAAAAATAAAAAAAGCCCTGTGTTAGGCTCCCTGTTCTGTAGGGAGTCTGCTTCTTTCTCTCCCTCTTCCTTTGCTTGGTGCTTCCCCCTCTTGTGCTCTCTGTTAAATAAATAAATAAAATATTTTTTTAAATGTTATTTAGTGTTTACACTTAGAAACTAGAGAATTAAGAAGCGAAAAAAATTTTTTCATCTTATTACAAAGTGCATTCTGGTCTTTGTGTAGTTTAAGTTGAATGACACAGTTATAAGGAAACAGCCTATTTTTCTTTTAAAAAAAGGTGGTGCATAAGCATTTTAGTCTATTTATGTAATGGTCTATAGTTTATACTGAACAAGAACTTCTTCAGTCCTATTTTACTTAGTTAGGTTAAAGTGGTATATAAAAGAACCAGATTGTGGTTTATTTGGTACTTTATATCACATATTTGGTACTTTATATCATATATTATGACTTAGCCATCATTGTGTGGTCTTAAAATTTTTGGTTTTCTGAAATTGATCTCAGACCTATGAAAAGACTGGCTATGGGGAAATGCAGTTTGGATATAGAATTTTATTTCTTCGTATATACATTGTTGAATATTTTGAGTACATCTGGGTCCTGTTCATTCTTATGGTCCTCAAGACACCAGTCTTAAGATTGACAGTCAGCCATCTATTTGTCAGATCCCCTACTTGAAGCACACTTGAGTACATTGAAACCTTCACCATCTACATGAACCTGGGATCCTGGGCTATCCTGTCTAATTATAAACTCATCAGTTCTCTCAGACTCAGGTTTAATTTAAATCTGGTGAAAACAAGGGCGCCTAGGTGGCTTTTTTGGTTGGGCATCTGCCTTTGGCTCCGGTCATGATCCTAGGGTCCTGAGATCAAGCCCCACGTCGGGCTCCCTCCTTGGCAAAGAGTCTGCTTGATTGGATCCTTTTGAGGTGTAAAAATGAATAGAGAAATATTGGGTGTACCCTTGATACTAGAGGCATAATTAATAAGTAAAAGTCTAAATTGATTTTAGACTTTTAACATGGTGGTACAGAAAGTAGGATTTTAATCTTCTAATTTTTTATAAGATTTTATTTATTTTTTATTTTAGAAAGAGAGAGAGCATAGAATCCAGGCTGAGCATAGAGCCTGACTTGTGCTCGCTTTCACAACCCTGATATCACCAACTGAACCACTCAGGCACTCCTAACCTCTTTCTAATTTTTTCTTAAGAACGTGTCTTCCCTATGTCATTTTGATTTGCTTTTTTGATTTGCTATGGCCAAATAGTGCTATTGCTTATTAGTTCTTGTTACCAAATTTGCCAAATTCCTGAAAAATACTTGTTTTTTTTTTTTTTTTTTTTTTTTTTGAAAAAGCACACTAGAATTCTGGCATCAGTTTTGAGTGACAGTTTCAGCAGCATCCTGTACTGTAAAGGCTTGGGAATTTGTTGACAGAAATCCATTTTTTCTGACTTCTGATTCCCTTACCTAGGTCCTATAGCCTATGGTCTATTTTTAAATCCTGCTGCTATGCTCCATATGCAGCAGTTCTTTTCCTGAATTATTTATCATTGTTTGGAGCTGAATGGAGCAGTATGTTTTTTCACCACTGCTCATTAGAACTCACGTGTCTGTCTTCAACTTGGTTGACAGATTTGGTTCATCTTAAATCCCACTGGTCCATTCTGGGAAGGCTGCAAGGCAGGGAACAGGCCACAATCTGATATCCTGTAAGAGCATTCAGATTTTTGGTTATTGTTATTTTGTTTTGTCAGCAGTGGGAAAGATAGAAGCTATGCCCTGTTCTTCCCGTAGACTCTGCTAAGACAGAGATTGTGTTATACTGGTTTTTGTGATAGCATTTATGTTTTTATGGTAATTGTTGCACTTTTAGGAAAGATGAGTGAAGAATTCCTATGAAAAGCATAGCATTAAATCAAGATTCATTTTCATTATTTCGGTCACTAAAAATCTCTAGCCTTGGGATATGGGTTGTGGGGCATTTGTTTGTTTTGTTTGGGAGTATTTTTAACTCATTGCCTGTTCTCTCACCTTCTTACATACTGTAGGCTTGGAGGAGGATGGCAAAATCTAAAAGTGAGGCAATTATTTTGAATGATATTTCTTCCTTTTTCTGTTTTTTGGTATATCAGAACTGATGTTTCTCTTTTGTCTTCATCCTATGCTTTTTTCCCCTGCATTGTATCTTTCATGAAAATATTTTTCTTGGGCAGCCGGGGTGGCTTAGCGGTTTAGCACCGCCTTCAGCCCAGGGCATGATCCTGGAGACCCGGGATCGAGTCCCACGTCGGGTTTCCTGCATGGAGCCTGCTTCTCCCTTTGCTTGTGTCTCTCATGAATAAATAAATAAAATCTTTAAAAAATATATTTTTCTTGACATTGCTGTTTTTTTTTTCTCTTTGATAGAGAGAAAAACATTACTACTTGGATATTCCTTACTTAAAAAAATATTTTCCCTGGGGTTCCTGGGTGGCTTAGTTGGTCAAGCACCCAACTGAATTTTGGCTCAGGTTGTGATCTTGGGGTCATGGGATGGAGCCCTAGGTCAGGCTCCCAGCTGAGCATGGAGTTGCTTGGGATGCTATCTCTCTCCCTCCTTCTGCCTTTCCCCCTGCTCATGTGCATACTATCTCTTCCCCCCTGCCTCAGATAGATAAATCTTAAAAAAAAAAAAAAAAAAGAATTTTCACAGTTCAAAAATGTATTTTTTTTTCAAGGTTAAAATGAAGTTTATTATTTTTTGATTTTTTTTTTTTTTTTTAAATAAAACTGTTTGTGAAACAGCTATTTTATCCCCACGGCAGAGTGACCCCTGAAAGATGCACTAACTCCTTCTTAAGGCCTTAACAAGAATTTTTTTTTGTACTTTTTTCTTCTTTTTTTAAAACTCAGATATTTAAAAATTATACAATTCACAAAACAAAATAAAACAATACAACATAAAGAATCATGTAGCGTGGGGCTGCTCACCAGACAGGCCCCCTTTCCTTTATAAAAATGAAAGCAAAAAAAAAGGGTTAACTGGGTATTCCTGGTCAGTGTAACCCACACTGGAGGCAACTGGGTGGCTCAGTGGTTGAGCATATGCCTTTGGTTCAGGTCATGATCCCAGAGTCCTGGGATCAAGGCCCACATCAGACCCCCCACACGGAGCCTGCTTCTCCCTCTGCCTATATCTCTGTCTCTGTGTCTCATGAATAAATAAATAAAATCTTAAATATATACATATATATGTAAACATATATATATTTTTTTCACATCATTGTAAGTGGAAAGGGTGACTGTCAATCATTTGGACACTGGGGAAGGAAAAACCATTTTTGTTCCCCAAAATCCTGTTGGCCATCTGAATTTGCTTGTACCTTAAAAAAATATATATATAGTATAGATTTGAGTCCTGTTCTTGGACCAGGGATGAAATACCTTTTGTTTAAAAAAAGGAATGAATGAATCAATGAATGAATGAATTATAGAGAGAGCATGAGCAAGGGGAGGAGCAGAAGGAACGAGGGAGGGAGAGAATCTCAAAACAGACTGTGCACTGAGCAGGGTGCCTGACTTGGGACTTGATCCCATGACCCTGAGATCATGACCTAAGCCAGAATCTGATGCTCAACTGAATGAGCCACCCAGATGCCCCTGAAATACTTATAAATTCTGAACTAGAACAAGCTTTTTGGCCTCTGTTGCTACTTTTGGTCAGTGCTACTGGCTGAGAACCGGCCTGTCACTGCTCAGTGATTCCATTTATTATCATCATTATCATTTCACTCCCCTGTGGTAGTGGCTCCTAGTTGTATAAATCCCACATTTTTCAGTGGACCTTAGGACAGCCCCATTCACTGACTATTCTGATATTTCATTAAACTAATTTCTTTGGACTGACTCAGCCAAGTTGAACGAGACTATACTATCTTTCCCTTGTGCTTTTGCTTTCCTTCAAGTTATCTTCAACTCTCTTTGCCAATAAATTTCCATGATCCTTCAAAAAAAAAAAAAAATCCAGTGTAAAATTAACATTTTTTTAGGACACTGTCTATGATTCAGGCTACCCAACTTATTAATTTATAGTCTTAATTTTTATATTTTGGGCCTTCTATTTTCTTTTTATTTTCTTTATTATTTATTTGAGAGAGAGAAAGCATGCATGTGTGCAAGAGGCGGTAGGGACAGAAGGAGAGGAGAAAGAATCTCAGGCAGACTCCCTACTGAGTGAGGAGCCTGATGTGCGATGTGTGGCTTGATCTTATGACCGAGCTGAAATCAAGAGTTGGGCACTTTACTGGCCTTGGCCACCTCGGCACCCTGAGCCTTCTATTTTCAAGTTGCTGATGATTTAAAGCACAATCCCTATGTTCAAGGGGGTCTAATCTTAGAGGAAAATCAGAGGTAAATGGACTTGCTTTTCTCATTATTTTGAATTTCTGTTGGTTTTTTGATATCACATATATCTTTAAATCCCAGATTTCAGCTGTAAGAGCAGGAGCAATTATCTTCCTTTCTGTGGAATCTTATGAACTGTTTCTACTGCTCTTGGCACATGATAGGTAGCTACTTGCCTTACCTCAGGGTAGACTCATTAGATAATAGAGTATCAGTATAGGGAAAGAGGGATCCTAAGTATTGGGGGTTCTCTATTTTGTATATTTTAGGATGGTAAGAATATGAAGACTTTATAGTCTTACTTGGAATTATATTTTGGAGACTAAAATGACGCAGACTAAAAATTGAAAGTCCAAAAAGGCATAACGTGGTTTCTGAAATAACCATCCACATTTTGTCTGCCTAACAAAGTTAGAGCAAATTTATTATTGGCATGCTGGGAGGATGATTTACTTGAGCAAAAGTCTATCCCTGACTGTCTGATGGTGGTGTTGTACCTCCTTAATAAATTTGAGTTCACATTAGTCTACTGTAAAAGTCTTTTAGATAACGTTCAGAACCAAAATTGCATATTATCTTCAGGGCTTTTGACCTTGCAACTCCCTGTGACACTTTGCATGAGATCTTAATTTTATTTTAGAGATTTTAATTCAGAAGTGGGGTCCTTGACCTTTAAGAGGAGAGCTATGTTTCATTTTTCTGACACTTTAGATTACTTGGTGGTGTTAAGGTAGGGGCAGACAGCATGAAAGTTCTTGAGGGAAGGCTAAGAGGAAAGCTACTTAAGACTACTTATTTGCCCAGTCTTCTGACCGTTTGTGTTGCCTTCTTTGCCCCTCCCCAGCTATACCCCTGAGTCTTCAGTCCTAGTGCTACTGACTGCAAATTTAGGAAACAGGCCCTAAGTCCAGCCTTACTTCTGGCACTTTGTAGAGTTTGAGGGTCCCCAAGACCACCTTTGTGTTCAGTACTTTGTTAGAAAGACTTATAGAATGACTAAAAGCTATTATACTCAAAGTTATGGTTTATTTTAGCAAAAGGATACAGATTAAAAACAGCCAACAGAAGAGATGCATGAAGCAGAGTCCAGGAGGATTCCAAAAGGCTGAGCTTCTGTTTGTTCTCTCCCAGCACAGTGACAGTGTTACCTCTTCCTGGCAGTGATGTGTGACAATACACATAGAATATTGCCAACCAGAGAAGCTCACCCAGGCCTTGGTGTCAAGTTTTTTTGGGACTCTATCATGTAAATATAGTTGATTGCCAACATAGCTGACTTTAGTCTCCAGCTCTTCCTGAAGTTGTGCTTATCCTGTGTGACTCAGAGCCCCCACTATAAATCACAATGTTAAACCCTTTGGCACAGCTCAAATCCCTTGGTAAACAAAGACTTTTAACAATAGACATTTCCACAGTTTAGGTTTATTTCCAGGGAGCTGAAGATAAAGACCAGTTCTGTCTTTGGCCATTAATATACACTGTGCTAGTTCAGTCTTTGGGCCCAACCAAGAGGAAGGGAAAGGGAACTAATTTAAATTTTTTTGAGCCATGCAAATTTGTTTTTTGATCAGTAAGTTTAATACATATAAATTTATTTTCTTTTTTTTTTAAGATTTTATTTATTTATTCATGAGAGACACAGAAAGAGATAGAGGCAGAGACACAGGCAGAGGGAGAAACAGGCTCCATGCAGGGAGCCTGATGTGAGACTTGACCCCGGATCTCCAGGATCATGCCCTGGACTGAAGGCAATGCTAAACCGCTGCCCAGGGGCACCCAGGCTGCCCAATTTTCCTTTTTTTTTTTTTTTTTTTAAGTGGATCTCCTTCCAAGTTGGTAGAGCTCCCAGGCCCCTGAGAAAAGCAAACTCAAATCATCCCTGGTGGAACATACCTCAACCCTAGCTTCAGAGAATTCCTAAAGATAGATTGCCAACAAATAAGCACTAATAAGAGTTATATAACAATATCTCAAGTCACTACAAATGAGAATCTGCAGAAACAATTGATCCAGACTCATAGAAATAAAAATAATAATTCAAAGTTAAAAACTCGGGATCCCTGGGTGGCACAGCGGTTTAGCGCCTGCCTTTGGCCCAGGGCGCGATCCTGGAGACCCGGGATCGAATCCCACGTCGGGCTCCCGGTGCATGGAGCCTGCTTCTCCCTCCGCCTGTGTCTCTGCCTCTCTCTCTCTCTCTCACTGTGTGCCTATCATAAATAAATAAAAATTAAAAAAAAAAAGTTAAAAACTCAGTGGAAGAAGAGAACTTCTAGTTCTGATCATGATGGAGTAATAAGAAATTGATTAATGCGTCTGCCTTAAACAAATAGAAACAAATGAATAACTGGATGAAACATTTTTTTAAAACTGTTTTAGACATTGGACAGAAGGTAACACAGACCAGTGAAATCTCAGAGAAGGGAAACAAACAAGTTGAACCCTCTGATGGCCCCATCTGATGAAAGTTTCTAGATATCTAGGATGAGAAGAGTTACCCAGACAGAACTGATAGTCTCCCAGGTTTGAGGAGATAGACATAAAAGTTCAAGGATGCCAAGACAGCTAGAATTTGTGGGCAGAGTATTTGACAGATAAAAGCTTCACACAAGAGAGAACTCTAGAGATGTGTAGAGGTTTTACCTAAACCTGAACTTTCCAGTTACAGTAGCTACTAACCTCATATGGATATTTAAAAATACAGTTCTTCAGTTGCACTGATAGATTTTGAATGCTCAGCTGCCACAATTTCATCATCGCAGAAAGTTCTGTTGGATTTTACTATCTTAGACTCATTAGCTGAGTGCTGATCAATTTATAAGTACTGAAGAAATTAACCCAAGGCTCACAAAAGACAACTAGAAAGCATTAGGCAAAGCAGTCCCTGGAATGCAAGGCTACAAATATGTTATATTTCCACTAGCCAAAGTAGAAACACCTTCTAACACCTGGAACATTGAATGGAGGCCTTAGAAGTGTATTGCCTCAGTAAAGGGGTCAAATTAGCTCTAATCTAAAGGATTTACCTTAGACTTGGCTAGTAGAGCATAAAAGCAAGTCTCAGGGGACACCTGGGTGACTCAGCAGTTGAGGATCCACCTTCAGCTCAGGATGTGATCCGGGGACCAGGGATCCAGTCCTGCATTGGGCTCCCTATAAGAAGCCTGCTTCTCCCTCTGCTTGTGTCTCTGCCTCTCGCTCTGTCTCTCATAAATAAATAAATAAATAAATAAATAAATAAATAAATAAATAAATAAAATCTTTAAAATAGACAAAAGCAAGTGTCAGAAGGATGAAGTTGCTTCTGAATCAATAACTTCTAAAACAAAGCTCAAAATTAAAGGATTTAAAAAAATAACACCAGCCAAGAATGCAAAATTGACATTTGGCATCCATTTGCTATTTATCAAGTATAAAAAGCACAGAATACAGTTCATGATGAGGAGAAAAAACAGGCAATAGAAGTAGGCCTAGAAATTACACAGATGATATAATTAGTACACAAGGACATTGTGACAGTTATAACTGTTCCCTATGTTCAAAAAGCTAGAAGAAAGATTGGGCATGTTAAGTAGAGACATGGAAGATAAAAATGACCCAAATCAAACCTCCAAAGATGAAAATTACAATGTCTGAAATGAAAAATATAGTATATAGTATATTAATAGCAGGCATTGAAGAAGAAAAACATAATGAACTTGAAGACAGTAATAGAGACATCCAAAATGAGGGCACCTGGGTGGCTCAGTTGGTTAAGCATCTGCCTTTGGCTCAGGTCATGATCTCAGGGTCCTGGGATTGAGTCCTGCATTAGGCTCCCTTCCCAGTGGGAAGTCTGCTTCTCCTTCTACCCCTCCCCACTACTCATGTGCTCGCGTGCACTCTCTCCCTTCCTCCCTATCTCTCCCTCCCAAATAAATAAACAAAATCTTAAAAAAAAAAACCTCCAAAATGAAATATAAGTGGGGAACCTGGCCAGCTCATTTGGTAGAGCATGTGTCTCTTGATCTCTGGGTTGTGAGTTCAAGCCGCACATTGGCTATTGAGCTTACTTAAAAAATAATAAACAAAATGAAATAAAAGAAAAATATTGAAAATATACAGTGATAAGTGAATGATAAATTAATAGTGGGATAGCATCAAGCAGCCTTAAGAATACATGTAATTGGAGTGTCAGGAATATGAGAGTGGGTACAGAAAAAAATATTTGAAGAAATAATGTCTTAAATATTTTCTAAATTTTTTTAAAAGATTTATTTATTTGAGGGAGAGAGGGAGGGAGAGAGAAAGAGCAGAAACAGCAAGGGGAGGGGTAGAGGGAGAAACAGACTCACTACTGAGCAGAGAGCCCAATGTGGGACTCAATCCTAGGACCCTGGGATCATGACCCGCGCTGAAGGCAGATGCTTAACTGACTGAGCCACTCAAGCACCCGTATTTTCTAAATTTAATGAAAACTATAAACTATAAACTCACAGATCCAAAAAGCTCATTTAAGATTTTTTCTTCATCACTGGTTTTAAACAATTTGATTATGATATGCTTTGGTGTAGTTCTCTTCATGATTTTTCTGTTTTAGTTTCCTTGAGATGTTTAGATCCTTGAGAATCCAAAAAGAACAGTCATGAAGAAAGCTATACCAAGATTCATCTTAATGAAATTGCTTCAAACTAGTGAAAAAAGAGAAAGTCCTCAAAGCAGACAGAGAAAAGAACACACATTATATACAGAGGGTTTATGGTTGGAATTAATTAATTTGTACCCCCAAATTAGTAGCTTGAAATCCTAATCCCCGGTCATCTCAGAATGTGACTGTACATGGAGAAAAGTCTTTAAAGAGACAATTAAATTAAAATGAGTCAGGATACCTGGATGGCTCAGTGGTTAAGTGTCTGCCTTTGGCTCAGGGCATGATCCCAGGATCCTGGACTGGGATAGAGTCCCGCATGGGGCTCCCTGCTTATTCCTCTGCCTATTGTCTCTCTCTCTCTCTCTCTCTCTCTCTCTCTCTCATGAAGAAATAAATAAATCTTTAATAAATAAATAATAAAATTAAAATGAGTCTGTTACATAGGAGCCTGTCTGTCTCAGTCAGTAGAGCATGCTAGTCTTGATCTCGAGGTTGTAGTTTCAAGCCCCATCTTGGGTTTAGAAATTACTTAAAAAAAGAAAATCTTTAAAAAAAAATGAAGCTGTTAGGGTGGCCTCTAATCCAATCTGACTCGTGTCCTTATAAAAAGAAGAAATGTAAAAAAAAAGAAGAAATGTGAACACATGGAGGGCATGAGTGCATAGAGACAAAGCCATATGAAGACACAGTGAGAAGGTGGCCATCTGTAGGCCAAGGAGAGAGAGGCCTCAGGAGAAACCAAACCTGTCAACTCTTTCATCTTGGACTTCTAGCCTCCAGACTGTGAGAAAGTAGATTTCTCTTGTTTAAGCCATCTCATTTGTGCTATTTTGTTATGGCAGCCCTGTCTAATACACAAGGTAAGAATTATATGGCAAAACTTTTCATCAGAATCATTGCAAGCCAGAGGAGTCATTAGAGTGGTAATATTAAAGTGCTAAATGAAAAAGCCCATAAACCTAGAATTGTATATGCAGTGAAAATGCCTTTAAAAATTGAAGAGGGAAATGTGCAGAATGGGTAAATCTCTAGGGTCAGAAAGTACATTCATGGTTGCTTAGGACTGAGGATTGGGAGAAAATGGAGAGTTACTAATAGGTATAGGGTTATCTTTTAGGGGTGATGAAAATGTTCTAAAATTGATTTTGGTAGTGGAAACGCAGCTCTAAATACACTAAAAGCCAGTGAATTGTAGACTTCAAATGGGTGTATTTTATGGTATATGAATTTTATCACAGTGAAAATAATGAAGATGAAATAAGCCTTTCAAAATATTCAAGAGACTACAAGAAATGTTAATGGCAGGAGTAAATTACACCAGATGGAAATTTAGATCTATGTTTAAAAAATGAAGAGAATCCAATCTATATAGAGGGATGTCTGGGTGGTGCAGTTGGTTAAGTGTTAATTTCTAGTTTTCGCTCATGTCGTGATCTCAGGGTTGTGAAATCAAGCTCCACATCAGGATCTGCACTCAGCAGAGTCTACTTAAGACTCTCTCTCCCCCTCTGTCCCACTCTCTCTAAAATAAATAAATAAATCTAAAAATAACAGTCTATATAGAAACTATTAAGAGTTCTTTTATTCAAAAAAAGCCACTTGAAAGATAGCTGGTTCAAAACAAAAATAAAAGTATATTGTGGGATTTATAAGCTGTGTAGAAATAAGATGTATGGGGCAGCTTGGGTGCCTCAGCGGTTTAGCA
The DNA here is from genome assembly GCF_003254725.2 of Canis lupus dingo. NCBI lineage: Eukaryota > Metazoa > Chordata > Mammalia > Carnivora > Canidae > Canis > Canis lupus. The sequence continues at coordinate 1,731,609 of NC_064252.1, read as the reverse complement.
CTGCCTTTGGCCCAGGGCCTGATCCTGGAGACCCCAGATCGAGTTCCATGTCGGGCTCCCTACATGGAGCCTTCTTCTCCCGCTGCCTGTGTCTCTGCCTCTCTCTCTGTGTCTCTCATGAATAAATAAATGAAATCTTAAAAAAAAAAAAAAAAGAAAAGAAAGAAGATGTATGACAGTAATTGTCCAAAATGTTGGATGAGAGGTGAAATGGAAGTATACTATTCTAAAGTTCTTTATTTTATTATTTTTTTGGGGGGGGCGGGGGGGTCCCAGCCTGCAGGCTCCTGCCCCGCCCCCTAAAGTTCTTTTTTAAATTTTATTTTATTTTTTTTTATAAACAATCTTTTTTTTTTTTTTAAGATTTTATTTATTCACGATAGAGAGAGAGAGAGGCAGAGACATAGGCAGAGGGAGAAGCAGGCTCCATGCAGGGAACCCGATGTGGGACTCGATCCCGGGGGCTCTAGGATCACACCCTGGGCCAAAGGCAGGCGCTAAACTGCTGAGCCACCCAGGGATCCCCAAGTTCTTTTTTTTTAATTTAATTTTTTAAAATTTTTTATTTATTTGGGAGAGAGGGCACAAGTGGGAGGAGGGGCAGACAGAGAAATAAGCAGACTCCCCACTGAGCCGAAAGCCTGATGTGGACCTTGATCCCAGGACCCTGAGATCATGACCTGAACTGAAGGCAGGTAGATGGTTAACTGACTGAGACACCCAGGCACACCATTCTGAAGTTTACAATGTATGCAAAATAATATATTATTTGAAGATGGAGTGTGCTATGTTAAAGGTTTATACCTTAAATCTTATTTTTTCAGATTTTATTTATTTGTCAGAGAGAGAGCGTGAGAGAAAGAGCATGAGTGGGGGAGAGGGAGAAGCAGGCTCCCCACTGAGCAGGGAGCCTGATGTGGGGCTCAATCCCAGGACCCCAGGATCATGACCTGAGCCGAAGGCAGATGCTTAACCAACTGAGCCACCCAGACACCTCTGTACCTTAAATCCTAAAGAAGCCACTTAAAAATATATATAAAAAAGCAAAGAGGTATAATTAATAAGCCCATGAAAGGAGATAATTAAATCATAAAATGCTTAATTAATCTAGAAGACATCTAAAAAAGGGAAGATGAACAGATTGGACAAGTAGAAATCAAATAACAAGATGGTTGACTTAAATCCAACCATATAAATAATCACATTAAATGCAAATGATCTAAACATTACAGTTAATAGGTAGAAATTATCAGATTGCACTTAAAAGCAAGACCTAGTTACAGTGCCATCCACAAGAAAATCCACATCAAATACATTTAAAGACACACACTAAGTACAAGGATGGAAAAAGATATACTGTTTGAACACCAATCAGAAGAAAGGAATTACCTTATTAATATTAGATACTAGATTTCACAGCAAGGAATATTACCACAGATATGGAAGGTGATTTCATGATGAAAGCGGGGTCAGTTCTTCAAGAAGACTAACAATTATAAATGTTTATGCATTTAATAACAGAATTTCAAGATTTATGAAGCAAAAAGTAATAAAACTGAAAGAAGTAGAGAACTTATCAGTATAGTTGGAGATACTCAACAGTACTTTCTCAATAATTGATTGAACAGTTAAATTTAAAAAAAAAATCAGTAAATAACTTGACCTCATTGACATTTGCTGACTGCTCTACCCAACAATGGTATGATAGTATTCTTTGCTAGTGTTCATAGAATATTAACCAAGATAGAACATATTCTTGGCCATAAAAGAAATTTCAATAAATTTAGAGTTTAAATTTTACTTAAGTATGTTTTTTTATCATAAAGGATTAAATTAGAAATCAGCAACAGAAAAATATCTGAAAACTTCCAAATATTTGGAAATTACACATAATCTGGATTAGGCATCAGTCAAAGAATGATAAGAAAGTTTTAGAAAATAAAAATTTTAAAGAATGGAAATTGGGACACGACTTAGAATTTGTGAGATGCAGTTAATGTAGTACTTAAAAGGAAATTTAAAACATTAAATGCATATGTTAGAAATAGATTTCTAATTATTATTAGGTCAATAATTAAGCTTCCACTTAAATAAGAAAAAGAAAGCAAACTTCACATAAGCAGAGGAAAGGAAACTGTGATGATCAGAACAAAAATCGATTTAAAAGTAGAAAAATAATAGATGTTATCAAAACGAAAAGCTGATTTCTCTTTCTCTTTCTTCCTCTTTGTCTCCCTATTTTCTTCCCTAAGCTTTATATCTGACATGGGGCTTGAACACACGATACCCCCCCACCAAGAGTCTCATGCTTTACTGACTGAGCCAACCAGGAACCCCCCAAAGTTGGTTTCTAAAAATGATTAACAAAATTGATGAACTTTTAGCCAGGCTTAGGGAAAAGAGAACACATTACCAGTATCGGAATGAGAAACAGGACATGAATGATGATTTTATAGCCATTATAAAGATATAAGTACCACAAACGATCATTCTATGCTAGTAAATTTGACAATTTACATTGAATACACAAGTTCTTTGAAAAACACACACTGGTAACGCTCAATCAGAAAGAAACAGATAACCTGATTAGGTCTATATCTATTAAAGAAATTGAATTGTAGTTTAAAACTTTCTCACAAAGGAAACTCCAGGCTCAGATGACTTCACTGCTGAAGTCTACCAACAATTTTTTTTAAATTTTTATTTATTTATGATAGTCACACAGAGAGAGAGAGAGAGAGAGAGAGAGGCAGAGACACAGGCAGAGGGAGAAGCAGGTTCCATGCACCGGGAGCCCAACATGGGATTCGATCCCGGGTCTCCAGCATCGCGCCCTGGGCCAAAGGCAGGCGCCAAACCGCTGCGCCACTCAGGGATCCCTCTACCAACAATTTAAGGAAGAATTAATATACCATTTTAACATGAACTTTTGAGGAACTCAGAAGAGGAGGGAACACTTCCGAACTCATTTTATGAGACCAGCCTTACCCTGATACCAAAACCAAAGACATAAGAAAACAATACACTATTACTCAGTATGAACATAGATGCAGAAATCTTTAACAAAATTTTAGTAAATTGAAATCAGTAATTTCTATAGAAGATAATACATTGTGACCAAGTAGGTTTTATCTCAGCAATTCAAGGTTGATTTAGCATTCAGAATTCAAGCAATATCCTTCACATGTATTAACAGACTAAAAAAGAAAGTAACAGGATTATCTCAAGAGAGGCAGAAAAAGCATTTGGGAAAATTCAGCTTCCATTCATGTTCTAAACTTTTTTGACAAATTAGAAAGGAATTTCCTTTTTTTTCTCTTTTTTTAACAATCCTCTGCCCCCAACCTGCATTTTTTTGTTGTTGTTGTTAAGATTTTGTTTATTCATGAGAGAGACAGAGAGAGAGGGGCAGAGACACAGGCAGAGGGAGAAGCAGGCTCCATGCAGGGAGCCCAACATGGGGCTCGATCCCAGGTCTCCAGGATCACACCCTGGGCTAAAGGCGGCACTAAACCGCAGAGCCACCCAGGCTGCCTGTCCAACCTGTGTTTTTAAGTTATCTCTACATCCAACATAGGGCTTGAACTTGTAGCTCTGAGATCAAGAGTTGCATGCTCTGCTGACTGAGCCAGCCAGGTATCTCTAGAAGGGAACTTCCTCAGTCTGATAGAGGGCATCTTTGGAAAACCAACAGCAAATACTGTATGTGATGAAGAAAAAATTCTTTGCCTCTAAGGACAAGGCACAGATGCTTGCTTTCATTACTTCTTTTCTTTTTTATTTATTTATGATAGTCACATAGAGAGAGAGAGAGAGAGAGAGAGAGGCAGAGACACGGGCAGAGGGAGAAGCAGGCTCCATGCACCGGGAGCCCGACGTGGGACTTGATCCCGGGTCTCCAGGATTGCGCCCTGGGCCAAAGGCAGGCGCCAAACCGCTATGCCACCCAGGGATCCCTCATTACTTCTTTTCAACATTGTATTGAGGATTCTCACCAGTGCAGTCAGCTAAGAGGGGAAGAGAAGAATAAAAGGCATAAATTTGAAAAAGGGAAGAAGTAAAACTTACCACTAGAGAGGACAGATTCATTTGTATAGGAAAACATAAGGAATCTACAAAATTAGGTTGAGTTTAGGAAGGTTGCAGGATAACAAAGTCATTATATAAAAATCACTTGTAGATTTATATACTCGGAAGAGCAATCTGAAATTGAGGTTGAAGAAGTATGTCATTTACTAATAACATAAAAATATATTCTTAGGATTAAATTTGACAAGACATGCAATAGCTGTATACTGAAAACCATAAGACATTTATGAATTGGAAGATTCAATATTAGTAAAATTGTCCTTCTTCCCAGATCTACATATTTAGCACGATCCCAGTCAGTCAACACACTGACTAAAATTTATCCTAGAAACACAAGAGTCTAGAATAGACAAAACAAATTTGAAAACAAAGATCAAATTTGAAGGACTTCTATTACCTGATTTCCTTTTTTTTTTTTTTTTTAAGATCTTATTTTATTTATTCATGAGAGACACAGAGAGAGAGAGAGAGGCAAAGACACAGGCAGAGGGAGAAGCAGGCTCCATGCAGGGAGCCCGATGCGGGACTCGATCCCGGGTCTCCAGGATCACACCCTGGGATGAAGGTGGCACTAAACTGCTGAGCCACTGGGGCTGCCCTCCTTTTTTATTTTATTTTTTTAAAGATTTATTTATTTGAGAGAGAGCAAGAGTGTGAGCAAGCATGAGCAGAAGGGGCAGAGTGAGAGGGAGAGAGAATCTCTAGCAGACTCTGTGCAGAGACTGAGGCAGGGCTCTCATCTCGTGACCCTGAGAGATCACAACTCTGAGATTATGACCTGAGCTGAAACCAAGAGTCAGACACTTAACCGACTGTGCTACCCAGGTGCCCCTGTACTATCTGATTTCAAGACTTGCTATAACGGTTTGGTAGTTAAGATGGTGTTGTGTGAAAATAAACATATAGATCAGTGGAAGGGAATAAAAGTTCAGAAATAGATCCACAGGTGTATGATCAATTGATTTTTGATAGTTGCCACGGCATTTCAGTGGAAAGGAGAACTTTTTAATAAGTTGTCCTTAAACAAATAAACATTTTATAAGGGAAGAAAAATCTTTTCATTCTTTTCTTCTAGGTTCCCAACTGAATCTCTGTAACAAAAGAGATTAATAGGAGAAAAACAAGTTTATTGAAATATGTATTTTGTATATACATGAAAAAAATGCCTGGATGAGTAACTCAAAGGTTTGGTTAGAAGTTAGGTTATATAGCTAGTGGCTTAACAAATTTTCACGGAAGTGCTAAGACAAAGGAAAGGGACCTTTTAGTGTCTAGGGGTGGCAACTTGTGAGAAGGCAAATATATGTGAAACTAATGGCAGATAAAGACTAGTTAGGGGGCACCTGGGTGGCTCAGTCAGTTGGGTGTCTGCCTCCGGCTCAGGTTGTGATCCTGGGGTTCCAGCTCAGGGTCCCGCACAGGGCTCCCTGCTCAGTGAGAGTCTGCTGCTCCCTCTACCCCTCACCCTGCTTTTGCTCTCTCTCTTCCTCTGTGTCTCTCTCAAATAAATAAAATCTTTTTTGAAAAAAAGACTAGTAAGGTTTGTTATGTAGAACCCTTTGGTGCCATCTTCATGGTGATAAGGTTTGTCTCCTGTGATTTACTTTTGTCCTTACTGGTAAAAGGGGGAGGACACCTTTGTAAATTTATGTCTGCTTTTAGGCAAATGGAGGGAGGGCAGTGAGCTTTTCTTTTATCTGCTTCTTAATTTCCTTCTGCTCAAAATAATCCTCTGCCAGGTGGCACATTTAGGGTGGCAAATTCTGCTATCCCTCACCATAAAACAACAACAACAAGGACACCTGGGTGGCTTAGTGATTGAGGGTCTGCCTTTGGCTCAGGGTGTGATCCTGGGGTCTTGGGATTGAGTTCAGCATTGGCCCCCCAGTGGGGAACCTGCTTCTCCCTCTGCCTCTGTGTGTGTCTCATGAATAAATGGATAGAATCTTTAAACAAAAACAAAAAACCCTGCAACCTTCACATCATCAAAAATTAACTCAGATGGATCATTGACTTATATATAGGAGCTGAAAGGATTAAATTCTAGAAGAAAACATCTGAAAATCATTGTGATCATAGGTTAGGGAAAGATTTCAGAAGTTAAACACAAAAAGCTCAATGTATAAAAGAAAACAACTGAAAAATAAAATTTCTTTTTTAAAGACAAGAGTAGGGGTGCGTGGCTAGCACAGTCAGTAAAGTGTGTGACTGATGATCTCAGGATTGTGAGTTCAAACTCCACGTTGGATGTAGAGATCACTTAAAAATAAAATCTAAAAAAAATATATAAAGACATGGTAAAGAAGACAAAAAGACAAGCTGAAGGGCACTTGGCTTGCTCAGTTGGTGGAGCATGTGACTTGATTACAAGGTTGTGAGTTCGAGGCCCATATTGGGCATAGAGCTTATTTAAAAAAAAAAAAGACTGGCAGAAAATGTAAGTTTAAGAAAATATTTGAATGTGGGATGTATGAAGAATGCTCATAATTCGACAATAATAAGGCAACTCAGTTTAAAAATGGGCAAGAGGGATCCCTGGGTGGCGCAGCGGTTTGGCGCCTGCCTTTGGCCCAGGGCGCGATCCTGGAGACCCGGGATCGAATCCCACGTCAGGCTCCTGGTGCATGGAGCCTGCTTCTCCCTCTGCCTGTGTCTCTGCCTCTCTCTCTCTCTCTCTGTGACTATCATAAATAAATAAAATTTAAAAAAAAATGGGCAAGAGATGTGAACAGACTCTTTGCCAAAGAAGATAAGGGATTGGCAAAGATGTTTCAACATAAGTTATTAGAGAAATGCAAATGAAAACCACAAGGTACCATACACAACTATTTAGCATGGCTGATTTTGAAAAAGTGTGGTGGAATCAAATGCTAGTGAGGATGTGGAGCAACTAGAGTTTATATATTACTGATAGAAATGTAAAATGGTAAAATCACTTTGAAAGTTTGATTTTTTTTAATTAAACATACAGTTATCATAATGACACAGCCATTTCACTTTTGAAATGAATCCATATGTCCACATCAGGACTTGAACATGAATGTTTATACCATCTCTGTGATAGTCAAAAGTTAGAAACCCAGATATTACCAACAGTAGATAAATTGTGTGGGTTTTTTTTTTTTTTTAAGATTCTATCTATCTATCTATCTATCTATCTATCTATCTATCTATCTAATCTAATCTATCTATGAGAGACACAGAGAGGCAGAGACACAGGCAGAGGGAGAAACAGGCTCCATGCAGGGAGCCTGACGCGGGACTCGATTCCAGGTCTCCAGGATCACGCCCTGGGCTGAAGGTGGCGCTAAACCGCTGAGCCACCCAGGCTGCCCAAGCTGAGCTCTTTGATGCTAAATGGTTAGTCCTTAGATTTTCTTGGATTCTACACAGTCGTTTCTAAATTTAGGACAGTTTGTCTTGCTTTCTAGTTCTTACACCTCTTATTTCTTTTTTGCATCCTACTTCTTTTGTCTAAGCCCTCCAATTTAATATTGAATAGAGGCAGTAATGGTGAGCCTCTTTATATGATTCCTGACTCTAATGGATATTCTTTTTTCCTGTTAAACTCTAATAATAATACTAGCTGCAGTTTATTAAGTTGCATGTTTTGCACCAGGTATTGTGCCAGCGATTTATTTCCAATTTTTGTAATATCTTGCAAAGCAGCTCTAGTTACCCCATTTTATAGAAGAGGTTTAAAGAGGTAGTTGTTTGCCAGTTACATAATGAGTAGTGAGTAGAAAGCCAGCTAGAAATCAGTAGAAATCTTTTATGTCCTGTTGTTATGAATGAACACTATTGTTGTTTTAGTCTTGTGACTTAATTCAGAAGGTCTTATTCACTACATAGGCACTTGTCAGAATCACCAGCAGCTTCCTGTTCTATATTTCATTTTTGTTTCTTTAGACATTTGATTTGGTTTTACTTGCCATCCAGAGGTAGGAAATGTCTTAGAAATTTAAAGTCTCAACATCCCCACTCATGTAAAATGTTGAGAAATTTTCTGATTGAAGATTTAAACAAATACAGTAGAGAATAGTCTAATGAACCACCATGAACCCAATACTCAGTTTCAACAAAATCTCCCCCCACACTTTTTTTGTTATTGTTATTATTGAAGTTGGAATATTTTAAAGCAAATCCACATGTCATTTTACCTGTAAATAATTCAGGATGCATCCATAACTAATAAGGACTTTATTTTTTATTTTTTTTAAATTTTATTTATTTATGATAGTCACAGAGAGAGAGAGAGAGAGAGGCAGAGACCTAGGCAGAGGGAGAAGCAGGCTCCATGCACCGGGAGCCCGACGTGGGATTCGATCCCAGGTCTCCAGGATCGTGCCCCGGGCCAAAGGCAGGCGCCAAACCGCTGCGCCACCCAGGGATCCCCCTAATAAGGACTTTAAAAAAAAACAACGGGCAGCCCGGGTGGCTCAGTGATGTAGTGCCGTCTTCAGCCCAGGGCGTGATCATGGAGACCTGGGATCGAGTCCCATGTCGGGCTCCCTGCATGGAGTCTGCTTCTCCCTCTGCCTGTGTCTCTGCCTCTCTCTCTCTCTCTCTCTCCTCTTTGTGTATTCTCATGAATAAATAAATAAAATCTTTTAAAAAATAAAAATTAAAGAAATAAAAATTTAAAAAATTTAAAAAACAAGCTTGAGACCTTTTCACATTTCACAAAATTAACAGTAATACTTAATGTGAGTCAAAACTGAGTTCATGTTTGGTTTTCCAAATTGTCTTCAAAGTAACCTTTCTTATAATTGTGTGAATATGGACTCAAAGCATGCATTTAAACTTATTTTTAGTTGAATAAATTGTAAAAACCAGAGATTTCCTTAGTGTTTATTTAGGAATGCTGTAGTTGAATTATTTTGTGATGCAGTCTAGAAGAACTAGGGGACTTTTATTGGAATTATACTGTTTTAAAACTTACTGACTTGTGTTATTTGCAGTTACCAAGACCTGAAAACATCCAGTTCTGTCACAGTTCTGTGACCTAGTGAATAGCTGATATTCTTAGTTAATCTTAAGTTCAATTTTAAAGATTTTGTTTTGTTTGTAAAACTCACATTTAAGCCTCCATATGCTAAGCATGGAGGGACCTGAAAATTCTTAGTTACCTATATTTTCCTCATTGTTGTCATCTCTTAGCTCATGTAGTTCAGTACAGGAATGACTATTTAAAAAATAACTGATTACTGAATCCATACATGGTTATTTTTTATTATTATAAATTTATTTTTTTAAATATATTTTTAAAATTTTTATTTATTTATGATAGTCACAGAGAGAGAGAGAGAGGCAGAGACACAGGCAGAGGGAGAAGCAGGCTCCATGCACCGGGAGCCCGACGTGGGATTCGATCCCGGGTCTCCAGGATCGCGCCCTGGGCCAAAGGCAGGCGCCAAACCGCTGCGCCACCCAGGGATCCCTAAATTTATTTTTTATTGGTGTTCAATTTGCCAACATATAGATTAACACCCAGGGCTCATCCCGTCAATTGCCCACCTCAGTGCCTGTCACCCAGTCACCCCCACCCCCCGACCTCCTCCCCTTCCACCACCCCTAGTTCGTTTCCCAGAGTTAGGAGTCTTCATGTTCTGTCTCCCTTTCTGATATTTCCCACACATTTTTTCTCCTTTCCCCTTTATTCCCTTTCACTATTTTTTATATTCCCCAAATGAATGAGACCATATAATGTTTGTCCTTCTCCGATTGACTTATTTCACTCAGCATAATACCCTCCAGTTCCATCCACGTCAAAGCAAATGGTGGGTATTTGTCGTTTCTAATGGCTGAGGAATATTCCATTGTATACATAGACCACATCGTCTTTATCCATTCATCTTTCGATGGACACCGAGGCTCCTTCCACAGTTTGGTTATTGTGGACATTGCTGCTATAAACATCGGGGTGCAGGTGTCCCGGCGTTTCACTGCATCTGTATCTTTGGGGTAAATCCCCAGCAGTGCAATTGCTGGGTCGTAGGGAAGGTCCATCTTCAACTCCCTGAGGAACCTCCACACAGTCCTCCAGAGTGGCTGCACCAGTTCACATTCCAACCAACAGTGCAGGAGGGTTCCCCTTTCTCCACATCCTCTCCAACATTTGTGGTTTCCTGCCTTGTTAATTTTCCCCATTCTCACTGGTGTGAGGTGGGATCTCATTGTGGTTTTGATTTGTGATGGCCAGTGATACGGAGCATTTCCTCATGTGCTTGTTGGCCATGTCTGTGTCTTCCTCTGTGAGATTTCTGTCCATACATGTTATTAAAGACATTTTAGAAAATGCAGATGAGGGGCGCTTGAGTGGCTCAGTTGATTAAGCATCTGCCTGCGGCTCAAGTCATGATCCCAGAGTCCTGGGATCGAACCCCATATCAGGCTCCCTGCTCAGTGGGGAGCCTGCTTCTCCCTTTCCTCTCTGCTTCTGCTCTGTCTTGCTGTCTCTGTCACTAACTCTGTTTCTCTCTCTCAAGTAAAATCTTAAAAAAAAAAAAAGAAACAAAATACAAATGAGTAAAACTATATAAAGAAAATAAATATCACCTGTAATCTCATTCCTAAGAGACACTTGTCAAAATTTTGTTATTTTAATCATTATCTTTTCATACTTAAGTTAATACCATAATGTATATATAGATTTGCATAAGATTTTTTTTTTAATTTTTTTTTTAATTTTTATTTATTTATGATAGTCACAGAGAGAGAGAGAGAGAGAGAGGCAGAGACACAGGCAGAGGGAGAAGCAGGCTCCATGCACCGGGAGCCCGACGTGGGACTCAATCCCGGGTCTCCAGGATCGCGCCCTGGGCCAAAGGCAGGCGCCAAACCGCTGCGCCACCCAGGGATCCCTGCATAAGATTTTTGTCTAGGCTATCACAAATAGTTTCCTTGTCATTAAAAAAATTATAAATACATCAGAATGACTTTACATTGATTTCCTTGAATTTGTTATCAGTTATTATGCCTATTGGCTATTTATTCCCAGATTTTCCTGTTATGTATAATGTTTGGGAACATTTTTATATACAAATATTTACTACTTGTGATTATTGAAGAATGAGATATGAATTAAAAGTATTTATTTATTTTTTTGAATTAAAAGTATTTAAAATGCATAGAGAGGTCCCTAAACCATAGAAAATACTCAAAAAGAGGGGTGCCTGGGTTCTTCAGTCAGTTGGACATCTGCCTTCAGCTCAAGTTATGATCCCAGGATCATGGGATTGAGTCCCACGTCAGTCAGGTTCCCTGCTCAGCAGAGAGCCTGCTTCTTCCCCTGTCTCTCACCCTGCTCATGCTCTTTCTTCCTCGCTTGCGCTCTCAAATAAAATAAACTGTTGGGATCCCTGGGTGGCGCAGCGGTTTGGCGCCTGCCTTTGGCCCAGGGCGCGATCCTGGAGACCCGGGATCGAATCCCACATCGGGCTCCCGGTGCATGGAGCCTGCTTCTCCCTCTGCCTCTCTCTCTCTCTCTCTGTGTGTGACTATCATAAATAAATAAAGAAAAATAAAATAAAATAAAATAAAATAAACTGTTAAAAAGAGTACTCAAGGGCAGCCCCTGTGGCTCAGCAATTTAGCACTGCCTTCAGCCCTGGAGATGCGGGATCGAGTCCCGCATCAGGCTCCCTGCATGGAGCCTGCTTCTCCCTCTGCCTGTGTCTCTGCTTCTCTCTCTATGTGTCTCTCATGAATAAATAAATAATATCTTAAAAAAAATACTCAAGATTGTGGCAAATGCAACTTGCTTTTATCACTTAATGTAACTAGAGTGTCTTAACATACTTTATATGGATTTAGCTAGTGATTCTTTAAGAGAATAATTTTGTGAAGGAACATTAGGACTCAAATATATTACAGTCTGTCCCATCTTATCCCCTTCTTGATCCTTTCTCTGCTCCAGCTACCACCTCATTTCTCTTCATAACAAAATTATTTGGAAGAGTTATCTGTTCTTGCTATCACCAATTTCTCTTTTTTCTCTCTTCAACACACTTCATTTAGGCTTTTACTGCCACTGCTCTCTATTTCTAAATCCACTAATTATTTGTAAATTCTCATCTTACTGACCTATCAGTATTTGACATTGTTCATGCCTTTTCCTCTAAATATTTGGCTTCCCAGACATCACACTTTCCTTTGTCTTTTTTTTTTTAAGATTTTATTTATTTATTGAAAGACACACAGAGAGAAAGAGAGAGGCAGAGACACAGGCAGAGGGAGAAGCAGGCTGCATGCAGGGAGCCTGACATGGGACTCGATCCTGGGGATCCAGGATCACGCCCGGGGCTGAAGGCGGCGCTAAACTGCTGAGCCACCCGGGCCACCCAACACTTTCCTTTTTCACTGGCCATTACTTCTTAGTTTACTTTGCTAGTTTTCCTGGCCGTTTTTCTTTTTTTTTTTTTTTTTCTTTTCTTTTTATTTATTTATTTATTTATTTATGATAGACACCGGGGCGGGGGGGCAGAGACACAGGCAGAGGGAGAAGCAGGCTCCACGCACTGGGAGCCCGACGTGGGACTCGATCCCGGGCCTCCAGGATCGCACGCTGGGCCAAAGGCAGGCGCCAAACCGCTGCGCCACCCAGGGATCCCCGTTTTTCTTTTTTTAAATGAAAACAATTTTAAAAATGTAAAGTAAGTACGATATTATAATGAATCTACCCCATGTACCCTTCAGTAATCATCAACATTGTAGTATTTTTGTTTAATCTATACTTACTTCCAGCCATTTCTTACCTCTATTTTTTTTTTATTTTTATTTATTTATGATAGTCACAGAGAGAGAGAGGCAGAGACACAGGCAGAGGGAGAAGCAGGCTCCATGCACCGAGAGCCCGATGTGGGATTCGATCCCGGGTCTCCAGGATCGCGCCCTGGGCCAAAGGCAGGCGCCAAACCGCTGCGCCACCCAGGGATCCTGTCTTACCTCTATTTATTTAAAACGATTTTTTTAGATTTAATTATTTGAGAAAGAGAGCACAGGCATACACACAGAAGGTGGGAGTAGGGGGAGGGGGAGAGAGGGGGAGCATCTTAGGCAGACTCCCTGCTGAGTGCAGACCTGTCCTCAGGGCTTGATTTCACAATCCTGAGATATGACCTGAGCCAAAATCAAGAATCGGATGCTTAACTGACTGAGCCACCCAGGTTCTCCAGCTTACCCCTATTTATGATTTATGATTTTTCTTATTTCTAAAAGTCTTATTTAAATAGTACAATTTACATACAGTAACATTTACCTTTTCAGGTTAACAAATCTGTAAAATTTTGACAAGCAGATACAATCTTGTAACCACCACAATGTAGACACAACATAAATAGAATGTCATGTAAATGGTATTACACAGTATGTAACATTCTGATACTGGCTTCTTTCACTCAGCCTGTCTTTTAGATTCATCCAAGTTGCTCCATGCATGTATCAGTTCATTCCTTTTTACTGCTCTGTAGAAGTCCACTGATGAATGTACCACAGTTTACCCATTGACTGAAAAATGTTTAGGTTTTCTCTTTTTTTTTTTCCCCAATTAAGAATAGAGCAGCTATAAATATACTGGTACTGGTTTTGAAATAGTAGGAGTGGGACTACTGGGTCATATGGTAAATGTATTTTAACTTTCTAAGAAACTATGAAGCTGTTATCCAGAGTGGCTGTACTAATGTATGAATTTCAAGTATAAGAGTTCCAGTTGCTCCGTATTTTCACTAGTACTATCAGTATTTTATATTGAACTCTTTTGCCCCTTTTAAAATTGGGTTATTTTCTTATTGTTTTAAGAAATCTTTTTTCTATTCTGGATACAGTCATTTGCTGGATGTATAATTTGCATTTATTTTCTTCCATCTGGTATCTTGTCTTTTTATCTTAGCTGTGACTTTTGCTGAACAGAAGTTTTTAATTTTGATAAAGTCTTGTCAAATTTTTTCTTTTATGGATTGTACTTTTGGTATTTTATTTAAGAACTCTTTGCCTATGGGGTGCCTGAATGGCTCATTCCATTAAGTATCTGCCTTGGGCTCAGGTCATGATCCCAAGATCCTGGAATTGAGCCCAGTGTCAGGATCCCTGCTCAGTGGGGAATCTGCTTTTACCTCTGTCCCTCTGTCCCTCCCCTTCCTCTCAAATTAATAAATAAGATCTTAAAACAACAACAACAAAACAAAACAAAACAAAACAAAAAAAACAACTCTTTGCCTAATCCCAGGTCACAAAGATTTACTTCTATGTTTTCTTCCTTACGTTTTATAGTTCTACATTTTACATTTAGATCAACCATCTATTTTAAGTTAGTTTTTGTGTTAGGTTTAGGTTGATAATCATTTATTTTTGTATATGGATGTCCAGTGGTTTCTGTGCCATTTGTTAAAAAGATTGTCCTTTCTCCAAGTTGTTTTTGTACCTACATAAAATCATTTATTTATATGGATTTCTGGATTTCTTACTCTATTCCATTGATCTGTGGTTCTTCCCATCATTGATTCTATGCTGTCTTGATTATTGTAACTTTATAATAAGTCTTAAAATTGGGTACTATGACTCCTACAAATTATTCTTCAAAATTATTTTGGCTATTTTGCTTTTTTGCCTCTCGATATAAATATTAATTTGCCATATCTACAAAAAATCCTACTCGGATTTTGAAAGAATTGTACTAAATCTATAGATAAGTTTGGGGAAAATTGACATCTTTACTATGTTGAGTTTTCTAGCCCATAAAAATAGCCTGTCTTCCCATTTGTTTAGGTCTTTGGCTTCATTCTTCAGTGTTTTTGTAGTTCTCAGGGTGCAGATCCTGTACATATTTTGTTAAGTTTGTGCCTAGTTATTTAATTTTGAGGCAGGAGTCATAAATGGTATTTAATTTTTTTTTTTTTTTTTTTGGTTTTTAATTGTTCATTACTAGTATATAGAAATTTAAGGGCAGCCCAGGTGGCTGAGCGGTTTAGCCCCTGCCTTTGGCCCAGGGCACGATCCTGAAGACCCGGGATTGAGTCCCGCGTTGGGCTCCCTGCATGGAGCCTGCTTCTCCCTCCGCCTGTGTCTCTGCCTCTCTCTCTCTCTCTCTCTCTCTCTCTCTCTCTCTGGTCTCTCATGAATGAACAAATAAAATCTTTTAAAAAAATAAAGAAATTTAATTTAACAGTGTTGGATTTATGTCCTGTATTCTTGCTAATCACATTTACTAGTTCTAGGGTTTTCTGGGGGTAGGGGGTCATTCCTTAGTATTTTATATGTATGCAATTGTATTGTCTGTGAAGAGAAACAGTTTTTATTTCTCCTTGCCAATCTGTATGCCTTTTATTTCTTTCTCTTTGCTTGTTTTAGTGGCTAGCACTTTCACTATGGTGTTGAATAGTAATTTTTTCCTGTGGACAGCCTTGTCTTGTTTCTGATTTTAAGGGGAAGGTATCAGTCTTTTTTTTAAGATTTTATTTATTATTTTAATTTTAAAAAATATCTATTTATTTGAAAGAGAGAGAATGTGAGTGGGGGAAGGGGGAAAAGGGAGAGGGAGAGAAATCCTCAAGTGGACTCCTTGCTAAGTGTGGAGCCTTGTGGTGGTGCTCAATCCCAAAACCCTGAAATCATGACCTGAGCCAAAATTAAAAGTAGGCCACCCAACTGACTGAGACACTCAGGTACCTCCATTTATTTGTTTTCATTGTAAGTAGGTTTCATGCCCAACATGGGGTTTGAACTCATGACCTGAGATCAAGAATCAGTGCTCTACCAATCAGTGCTCTGCCAAGTGGGTACCCCAGAAGTCATCAGTCTTTAAGTTTGTTATAGTTGCCCTTTATCAGACTCAGGAAATTTCCTTATATTCCTAGTTTCTTGAGAGTTTTAATTGTGAGTGGGTGTTGAATTTTGTCAAATGCTTTATCTGCAGTGGTTGAAATGATTATGTGTTTTGGGTTTTTTTTTCTTTAGATTCAATAGGGTGGATATATATATATATATATAAAGATTATATATATCTTTATATATATATAAATATATAAATAAATATATATATATATATATATATATAAAGATTTTTATTTATCCATTCATGAGAGGTACACAGAGAGAGGCAGAGACACAAGCAGAGGGAGAAGCAGGCTCCCTGCAAGGAGCCTGATGTGGGACTCGATCCCGGGACTCTGGGATCACGCCCTGAGCTGAAGGCAAATGCTCAACTGCTGAGCCACCCAGACGTTCCAGGATGGATTAGATTGATTGCCTTCCAAAAATGAATCAGCTTTGCATTCTTGTGACAAACCCACTAGGTTGTAATGTATTTTCTTTCATGTATTACTGGATATCATTTACTAACATTTTGTTGAAACATTTAGCATCTTTGTTTATGAAGATATTGGTCTGTACTTTCTTGTAATGTCTTTGTGGTTTGGGTATCAGGGTAGTGTTGGCCTCATAAAATGAGTTGGGAGATGTTTCCTTTTCTTCTATTTTCTGAAGAGATTATATAGAATTGGTACTATTTCTTCTGTAAATGTGTGCTAAAATTTACCAGAGAAAATATCTGGGCCTGTAGATTTCCTTGTTATAGGATTATTCAGGTATCTAATTTATCTCTGCCTTTTGATAATTTGTAGTTTTCAAGGAAGCAGCCTATTTCAACTAAGTAGTTGAATCTGTGTGTTTAGAATTGTGTGTAATACTCCCTTATTACTTTTTAAATGACAATGGGATCTTACTTTTATCTTTTTTATTCATTCCTCTTATGTGTGTTTTCTCTTTTTTGTGTCCGTCTTCGTAGAGATTTGTTGATTTTATTCTTTTGAGAGAACCAGCTTTTGAATTCATTGATTTGCTTTTTATTATTATCATCTTCATTCTGATTTCTTTGAATTTATTTTATCCTTTTTGTTTGTTTGTCTCCCTCTTTTTTTTAAGATTTTATTTATTTGACAGAGAGTGAGTGCACAAGGAGGCAGAGCTGCAGGCAGAGAGAAAGGGAGAAGCAAGCTTCCTATAGAGCAGAGAGCCTGATGCAGGGCTCGATCTCAGGACCCTGGGATCATGACCTGAGCCAAAGGCAGACACTTAATCAACTGAGCCACCTAGGTGCCCCTGTTTTGATTTCTTAAGATAGAAAGTTAGATTAGTGACAGAGACCTTTCTACTTATATTAGACAGCTCAGGCTGCCATAACAAAATACCAAAGAATGGGCGGCTTAAACAACAGAAAATGATTTCTCACAAAAGAAGAGGCTTCAGAATTAAACCCAGTTTGTTGGCACCCTAATCTTGGACTTCCCAGTCTAAACTGGGTTTAATTCTAAAGCCTCTTCTTTTGGCTTGTAGGCAGCTGCCCTTTGGCTGTATACTCACATGACTTCTTCTTATACACACTGGGGAAGATGGAGAAAGAACAAGCTCTCTGATGTCTTTTCTTATAAGGGCACTAATCCTATCAGATCAGGACTCCCATTTGTATGATCTCATTTAACCTTAATTACTTCTGGGCAGCCAGAGTGGCTCAGCGGTTTAGCACTGCCTTCCGCCCAGGGTGTGATCCTGGGGTTCCGGGATCGAGTCCCACATTGGGCTCCCTGCATAGAGTCTGCTTCTCCCTCTGCCTGTGCCTCTGCCTCTCTCTCTGTGTCTCTCATGAATCAATAAATAAAATCTTAAAAAAAAAAAAAAACTTCTGTACTACAACCATACTGGGTTAGAGCTTCAACATATGAATTGTGGAGAAATACAAATAGTGAGTACATGACTCTACTTTTCTAATATAAGCATTTAGTGATATATATATATATATATATATATATATATATTTCCTTGTAAGTATTTCTTTAGTTTGCTTCCCACAAATTTTGATATTTTACATTTTGTTTAGAGTATTTTCCAATTTTTCTTGAGATTACCTTTTAACCCATGGCTTATTTCAAAGTGTGTTGTTTAATGTCCAAGTGTCTGGAGGTTTCCCTGTAATATATTTGTTATTGATTTCTAATTTCAATCCATTATGATGAGAGAATGTACTTTGTATGATTTCAATTATTTTATATTTGTTAAGGTTGTTTTATGACTCAGGATAGATGGTCTCTCTTTTTGAATGTCCCATGAGCACTTGAAAAAAATGCATATTCTATTTTTATTTGCACTATTCTATAATACTTTTTTTAGATTTTATTTATTTATTCATAGAGACACAGAGAGAGAGAGAGAGAGGCAGAGAGAGAGAGACAGAGACACAGGCAGAGGGAGAAGCAGGCTCCATGCAGGGAGCCTGATGTGGGACTTAATACCAGGTCTCCAGGATCACACCCCAGGCTGCAGGTGGCACTAAACCACTGTGCCACCGGGGCTGCCTGCAGTATTCTATAAATATCAATTAGATCCTGTTATTTGATGATATATTTCAATTCTTCTATATCCCTACTAAGTTTTAGTCTAGTGGGTCTGTCTCTTCCTGGAAGAAGGGTCTTGAAATAACCACCTGTAATTGTATTGTACATTTGTCTATTTTTTCTTTCAGTTCTTAGATTTTGCTTTGTGAATTTTGAAGCTCAGTTGTAGGTGCATAGGTGTCTAAAACTGTCAGCTTAGTGAGTTGTCCCTGTTATCATCATCTAATATTCTTCTTTATCCCTGATAATTTCTTTGCTCTAAAGTCTATTTTGTCTAATATTAATATAGCCATTCCAACTTTCTTTGGTAACTAGTTGTACAGTGCCTCTTTTTTTATCTTTTAAAATTTAAATTAGTAGAGGTGCCTGGGTGGCTCAGTTGGTTAAGCATCTGACTCTTGGTTTCAGCTCAGGTCATGAACTCACAATTGTGAGATTGAGACCCTGCATTGGGTTCCATACTCATTGTGGAGTCTGCTTCAGATTCTCTCTCCCTCTCCTTCTCTCTTTCCCTCTGCTTCTTCCCATGCTCATGCTCTCTCTTTCTCATAAAAATAAATAAATAAATAAATAAATAAATAAATAAATAAATAAATAAATAAATAAAGTCTTTAAAAATTTAAACTAACAAACTTTATTTTTTAAAGCATTTTTAGGTTTACAGAAAAATTGAGCAGAAAGCATAGAGTTCCCATATACCATCCTCCCCTAAAATACACTGTTTCTCCTAATATTTTGCATTAGGGTGATACATGTATTAAAATTGATGAACCAATATTCATACATTATTATTAAGTTAAGTCCATTATTTATATTAGGTTTAACTCTTTGTATTGTACAGCTCTGTGGGTTTTGACTAGTGGCTTTTGACTAACATGTAATGTCATGTATCCACTATTAAAGTACCATACCAAGTAGTTTATTCTATTTGCCTTCAACCTGCCTAAGTTAAAATGATTTTAACTTATATTTGACATTTCTAATATATTTGAACAACCAGTTTTCTTTTTTAAAAGATTTCATTTGGGGCACCTGGGTAGCTCATTGGTTGAGCACCTGCCTTTGGCTCAGGTCATGATCCTGGAGTCCTCGGATTGAGCCCCACATCAGGGTCCCCACAGGGAGCCTGCTTCTCCCTCTGCCTATGTCTCTGTCCCTCTGTGTGTCTCTCATGAACAAATAAATAAATCTTTTTTAAAAAATCAAAGATTTTAATTATTTATTTGAAAAAGAGTGCACACAAACAGGGTAAGGGGTGGGAAAGGGGAGGCAGTCTCCCTGCTGAGCAGGGAACCCAAGGCAGGGCTCCATCCTAGGATCCTGAGATCATGACCTGAGCCGAAGGCAGATGCCTAACCAACTGAGCTACCCAGGCATCTCTGAACAACCTGTCTTTTAATTGGCATTTTTAGACCATTTACATTTAATGTAATTTTTGATATGTTTAGATTTAAGTCTGCTATCTTACTGTTTTTTTGTTCTTCCTATTTTTAATCCTCTTATGATATCCTTTTCCTACCTTTTCAGTCATTTGAACCTTTTGTGATACTCTATTTTAATCATTTAAATTCATCTATTAGATTTTGACTGTACCTTTTTATGTAGATTTTATTGGTTGCTCTAGGCATCTCTTTTTCTCAATACACACACCTCACTTTTTTTTAAGATTATTTATTTATTTATTTATTATTTATTTATTTATTTATTTATTTATTTATGAGAGACACAAAGAGAGAGGCAGAGACATAGGCAGAGGGAGAAGCAGGCACCCCGTGGGGAACCCAATGTGGGACTCAATCCCAGGACCCCAAGATCACGACCTAAGCCAAAAGCAGGTCCTCAACCACTGAATCACCCAGGCGTCCCCACACCTAACTTTTAATGGTGTACTTAGAATTAATACTTTGCCATTTTAGGTAGAATGTTGAAACCTTACCACCATATGGGTTCCTGTACTATCTCCCCTTAATGTTATAGTTGTCCTATCTATAACATTTATTGACATGCAGTGAAAATTCCGTTAAATCATCGTACATTTTTTTGTTTGCAAGCATCAAACATTTCACTTCAAAGAATTCAAGAGGAGAAAAATGTATTATATGTAATGAAATATTTAGCATTTATATTTTTCTTTGTTAATGGTGTTCCAAGATTAGTTGTATTATTCCTCATCTTTCTTTTTTTTTTTTTTTTTTATTCCTCATCTTTCTGAAGAACTTTCTTTTGGCCATTCTTTTAGAATAGATCTGTTAGCAATGAATTTTCTTAGTTTTCCCTTGTCTAAGAAAGTTTTTTTTTTTTTTAAAGATTTTATTCATTTATTCATGAGAGACAGAGAAAGAGAGAGAGAGAGAGGCAGAGACATAGGCAAAGGGGATCACTCCCTGAACCAAAGGCAGATGCTCAACCGATGAGCCACCAGGTATCCCATGAGAAAATCTTTATGTCCTCTTCAGTCCTGAAGAATATTTTTTTCTGGATATAGAAAGCTGTATTTCCTTTCAGCACTTTAAAAATGTTGTTTTATTTCCTTCTAGTCCCCTTTCTGATGAGAAATATAAAGGCATTCAGATCATTGTTTCCTTAATAGGGTAACACATCATTTTTCTCTCCTTGCTTTGCTTTCAAGATTTATTTTTTTCTTTGTCTTTAGTTTTTAGCTGTGAGATTATTATGACTCCAGGAGTGGATTTTGTTTTACTTATTGTATTTATGAATTGCTGAGCTTCTTGACTCTATATATGTTTATGTCTTCTGTCAAATTTGTAAAGTTTTTAATCATTATTTCTTCACATATTTCACTGGACTCTGTTTCTTCTCTCCTTTTAGGATATTGATGGCCCAAAATTAGATATTTTGGTATTGCCCTACAGATCTTTGATGATTTGTTCTTTGTATTTCCTCCCGTGTTTTTTCTCTTTATTGTTCACATTTGATGTTAATTTCTTTTTTTTTTTTAATTTTTATTTATTTATGATAGTCACAGAGAGAGAGAGGCAGAGACACAGGCAGAGGGAGAAGCAGGCTCCATGCACCAGGAGCCTGATGTGGGATTCGATCCCGGGTCTCCAGGATCGCGCCCTGGGCCAAAGGCAGGCGCCAAACCGCTGCGCCACCCAGGGATCCCTTGATGTTGATTTCTATTTGATCTTGCTGTTGAGATTTGACCTGTCTTCAATTTTATCTGTATTCAGTTTGAATTTGATCTTTCTGAAAATTAACTGGATTCTTCTGTCATTTCTGTTCTGCTACTGAAACCATGAAGTATTTATATTTTGGTTGTTATATTTTTCAGTTCTAGAATTTCCATTTGGTTCTTCTTTATATCCTCTATTTTTTCTTAAAATATTCTATCTTGCTATTAGTTTCAAGAATATTTCCCTAATTATTTAGAGAAAGACTTACTTTTCTTTTTTAATAGAAGAAAGTTACTGTTTCAATCATGGATAGGGATATTAGGTATTATTAGGTCAATATAGGCATTTATTATGCTTAAACATAATTGTCAGGTGACAGATTATCTTTCTAGCTCTACAAAGTCTTTTTGAAAAAAAATTTTTTAAGAGAATTTAGTTATCCATTCATGAGAAACACACAGAGAGGCAGAGACATAGGCATAGGGAGAAGCAGGCTCCCATAGGGAGCCTGATGTGGGACTCAGTCCCAGGACCCCAGGATCATGACCTGAGCTAAAGGCAGTTGCTCAACCACTGAGCCACCCAGCTGCCCTGAATACTTTTTTTTTTTTTAATTTAAGTGTAGTTGACACACAGTGTTACATTAGTGTGAAGTGTACAACATAGTGATTTGTCTACACATTTTATGCAGCTGTTGGAGCATTTTTATAATAGCTATTTTAATAGAGGTCAGATTTCCTATATTTGTGTCATCTCAGTGTTATATCTGGTCCTCTCTTTTCCTATGCAAATTGAAATTCATTCTTTCTTTCTTTCTTTCTTTCTTTCTTTCTTTCTTTCTTTCTTTCTCTCTCTCTCTCTCTCTCTCTCTCTCCTTTCTTTCTTCTTTCTTTTCTTTGCTTTGCTTTGCTTTGCTTTGCTTTGCTTTGCTTTTTGTATGCCAAGTAATTTTTGAATTGTATCCTGGAAAATACGAATATTATGTTACAAGGTTCTGGGTCTGGTTTAAATGCCATGGTGAACATTGACTTTTATTTTAGCACATATCTGAACTGGTTAGTTTCAGCTTGCAGGTTCTGTCCAGCCTTCAGTGTATGGTGATTTCAAAGTCATTTGAGTTTTCTTTTTTTTTTTTCTTTTTTTTTTTTTTTTTTCATTTGAGTTTTCTAAGCTTTTGCAGTGCTATTTAGATTTTTTGGCAGGTGCACTAACCATTAACCCATCTGGGACTTGACCATTGGTTATTTCATAGTTCAGAGTGGCTTTCTTAGGAGATACATGCTGAATTATTTAATGTGTAAAAGGTCATTATGAAAACATATCAAATATCTCTGAAAAAAATTGCATACATGGATGTATACACACATATATACTAAACCTGTATATGAATCTAGGTAGCTATTGTACTAGTTTTGCAAATTCTCTGTATGTTAGAAATTTCTCAAAAATTTGGAAGCAAAAAAGAAATGTAGGTCAAAAACATGCCATTCCTCTGGTTAAGAACCCCCAGTGGCCTCTCAAGTGAGATTGCCTCTTTAAATGTAAAAGCCAGATTTCTGTCAATGGTCTCTGGCCATTCAGGATCAGCTTTCTAACCCCCTAATCATCTCTCATCTCTTTCAGAGTAAAAGCTAGATCTTTTTTTTTTTTTTCCTGTTTGACCCTTAATGAATCTATCTCATATTCCTAGAGCTTATCATAGAGTCTGGCCCATAGTAAGAACACAGGCACACAACAAATATATTTTTGAATGAATGACTAGTTGTCTTTGTGACAGATTTTATTGTTTTCCTTGGGATGCCTAGACTCAACCCATATATTATTTTGTGCTACTGAAGACCTTGTACCACTTGTACTGTCCATTAGTTCCTGTAGCAATAGAGATTATTACAACCTTTCCTTGGGCTCTTAAAAATCAGGACCTGAGGTCACTTACATGTCTTCTGTCTTGGAGCCATGCATACTTTTTCTTTTTAAAGATTTTTATTTATTTATTTTTAGAAAAAGAGCACTAGTGGGGGGGAGGAACAGAGGGAGGGGGACAAGCAGACTCCCTCCTGAGTGCAGAGCCAGGAGCTGGAGAAGGGCTCCATCCCAAGATCCTGAATTCATGACCTGAGCTGAAACCAAGAGTCTTGTTTTTAAAGATTTTTTTTTTAATTTTTTAAATTTATTTATGATAGTCACAGAGAGAGAGAGAGAGAGAGAGGCAGAGACACAGGCAGAGGGAGAAGCAGGCTCCATGCATCGGGAGCCCGACGTGGGATTCGATCCCGGGTCTCCAGGATCGCGCCCTGAGCCAAAGGCAGGCGCCAAACTGCTGCGCCACCCAGGGATCCCAAGAAACCAAGAGTCATGTTTAACCGACTGAGCCACCAAGGTGCCCCAGAGCCATTACTCTTTTTTTCAGGTGTCTTTTGTACCACTTCCTTTTTGTTATCTCCTTTTTGTTATTTATCCTCATCCACATTCTTACACTCTATTCTTATCCTTTTTCATCAGTTTTATCAGTAAAATGCCTTCACAGTTTCCTCATTCTCCCATTTTATAGCCAAAATCTCTTCTTCCATCCTTTTGGAGACACATATGGAAGGAGGAACAGATAGCTACTAGTATTCTGTGTTGCCTACCTTCTTCCCCCAAGTGGAAAATGATTTGACAAATATAGCTCACTGGAAAGAAAATCCTCTGTTTCTAGGTTTTGTCTTTATTTCTGAAGTCTAGCCTAGTAGCTTTTAAGCAAAGACCATTGCTCTGTCCTTAGTCATTTTACAGGTGAGAAAAAGGTAAAGTAGATTTAAAAGTGAACTTCCAACTCCATACATATCTGCAACTCATTATTCTTATTTAATAAGACTTTATTTTGGCATCTCTACATATGCAGCAGGAAGGAACTGCTGCTGTGTCTTTAAAAGCTATCCTCAGAGCAGTGTGGAGGCAGGCATGTCACCGAAGTGCTTGAATGAGAGCGAAAAGAGGAGTTGGGAGGGGATGCTCTTGCAGCCTGCCTCTGTGTGTGTGTGTGTGTGTGTGTGTGTGTGCGCGCGCGCGCGCGCGTGTGAGGTGTGACTGTTGGCAGAGCTCTAGGTGACATCTCTTTGAACAGCTGGGCCGTGGTCTGCTTCAGAGCTGCTTGTCGGAGCAATTAGCCTGCTGGAGACGCAGCAGCAAGGATCAGTAGCATTTCATTCAAGGGTGAAGGGGGCGGGAGGGTACCGTGGGCGAGGGAAGAGGCACAGGTTTCCCAGAAGAAATTTCTTCCTGCAAAATTCCGGCAGAACAGATCTTACAATGAGGTCTCCATTAATAATGTGAGCTTGCTGTTGGTTTAAGTGCAGATCCATCTGGGGTGAGTTTTGGATAATTTTTTTTCTTTATATAAAAGTCCTTGAACTCCATAGACTGGGTAGGGAAGAAGCTAGAGAAATAGATACCTTTTTTTATCTTGGTCAATTTAACTGTATAATACACTAGGAAATTAGAGAATTACCAAATGTTGAGTTTTGTGGGCATTTTCATTTGCTGATTTTTACCTTTAAAATGTTTTAAAAATTAGGTTTGCCAGAACTTTCATTGTATTCAGATTCTACCTCTTTCATGGCTATTTCAAGTGATGCTTCATTCAGATTTAGCTTATGAGAATAGTGGTGATTTCTGTTCCTTTGGTGATGCTGTTGACGCACATTGCAGGAAGCAGGGAATCCCCTATAAATATCCTTCACTGTGTCATTCCACAGCTATCCACACCCGGCTGGTGAATATGTCTCTGTGTCCTATGTCTTTATGTAACTGCCCCCTAGTCTTTAACTGTGAAGATAAGAAATATGTCGCCTTTGCTGTGTCTAGGAACCTTTTTTTTGATTATGAACATCTAGGAAGAATTTGTTCAGCCTTTTTACTGAAACGTGCCTTTTGACATATTGAGCTTTATCATAAGAATTTCCTGTGGGTTTATTGCTTCTTATTTTGGATTACTTGTTTCTTGTAATTGGCTTATTTTTGTTTGCTGGCCTTGGTTTCTAAAGAGTGCGGAGATGGGATTCCCTCTGCCTCCAGTGACGTAGTGATTTTGTTTGCAGTCTTTTTTCTTCTGAGAGGGAGGGGATAGAGAGAAAGAAGAAGAAAATCCATCGGAAGCGGTGCGTTCTCCCATCTATGCCTTGATGATAACTGGGTTCTACTGAACAGAGCGGAAGCCAAAATGGGATGTTGTTAAGGATAGCAATGCTATTTGTTTGTTTCCTTTTAGAATAGATTGGGGCCAAAGTAGGGACTGCTGAAGCATAGTGCCTGAATTAACCCTATATGTCCTGCTGCTATTGAATTTTACCTAATTGCTTTTTTAAAATATGGAATGCGAAAGGGCTCATAAGCAGGTTTCTGGAACCTAGCATCCATGAGTAATTCTAGGTTGAGCATTAGAATTTGGAATTTTTCTACCTTATTGGCACTGGTCCTCGGCAGGCAGTTTGTATGCTGTTTCTCAGACTTCAAAAATGGGTAGTTGGATGAAATTTCTTGCCTCTGTAGTTAGACTGAAAGTCTCATTTTGAATGTATGGAGCTAAAGCAAAGTTTTAGGAAGAAATTGTCAGATACCTTCTTGGGTATGAATCTAACTTACCCTTTTCAGGATTAAGTATCTGAGCTTCTAGTTCTTTTTTATGCAACTCCATTTTAATACCACTGATCTCTGGAGGGCTGCCTGCAGAGGTCAGTGTAAAAAATCCAGTAGACTAGAGCCCAGGAAAATTTCAGGTTTGCCTGTCTGGATGTGTTTGGGTAACATGTGGAAAAGAACCTTTAAGAACTTGCTGGCTTGTTTTCTGTCCTGAAATTCTTTTCTGTTCTGTGCTTTTCGTTTATTCTAAGTTCTGTGTATAAAGTGAAAAGAGTAATGTCTGCTAGACTTATATTCAGTCCTATTTTTTATGGTAGTTCAAATATATCCATATTATCAAATTACTATAGAGACATAAATATTTCAAACTAACAAAATTAAAATTTTATTTGGAGAGAAGTGGGGGAGAAGAAGAAAGATAATCCTAGGGTAAACTTAGAGCATTCTAGAAAAATAACTTATTTTGAAGTTTGCCAGACATTGGAGCTAAAAGAGAAATTCCACCACATCCTTGCATCTCCGTATTGCAACAAATATGTGGATAATTTCTTGCTAGCTTTTCAGGAAACCCCTGTGGTGGACAGCCCTTATTAATCGTTGCTGGGAGACTGCTCTGACGTCATTGGGAGCAGTTCCCCGTCTGCAGGGAGGACAGGAATAGCCATAGAGGGGGAAGAAAACTGCTGTGAAATTAAAAGATGACGGTTTCGTTAACTTGGTTTCTCTTCCATTTGGGAGTGGGTGGGATCTACCTAAGTCTTTCTTAAATGTTTCAGTCATTAGCAGTGGAAAAATTACTAAGAGATCTTTTTGTTTCTAGTGAAAGTGCCTTCTTTTTCATCTTTGTTTTCTAACTATCAAGGTTTTGGAAAAGGTCAAGGCAAGAAAAGCTGTTGAAAGGTATTGGAGAAGTAAGATTTCAGTTTCTTTTTATCCTTCCTTTCTTTTCTCACTTTTTCTTTTTTTAAAGGGGGAGGAATAGGTCAAGAACTGCTTTTGCAAAAGGTGTCTACTGTCACCCTATTTGGGGTAATGTAAAATGTGATATATGTTGAAAGAACTTGCTGGCAAAATTGATAGAGACTATTTCTGTGCCTAAAACTTTATACGTATTTTTCTCGGATGTTCTCTCCTATCCTACTGACTCCCAAGCCTGTCAGGAGCTTTTTTTTTTTTTTTTTTTCTTTTTTCTTTTTTAAAGGTATGTGTTTAAATGCTTGGACTCTGGATTTAGGCTGCCTGAGCTCAAATCCCAGCTATGCCAATTGCTGGTTCTCTGACCTTGGACATATTGCTTAACCTCTCCTTTTCTACATATGTAAAATATATGAAATGAAGAGAATAACAGTATCCACTTCTTAGGGTTGTTTTAAGGCTTAAAAGAGTTAATGCATGTAAAGCCTTTAAGATAGTTCCTGGTCATCTTTAAAGCTTACTTAGCATTAGCCATTAATAATGTTTAGAAATTAAACAGGGATGTACCATTTATATCTTAAGATCACCAGTATTTTTTGAGGAAGCTAGAAGTGATTTTTTTTAAATTTTTTTTATTTATTTATGATAGTCACACAGAGAGAGAGAGAGAGAGAGAGGCAGAGACATAGGCAGAGGGAGAAGCAGGCTCCATGCACCGGGAGCCTGACGTGGGATTCGATCCCGGGTCTCCAGGATCGCGCCCTGGGCCAAAGGCAGGCACCAAACCGCTGCGCCACCCAGGGATCCCTAGAAGTGATTTTAAAGCCATGTAGGATAGTATTTTTTTGAGGAAGCTAGAAGTGATTTTAAAGCCATTTAGGATACTGAGGTTTTTTTTTTTTTTTTTTTTTTTTTTTTTTTTTGGATACTGAGTTTTTTTAAAAGACTATAATATAATTTAAATATAATCTAAATATTTAAGGTTAAAATTAACACAGTTGATCCTTTTAGGAAGTATCTTCTCTAATTTGATACTTATTACTTGAGGCCAAATTGAACGTTTTAAGTCAGATTAATAGCTCTCTTTTTCTTTCCTTGGCCATCATTCATCTTTTGACTTCTGTAGATGATGGTTGGTTGCTTTTTTTATTTTTTGTTTTGTGTTTACTTTGTACTGTTGGTTCTGATGTACTTAAAAAAAAAAATCTTAGGACACTTGCCTTTATTGTCCACCTCTGAAACTTTGTATCCTCTGCTTTCTCTGAGTTGATGAAGTAGTATTCCGCCTCCATATATTTATGAGAGTGTAAGATTTATATAAAGCACTAAATAGAAAGAATCCTTAAATTCACAAGCTTAAAAACTCTAGGATCTGAGGTGCCTAGCTGGCTCAGTCAGTCGAGCATGTAACTCTTGATCTCATGTCATGAATTCAAGACCCATGTTGGGCATAGAACTCACTTTAAAAAAAAAATCTAAGATCTTAAATTGACCAAATGTCAAATTACAAACAAATACTGAGATATTCAATGTCTCTATTCCCTTTTACTTTCTTATAGTTTCATATTAAAGACTTAGAGAGTTTTTCTTTTGTGGTTTTTGAAGCTTCATCTTTTGGACCTCTCTCTAATATCTAGATGTACTCACAGGAGCTAATAGGTGGTATAAAACATTAACATGAAAGAGAATATTTCCCTGTGTGACTTCTTATCCTTTCCTCCCTTTTTTGGGGTGAGGGGACAGAGGGAGAGGGAGAGAGAGAGAGAGAGAGAGAGAGAATGAATCTTAAGCAGGCTCCCCTCCTATCACAGAGCCTGACACAGGGCTCTATTTCACAACTCTGAGATCGTGACCTCAGCTGATATCAACCTTAACCAATTCAGCTAGTCAGACACCCCTTTTCTTCCCTATTAATTTTCTTAGGCCAGTGAGTCTAAAAGAATACAGGGTAGGGATCCCTGGGTGGCGCAGCGGTTTGGCGCCTGCCTTTGGCCCAGGGCGCGATCCTGGAGACCCGGGATCGAATCCCACGTCGGGCTCCCGGTGCATGGAGCCTGCTTCTCCCTCTGCCTGTGTCTCTGCCTCTCTCTCTCTCTGTGACTATCATAAATAAATAAAAATTAAAAAATTAAAAAAAAAAAGAATACAGGGTATATATCTTTTCTAGTGGAATATATAGGAGAGGAGATTTAATATTACTAAAATGGGGCATGAGTTGAAGAAAAGTAAAAAGCACGACTGGGTAAATATCTAACTTAAAGTCCAGGCACTGTCATAGGATGTGCTAAATGGGCATTATATGTTCCTGGAGGAACAGTTGAAAAGCGCTATAATTACATAGTGTGGCTATCCTTGCTTCTACTAACTGGAGTGAACTAAGGAAGAAATTTTTTACCTCCAAAACTCATGAATGTATTTATTCTAGGGAATTGATAAGAAATATGAATAAAGTTTTAAGTATAAAGATATTCATCACAGCATTATTTTATTATAAAAATTAACAGCATCCTAACTATCCAATAGTAGGGAAATGGTTAAAAATTATGGTACATGTGGTGTACTGGCTGGCTCAGTCAGTTAGAGCATGCCACTCTTAATCTTGGGGTTGTGAGTTTGAGCTCCACTTTGGGTGTAGAGATTAGTTAAAAATGAAATTTTAAAAATTATGATAACTATATATAGTGGAATATTAGATAGCTATTAAAATAACTTAAAAGTAATAATAGAGAAAATGGTTACAGTTGGTTTTGGGGGTGGTCACAGTTTTAGTAGTAAGAGAAATCATAGTATAAAGATGTTCTGTATAAAGTATACTATATAAAAATATTTAGATATGGAAATATATACAATGTGGATATGAATTCCATACAAATATGGAAACAAAATTTAGAAAAATTTATCTGAAAACAGTTATTAATAGAACTTATCTCTTAATTATAGATTATGGTTGATTTTTCTTTTCTTTTTGTGTGTTTTCTGTAAGTATAAAGTTTATAATACTTTCTGATCTTAAAATGAGGATGAAAAATATTTAATCCTTACTGTTAGTACCTGAAAGTAAATTTTCAGACTGTGTTAAAGTGAAGATAAATGTGGTAACTTATATAAATTCCTGAGTATAGTGTTTGGAACACAGTAGGTACACAATAAATGAGAGCTGCTATGGCTGTTGTTGGAAATTGAGGAAGATGGCTTCCTTTGACCAGAGCCCAGGGCGGTCATACTAAGAAAATAGCCTATTCATGCAACTTCTTGTGCTTCTGAGGTCAGTAAATATGCTGTGTTTCTATATGTACTGGCCCAGGATCTTAAAAAAAAGGCGGGGAGAGTTGTAGGACTGGAGTAAAATGTTTGGGTTTTCTGTTATGAAGGTATAAAGGAAACTGATGTAAAGAGAAACCTAGGAGTGATTTTTTTTTTCTTTTGGCAGTGATTTCTTTTTTTATTTTTGATATTATTTATGATTCCCATGACAAGTTACATTTTACCTCTTTTCTGGGTTGTCTCCTTAACAACCTTAATATCTCTTTAATTCTTGGGAAATTTGAAACAGTGTAACAGGAAACATTTTTTCTGTTCTAGGAATTTCTGGAACTCTGTCTATTGCTTCTCATGTTAGTCTGCTCTTATGGGTCCGTTGGAACTCAGTGCTGACAAAAGAGATGTAGACTTCCATCTACTTTGGACTTATTTGGGAACTGAGATGTGCATGTAAGAAACTGTATTCAGCATGTAAAAAACATACTGGAAATATACATGTAGGTGGCTATTTTTAGTGGGCATTAGTGTCAGATTTTTTTTATCATTTGAGTGTTCTTCATAAGCTATCCTTATTAATAATAAGTGACTTGTACAAGAAATACATGTTTATTAGTCACAGAAAGAATGATTGTGGTGTCTTGCTGTGGCTTTTGTGTCTGAAACCAGTCTCCTATAATGCACGATAATACAAATGTACTTCATGCTACTGAACTATATACTTAAAAATGAATAAAATGATAATTTTTATGTCGTGTGTATTTAGCACAACTAAAACAAAACAAAAATGAGCCAGATGAAAATGCAGAATTTCCAAGCTAATTTTGACCCTTGACTGTTCAGATTCTACTTCTCAGCGTTCACTTACCACCATATACCACAAGGTGGGGACCAAAGTTGCTTGTTGCATCCGGAGATATTGTATCAGTTATTGGTGAAAAGCATGCCAGGAAAGCAGAATACCTTGTAATATGTTAGGTGGATTTTAGAATTTTAATGAGCACCACTGAGGAGAATGATGGGTTGTTTCAGTCTAGTCTCCTTATCTAGTTTGTAATTATCTTGTTTCCTCTTTGCTTCAAGGAAGTCTATAGCTGAGGGAGAAGGAATGGGGGCATATGGTACGTGAAGAGAAAATGTATTATTTCCTCATTTGGACATGGCAGTTTTTTCCTTTAAGCATAGTGGAGGGTGGTAGGGGCTGGGAATATAGAGAAGAAGACAGACATATAGAATTTGAAGGACTGTATGAGCTGTGATTTGCAAAATATGGAAAATAAGGACTTGAGATCTATAAGTTTTGAGGCTTATTTTAACAGTTCAAAAAAAATTATGTGAAAAGGTTAGCTGTCTTAAGTTAAAGCTTTTAGCTCTCCCTGTGTGTTGTGGCATCAGAATCTTCAATACCATAATTTCAGCTGGGCAGCACTCCTTAATACTAATCCTCAATTTATCTTGGTGTAGGTTTTTCACAGTTCAAGGATCCCTGAATTTCTCTACTGAAATTAAACAAGGGAAAATTTCTGGAGTTTTTGGGATCCCTTATTATTTGCATAGATTCATTGTCATTGCTATTCATTCTTTCTCCCCACTATTCATTTTTAGCGTATCAGAATGGCAGAGTTTCTTATTTGTCTGTAGAGACTATTTTTTGACAGTATTTGCAGCAGTTTCTGTGGAAAATGCTTTATTTAAAAAAAAAAAAAGGCAGAAGGAAATCTTGTCTTGTAGCTCTTAGTGATAGAGCCTGTTGCCATGGAGTCCTGGATCAGATTGGCTGACCTGGGGACCAATGAGCAGATAGAACATAAACACATCATCATTTAACCTTGCAGAATTCATGTATTCAATGATATATGACATTAACACCATAACTGTATATAGAGCTGGGAAATAAAATGTTTCAAGAATGGTATAAGGTGTTTTTTTCTTCTCTTTGAAAATTTGCAGCTTAATATAAACACTGTAATGATACATTATATTCTTCATATGATTTGATTGGAAGAAAATATGGTGGGCAACACCTATCACCTATTTGTGAATCAAGCTGCTGCTGAATAATTGAACTTAGGCCAGCTCTAAGTGAAACTCTGGCCTTCTATACCAGAGGAAATTTGTCTTTATATCTTGAGGTGCCTTTATTATTTTTAGCTTTAAAAGCTGAGTCCGAAATTGACAACTTTTTTCTTACTTGCTTTTTCCTTGTTCTCTTCTGCTCTGATACGGTAACATGGTAGATCCCTATCAGTGTTATATTGGCACTCTATTTGTGCAGAATTAGAGAATTAGCTGGGAGTTGCTTCTGTGTTTTCCATCTTCACTTTCCTAGCTTGATTGACGTAGGTCTGGGAGATTTCACTCAGCTCAATGTTATATAGTTCCTTGTTATAGTAGATCATGGCATGTATTTTCTCCTGTACCTATTGCTTTGGAGAATGAGAGTGAGTCATTCATACCAAGAAAATTCCCCCTCTAGATCTTATAAATGAAAGAAGAATACTGTGTTCCTCTTCTTACATTTTACATCAAAGATAATTGAGAAAGTATGGTAGGTCTTGTTCTCCTCTCCTGTAGTGCTTCCATACTTGACTATTTACAGATTTAAAGGACTGAAAGAGGGATCCCTGGGTGGCGCAGCGGTTTGGCGCCTGCCTTTGGCCCAGGGCGCGATCCTGGAGACCCGGGATCGAATCCCACATCGGGCTCCCGGTGCATGGAGCCTGCTTCTCCCTCTGCCTGTGTCTCTGCCTCTCTCTCTCTCTCTCTATGTGACTATCATAAATAAATAAAATTTAAAAAAAAAAAAAAATAAAATAAAGGACTGAAAGAGACCTAAAGAGGTCCATGAATTTGTTCTCCTCTTTTGAGGTATTTGCATCTCTTTGAATGATATGTGAACTTTTCATTATACTGTTGCTTTCTGTGTCAGAGGAAGAAAACAAACTTCAGATTTATCTGTTACGCAAAGAAAAGCAAAAAGTTTGTTTGGTGTCTAATTAAATAACTTTTTGTTGAGGAGACCTTAGGGGAGTCGGATAAGAAGTATTTGGGGTTTTGTAATTTTAGGTTTTTAAAAATATTTTATTTATTTATTCATGAAAGACACAGAGAGAGAGGCAGAGGGAGAAGCAGGCTCCATGCAGGGAGCCTGACGTGGGACTCGATCCCGGGTCTCCAGGACCACGCCGTGGGCTGAAGGTGGCACCAAACCGCTGAGCCACTTGGGCTGCCCTGTAATTTTAGTTATTGTGACCAGAGAAAGGCTCACTGAGATGGCATTTCAGTAAAGACCTGAAGAGACTAAGCAAGCAATGCTGTTATCTGGAAAACGATCACTCCAGGCTGAAGGAACGAACAGCAAAAATAATCAGTAAAGTGGGATTAGGGCATAGGGAGGAGCTAGTATGGCTGGACCTGCAAAAGTGGGGTTCAGGGTCAGGCAGTAGTAAGGATGGGGTCAGAGGGCCAACTGGTAGTAGATTATTTAAGTTTTGTAGGTCATTTTAAGAACTTTGGCTTTTGCTCTGAGTGAGATGGGGAGCCGTTGGATGGTTTTAAGCAAAGGTGTAACATGATCTGAAATGTTTTTTCACAATCACTCTGGCTGCTGCGTTTAGAAAATACTGTAGGGGAGCAAGATTGGAAGTAAGAGACCAGTTAGAAAATTATTATAATCATTCCACTGAGAAAGATGGCAGCTTGGACCAGCGTGGTAGCAGCAGACGTGTGAGAAGTGATCAGATTTTGGATGTACTTTGAAATTAGAGTCCGTGAGATTTGCTCTCTGATCACTTTGATCTTCAGTTCATTCTTCCATAAAAAAGGAACAATAATACCTGCTTGTAAAGTGTCTAGCTCTGTGCACACAACAGAGTGCTGAGTGATAAGCATTCCAGAAGAGAGGGCTCCTAAGGGTCTGTGTCATCCAACATTGGGTACATCTGACCAGCCATCATGGGTCACAGTCTGCAGAGCTGGCCACCCTTCAGTGATTGATGTGTTGCTTTGGGCCTACACCTGCAGCTATATCAAAACATTGGAATTCTTTCTTTTGGAAGAGCATTTACCTAAATTGACTTTAAAAAAAAAAAAAAACACACACACAGTTCTTAACATATCAAAGTACCAAGGAAAATACGAAGCCAACAGAAACGGGTAAATAAAATTTTCCTTCTTTTTTTTTTGCAGTCTTTTACTGTCTACTTAACATTAAAATAGATAAGAATCTCCTCTATACAGGATAACATGGCTTCTGTACTGATTGGGAAAAGAATGTATCCAAGATGCCAATTCTGAGTGGAAATATGTTCATTTGTATGAGAAAAAAGTACCAGTGAACAGCAAGGGAAAGAGGTCTCTCAGTTATCGTTCCCTCCCTTCTTTAATGTGGAATAACATTTGCTGAGCATCTGTGTGTGCAGGAACATCGCATTTGTTATCTCACATGTTTTTTCAATGGCTTTGTGAGGTACGTATCATGCTAATCTTACGAATGAGGAGGCTGAGGCTCAGTAGCGTGATTACTAAGTTGTGGAAACAGGACTCTCGTAGCCAAATTCATGTCAAACTATAAAGTTCATAGATTTATCCACTACAGCATGCTTGCTCCATTCTACACTCTGGAGATTGAATGATCTTTATTTTGATGGGCGCTGCCCCTAACTCACCCTATTATTTTCAGCCTTTTCCTTGCAGCAGGAAGGAATTAGTATTAAAGCACAAGGGTGATGCTCTTATATTCTTCATAAAATGCCAACTTTTGGAGTCTCTGGCTGGCTCAGTTAGTAGAGCATGCGACCCTTCACATTGGGGTTATGAGTTCAAGCCCTATGTTGGCTGTAGAGATTACTTAAAAATAGAATTTTTTTTTTAAATGGCCAACTTTTTCTAATTTTACTTCTTCCCTTCCAAGTACATGTAAGCTTCAGAGTGTTGCTGCAGGATTCTTGCTTTTAGAAATTGAGGAATTACTGTTTTTATCAGAATTACTTTGTGTGTTGTGTGCACATGCACATACCTAAATATATCTTTAATAAGAGTAAAGTGTATTTTTCTCACAATCAGGAAATCTAGAGATAGTCCAGTTTGGGAATATTCTAGTCAAAGATCCGGATTTCTTTTGTCTGTTGCCTCATGATCTATAGTTTTCAATCCTAGTATCATCTCACAGTCCCAGATGGGGACTTAAATGCCTCTACATTTAAGCCAGCAGGAATTAAGAATAAATAAAGAAGGGCTACCCTCTTCCTCTAAGGCTACTTCATAGAAGTTGTATTTACTACTTGGATTAATTTCGTACAGTTACCATAACAAATTACCACAGACTGGATGGCTTAAACAACTGAAATCTATTTTCTCAGTTCTAGAGGCTAGATATCCACAATCAAGGTATTGGTAGATTTGATTTCTCCAGAAGTCTCTCTCCTAGGCTTGCAAGTGGCCACCTTCTTATATCATCACGGTTTTTCCTCTGCCCATGTATCTCTGATGTCTCTTCGTGTGTCTAAATGTCCTCTTCTTCTTTTTTTAAAATATTTTATTTATTTATTTGACAGAGAGCATAAGCATTGGGAGCCGCAGGCAGAGAGAGAGGGAGAAGCAGACTCCCCACAGAGCAGGGGAGCCCAATGTGGGGCTCAATCCCAGGACACTGGGATCATAACCTGAGCCGAAGACAGATGTTTAACAACTGAGCTACCCAGGTGCCCCTAAATTTCCTCTTCTTATAAAGCTATCGGTCAAATTAGATTACCCCCCACACCCTCATTTTAATTTAATCACCTCCTTAAAGACCCCCATCTCCAAATACATTCACATTCTGAGATATGACGGGTTAGGACTTCAGCTTACAAATTTGAAGGGGGACACAGTTGAATTCATAACACTACTTATGTCTCATGGACTAGAACTTAGTCACTTGATCATATTTAGCTACACTGGAGGTTGGAATATGTGTAGCTTTTTTCCAGGCAGCCATGTACCCAACTAAAAACCAGTAAATTTTTAAAAAGATTTTATTTATTTAATTGAGAGAGAGAGAGAATGCGCGTGTGTGAGCCGTGGGTAGAGGGAGAGGGAGGAGCAGGCTCCCTATTGAGCAGGGAGTCCACAAGGGCTCAATCCCAGGACCCTGGGATTATGACCTGAGCCAAAGGCAGATGCTTAAATAACTGAGCCACCCGGGCGCCCCCTAAAAACCAGTAGTCCTATTAAGGAAGAAGTAATTGGGGATGCCTGGATGGCTCAGTGGTTGAGCATCTATCTGCCTTCCGCTCAGGGCATGATCCCAGTCCAGGGATCGAGTCTCGCATTGGGCTCCCTGCAAGGAGCCTGCTTTTCCCTCTGTTTATGTCTCTGCCTGTCTTCTCTGTGTCTCTCATGAATAAATAAAATAAAAAAGGAAGAGGTAATTGGATATCGTGGAGTAAATAACAGACTCTCCTTTGCAGCAGAAGCTTAAACAATAATGATTCTTAACGGTTTCCAGTTCCTTCATATGAAATTAGATTGTTCTTTTTTCATTTCCCTGGCCAATCTCACATTTCATTTTATATTTTGAAATATTCTTTTAATACTGTATTGTTGGCTTAGGTGTCCTCCCTACCTAACAAGCGGTGGCATTGATGTTTAAGGGCATCACAGTAGGGCAAGATAGACTTACCTGCATGCCATTTAAGTTAGTAATAGAAGGCATCCTGAGATGCTATGAACAGTAGGTAAGTTGTGATTTTTTTATTTTCTTTGCCAGAATGTCTTTTCTGGATTCAGTTAGGAGCACTTTTGCCAGGGCGTGGGAGAAGACAGTGTGAACTTTCAAGGTCCTTTCCATCCCTAAGATTCTGTGATATTTTCTACATAGTGGCATTACTGTGATAACACTAAAGAAAATGGAAGCAGCAGAAGGAAAGGCACCCACCCACTGCTGCTCTTTGCTTGAAAGAGGAGGAAATTTGGTTTGTTCTGTTTTGCTCACAAAAGTAAAATGGGCATTTTTGGCCAAGAATGTAGAGAAGCTGAGAGAAACTATAATGAAGCCCAACGTTTCAGTCCATTGATCAAAAGCACCTGTAGTTCTCATTTCAGGGCAAGTACAAGCATAACAGATATTAAACAAAGAAAGAGGGTACATGTCCAGCACATTTAGTCTTGTTTCTCTCTTTACCTTGCCTAAGGAATTGCTCTGGACATCAGTCAACTCCTGTGGCCTTCCTTATACACCAATGAATCCTTTTGACTTTGTAGAGCAGAATGGTTTTCTTAATACTTCCCTGATTTTGAAAATTGATACAATTGTTGTTATTGTTATTTTTATTGGCCTAGTATTAGTGAAACCTATGACAATTGATTCTTGAAGTCCTTAAAGGACTTAGTGACTCACATAACTTACACATTCTATAAGTACTTTACTCTCTATTCCCCCATATTCTGCTTTCTCTCTTTGAAGAAAATGGAGTATTGGACCCATATCTCTTATTTATAACTCAATAGGGTCTCCTGTCCCATCTGCCCAGGGCTGTTGAGCCTTTTACCTCTTCAGGCATGCAGTTATTGGTTTTTGTCCTTTTAGAATGGTAGTGGGAAGAACGTGGGATTTTGCAATCAAGAAGACCTGAGTTTGAATTCTGCCTCCTTATACATATTGTATGGCCCTGAGCAATTCACTTAATATTTCTTACTGTTGGTTATTTTATTCAAAAATGGAAATAATATTTTATATCTTGAGAAGATCAAATAAGATACTCTCTGTAAACTATGAAAAATTTAAAGTTGTGAGGGGTGACCCAGATTAAGGAGAAAGATGGGAGAATTTAGAAACCTAATTTTTGAACCCCAAAATTTGTGCCCCACCAACACTCTCTAAAGAAAGGCCTCAGGTTTAGGCCCCTCTCATCCCACACTTCATGCCCCAGAACACTCTTGAAAGTCCACCTTGGGACATGTACAACTTTGGCTTTGGGATCAGACACAGCAGGTTGGAATCTTGCCCTTGCCCCTCATGTATTAACTTGGGAAAGTTATTTAATTCCTCCGAGCTTTAGTTTCTTCATTTGAAAAATGAATTTTGTTTGGATTAAATAAAGTAATGTGTAGGAACAATAAATCGGAGTCAAAGAAAGAATGTAGACTGGAATCAGACAACACCGGAGTTCTGGTCTGGTTCTGTTATTCAGTGGTGATAAAGGTGATTAACTACTCTTGGTGGATGTGAGTTGAAGTGCAGAAAGTACCAGGTTCATAATTGTCCTTAGTAAACATTAGTGCTTTTTCCTTTTCTCCTAACTCCGGTTAAAGAATGTAAAAATAGCCTTACCATGCATGAGCACAGACTTGTTTTATTTTGTTTTTACCCTGCCATTTTAACTGTAAGGATGTTTTTGTCTCCATTGTCTTGGCTCCTAAAAGCATTATGTGTGTGTTTGTCTGTATGTCTTTAAATAACAGACAATAAAATACACATCTGAAGCATTCAGTTAATAAGTTTTGACAGTCGCATATACCCATGTAAACACAACCCCAAACAAGATAGAATATTTCCATCACTCTTGAAGGATCCCTTATACCAATATTTTACCACCAAATCCTAAGCAAGTGCTTCCTGATTTTGAATCATTGTAGTTAAGTTTTGCCTGTCCTTTAACTTCATATAAGTAGAATTATGTATTTTTAAGGTAGTTCTGCTTTCTTTTACTTACCATAATAGTTTTGAGATCCATCCATGTTTTTGTGTATTTCAATACATATCCAACAAAGTCTCCTAGTCTCACTACTAATGATTAAATCACTTGTCCCTTCCCAAACCAGTCACAAAAAGGAAACAGTTGCCATAATTGGTATACCTAATTAAGGTCCACCTCCTAGGGCTCAGGAAGAGGATCACGTTCCCTGATCATGTGTCTTCAGAAGAAGGCAAACACCAAAAGTTCATTCTTCCCCCCACCCAACCCCCCGTAGCACCTTATTCTATGACCGTACAGCAATTTGTTGAGCTATTTTTCTGAGCCCCTAGATTTTTAACAGTTTTAAAAATATGAGTATCAAAGGGGAATAATTTACTCGATATACAAATTGGCAGAGGACTGATGAGTTTACAAGAATTTTGCCAAAGGGTAGGTCAGAATTTTTATTTTTTATTTTTATTTTTTAAAAGATTTTATTTATTTATTCATGAAAGACAGAGAGGGAGAGAGAGAGAGAGGCAGAGACACAGGCAGAGGGAGAAGCAGGCTCCATGCCAGGAGCCCAATGTGGGACTTCATCCTGGGACCCAGGGTCACGCCCTGAGCCAAAGGCAGATGCCTAACCGCTGAGCCACCCAGGTGTCTCTAGGTCAGAATTTTTAGCCTGTAGCTCTTGTCTTCTTGCTTACATTTTTTCTGCTTGGCCATGGATTAAAAGGGAGAAAATACCCTTCTGCCTCTGAGTGTCCCCTATATAATATATTCTTTTTGGCCTAATGCCTAGAATGTTGTTTGTGAGTTGATGGAAGGATATATAATTTCACTGTACTCTGGAAGGTACTTACCTTGGCAGTCAAAAAATTTATGGGGAATATGCAGTATTCTCCCAGAAAAAAAATTGCCAAATCTTGGCTCCTAATCATCTTCCCCTGTATCATCCTATTTCCTCATTCCCTCTTCTTGCCCCCCACTGTGACAGTCTCCTCTGTGCAGCTTTGAGCCACTGAGTGTCCTCAGGAGACATTCTGCCTTAAAGTTGTGCTGTTTGCTTCGATGAAATGTACAATGTACACAAATAGGTTGTAGGGAAGCACATATCTTGGCTCTCCTGGGACATTAATGTCTTTATTCTAGTCGAGTTACATATGAAATAGTTCCTTTCTTCTTCTGATTGCCCCAAGCCCGTCATTTCCTCTCTATACCAAATAAACCAGGAAGAGTGGAAATTACTTCTCTGCTTTTAGCCCTTTTCTACTAGCTTTATTCTTGCTCCTTGAGACTTTGTTGTTGTTGTTGTTGTTAAATTGTCTTTGTCTTGTCCCTCATCTGGAACATTTGCTTTTTGCATTGAAAAATTTGTTTCCAGGAATCTTTTGCCCCAAGAGAAAGGAAAGACTTCTACATAGAAATGCAGGACTGGAAATGCATGACTTCTACATAGAAATGCAGGACTGGAAATGGCCATAGTTAAAGGCCATAGTTAAAGGCAAAAGAGAGCTTCAGCTCAAGAAATATGATTTTGAGCTCAGTATATGTTCCAGTGGATCTTGACTCTGAATAGTAACACTCTACTTTTCATAACTAACCATTGTTAACATGAGGATAGCTTCTTTTATCCTAGAAGCAAAATGGCAAGGGAGCAAAACCATGTGATTTGAAGACCTGACTTAAGCTGGGAGTGTTTAGAGAAAGAAGTAAGATACAGTTGTCTCCTGTAAGGGGCTGACATGGAAGTGAGATTAAGCTTATTCTTTATGAGTTATACAGAGAACTAAACTGGGGCCAGTGGCAGGAAATAACAGGAAGGTAAATTTTGCCTCTTTATAATTTCCCACCAAAGAAAGTTTGTATCTGGAGAAGACTTCCCCTTCTCTAGACGTATGCAAACAGGGTCAGAACAACCATTCTTCAGAGTTATTGATGATTTCAAGAACCTGAATGAGGAGGACTGTGGATATAGAAGGATGAAGCTAAATGAGAAAGCTTCTGAGCCCCTTTCCAATTATGAGAGTCCATGATTCTTTTGTATCTTTGGTAGACTTTCCATTTTCTGCCTAGTCTTTGAACATCTGTCTCCTTAGTTAGTGGAAGTATTGCATAAATGTTAACAAAGCAAGTGCTAGAGCCATATTTCCTGGTTTTGAGTCCTGCTCTACCATGTAGCAGTGGTATGACCTTTACTTTACTTCTCTGTACCCCTGTTTACTTATCTATAAAATAGTGATGATAATAAAATTTGTATCAAATACGATTGATGTAAGATTAAATGAGATACATAAAACACTTTAGGATAGTGCCTAACATAGTGTGAGTACTCCAAAAATTTTACCTGATGATTATCGCATCTCTCTCTGTGTCAGTTATTTCTACTTATAAAGCTATGCCTGTCTGTCTGGTCCAGATAGTGCCACTTTTCACATACCCTTTCTGATTATCTCGATGCTTTTGGCTAAAAGAAATAGTAAACTCAACTCAGAATAGCTTAAATGATGATAAGATTTATGACCTCACATATCAAGCACAGCTTGATCCTAACAGCTAGGATCCTCCTAGCTCTTCCACCATCCTCCATGAGTTGATAGAATATTGCAGTCCAGGCATCATCTGCACGGAAGACTCCCTTCAGCAAAAGATGATAACCATTTTTTTCTCTAGTGGCTTTTTTTGTTTTTTGTTTTTTGTTTTTTTAATAGAATGGATACCCTTTCTTTGAAGCCACTCCCTGGTAAAGTCCTCTCATTGTGAAGTCCTCATATTTCACTGGTGATGATTGAGTCACTTGTCCCCAAACCAGACACAAGAAGGAAACGAACTACCACCATTTATTTAGCTAATTAAGATCCACCTTCTGGGATTCAGGGATAGGATCACTTTCCCTAATCATATGTCGTTACAGGAAGGCAAACACCAAAAGAAAATCTGGGCTAGACTGGTATGTGTGTAAGAAAAGGTATGCTAGGGTACCTTTTCCTCTGCTCCCACATTTTCCTGGGAGTAAGAATTAGTTTATTTTATACAGCTCTTTAAGAAGCCGGTAGTCTCTTAAAGAGGAACTTTAAGAAATGGAAATGGCTTTCAAAATTCTTAAAAGGGAATGCATCATTAATCACTGTTTCATGAGTGTTTCTAAGAATCTAAAGCTCAAGTTTTTCTGTTTCCCAGTGAATGAAGGAAACCTCATGTAGCTCCTTAAAACTGCAGTTGGAATATGTGACAATATTCCACAGGTGGCTATTATGAAAAACCTTTTTTTGTTTGATTTTTCCCTTAGTGCTTTGGCTAGAAACAGTGTTCAGACACTATATAGTTAGTCTAGGTATCCAGATAGTTGACCCTTTTCTGAGTTAGATGTATAGAGGAACTGCAAAGTTATCATTCTGATTTGAAGGAATATACCTATTTGGTAATTGAGACCTGGAAGAAGAAACACCCAGCTGCTTTATATTTTTCCATATCACCCTCCCCCCCTTTTAAAAAAAGATTTTATTTATTTATTCATGAGAGACAGAGGCAGAGACACAGGCAGAGGGAGAAGCAGGCTCCATGCAGGGAACCCGATGTGGAACTTGATCCTGGGACTCCAGGATCACATCCTGAGCAGAAGGCAGACACTTAA
Source organism: Canis lupus dingo (assembly GCF_003254725.2). Taxonomy (NCBI): domain Eukaryota; kingdom Metazoa; phylum Chordata; class Mammalia; order Carnivora; family Canidae; genus Canis; species Canis lupus. The sequence goes on along the minus strand of NC_064252.1, from coordinate 1,688,912 downwards.
CCTCTGAGCCACCCAGGGATCCCACTCTCCCCCCCCCTTTTTTTTAATGAGATATAGTTAACTATAGCTCTGTGTAAGTTTAAGGTGTATTACCTAATCACATACATGCATACTGAAAATGATTACCACAGTAAGTTTAGTTAACATTTATATAGCTAAAAAGAAAAAGGTTTTCCTTGTGATTAGAACTTTTAGGATCTACTCTCTTAGCAACTTTCAGATATACCATACAGCAGTATTATTAACTGTAGTCATTGTGTTATACATTGTATCCCCAGTACTCACTTGTCTTCTAACTAGAAGCTGGTATCTTTTGACCACCTTTACCCAGTTTCCCCATTCTCCAACCCTCACAATTCTCTTTCTGACAGAGAAATATGTTTGAGGCTATTTAAGCCTGAAAAAGAAAAATACTGAAGGTCTATTATGTGGTAAAAGAAGTAAGCTTAATTTCTTATGACTTGAAAACAGATTTAGCATCAAGATTGAAACAGTGCATAGCTTATTATAGGGAGCAACTCTGTAACAGTTAAGACTATTTAAGAAATAGTGAGATGATCCCTTGCCAGGAGTTTTCTAGGAGAGGCATTCAGGCCCCTCTCAGGAATTTACAGAAAGGAGTCCTAATGTGGGGAGACCGTTGGAGCAGGGGGAGGTGGTGGATTGCATGAAGGCACATTTTAAGAACCCTTCCAATTCTGATCTCTTGGTATTTCCCAGCTAAGAGATACGGACAAGGCATGTGCTGAGTTTTATTATACTCCAAGCTGAAGAGAATGGGTGCTTGATTTACCCATGGGAGAAAAAATAAATAATATGTATATATGCAGTCTCCCATGTACAGCTTTATGATTCATAAAGCTCCATAGGTTATAACTCTTTTTATTGAATCCTCTAGGTACTACTAGATCCAGTTAATCAAGAAATAGAATATCAGCCATTTTCTCGTGTAGTCATTTTCTTCCAGTATTTGTCATCTTAAATTTAATTGTATGACTATGGTTGTATGAATGACTCTGGCCTTTTAAAGGGCCGTTATCTAGCCCTATGCAAACTAAGTCTCTAAGCAGCTGTGCAAGAGTCACCACAAGGTGAACAAAGCAATAATCTTATAGACTAATTTATGCCAGGATGAGATTACCTGTGCTTCTTAAGGAGGCTTCAGGCTCTTATCATTTAAACTCATTTGAAGGAGGAAAGAATAGATGATGTGACAGGTTTTTTTGAATCATTGCTATTTGTTTTTTTGGCTCAGTTTCTAGGGCCACATGAAATAGATATAATGTCTGGGAGGGTTTCTAGTCTTATCTTTTTAAAGTAGGAAAAGAGAAAAGAGAAGTATTCAGGATTGAAGGACAATCTGTAACCTATGTAAGGAGAAACGTCTATAAACTTCTGTTTCTGAGTGTGTGCATGGATTTCCTGTGTTCACTTCATTACAGGATTTCCCAGGTAGCCATAGTAAGTGATCAAGAGCTGGCTACTCCTACAGTACAGAAGCTCTGCAACATTGGCAGGCAGTAGAGTGACTGAACCCAAATAGTGAATAACAAAACAAAGATTCTCTCTTCCTTCAGAGAGAGACCCAATCTTTCTGAAGCATAGCTTACTCTACCAAGTTCTCTTACTTTTTCAGTTTGCTTAAGATAAAGGAAACAAGAGTCTATAACCATCATCTGATTTTGCTGCCTTTTGGTGGCGGAGACACTTGAAGTTGGTAACGTTGTGGTTTGTGGTAGCTGTGGCAGTTCTCCTTTGGGAAAGGAGAGTGGTTGTCTCTGGTAGTGAATAGAGCTTTATAATACGTTTTTCTTCTTTCTGGGAAGAGTCTAGTGCTCAAGCTGAAAATGTTAGCAAATTTCTGTAGGGAACAGGAGGGCAAATAAAGTACTAGGTGGACTCATACTAACTGCTTTAGAACTGGAGCTGGTGAATCTCCAGAATTATGCCCAGGAAAAGAATCCAGATAATGTATGGTATAAAATTCTAGTGAATGCAACCTAATCTGTAATGACAGAAAGCAGATCAGTAGTAGGCTGGGGATGGAGAGGGAAGGAAGAGCTTACAAAAGAGCAGGAGGAAACTTTTGAGGTGATGAATGTACTCACTATCTTGATTGTGATGATGGTTTCACAACTATATGTGTATTTCATAATTCATCTAATTGTATATTTTAAATATATGCAATTTATTGTATATAAGTTTTACCCCAGTAAACCTTTTAGTATTTTTTTATTTTTTTTAAATATTTTATTTGCGGGGGGAGGTACCTGGGTGATTCAGTTGGTTGGGCCTCTGCCTTTGGCTCTCAGGTCATGATCCTGGAGTCCTGGGATCAAGTCCCACTTTGGCCTCCCCGCTCAGTGGGGAATCTGCTTCTACTTCTAACCCTCTCCCCTCTCATGCTCTCTCACTCTCTCTCAAATAAGTAAATAAAATCTTTTCTTTTTAATTTTTATTTATTTATGATAGTCACAGAGAGAGAGAGAGTGAGAGAGAGAGGCAGAGACACAGGCAGAGAGAGAAGCAGGCTCCATGCACCGGGAGCACGACATGGGATTTGATCCCGGGTCTCCAGGATCGCACCCTGGGCCAAAGGCAGGCGCCAAACCGCTGCGCCATCCAGGGATCCCAAGTAAATAAAATCTTAAAAAAAAAAAAAAAAGAAATTTAAAAATATTTTATTTTTAAGTAATCTCTACACCCAACATGGGGCTTGAACTCCCAATCCCAGGATCAAGAGACGTGCACTCCACCGACTGAACCAGCCAGGCGCCCCTACCTCAATAAAGCTTAAAAAAATAAATAAATAAAAAGGAAAGAAAGAAATTAATCCTGGGTCAGCATTTATCCAAGGACCCTTCTCTGGTTACAGGGTAGCTGCTGCAGACTAGATGTGAAATGCAAGTCTTGTGTGTATGTGAAGTATGGATAAATACCTCCTGTTTAATGCATTTGATGTTTCCTTAGGAGTCCATAGAGGCTACTGTACTGTATTATATTGAAGAAGATGTCTAACAGTAACACTACTCAAGAGACCCTGGAAATAATGAAAGAATCAGAAAAAAAACTGGTGGAAGAATCTGTAAACAAAAACAAGTTTATTTCTAAGACCCCAAGTAAGGAAGAAACTGAGAAAGAGAGCGAAGATACTGTTTTGCGTCAAGAGACACAGGTAAGGATTAGAAGTGCATCATATGTACACTCATTAGACCTGAATAGAAACATCATCTTAATTGGCATTGGGAGTCTGTAAGAAGCCAGTCGCTTGATTCACCCCAAAAACCCAATTTTCAGCTTTCGAGAACTGTCTCCTTTTTGTCAGAGTCCACAGTGAAGCCTAGAAGACTGTAATTTCCTAATCCACTCGGACCTGAATTACACTGGTTCTTGCTACATTTTGGTAATTTTTAACTATCAAAAATTGAACTGTATACAAACACATATTTAACAAGTCATAATATAGCTCATACAATAAACTCATAAAACTATAGCTGCCTGGCTTTACACATAGTGTTAAATTCATATCCTGGTTGTGTTAAAGCAGTCAGCATTTTCTGGGTCAGAAATAATCTCTGAACTTGCCACTTGATAAGTGAGAGGAATTTCACTCTTTGGTTTCCATGTTGTTTTCCATCCAAATTCATAGTACAGTGCAGATATGATGGCAGTAGGTGGCCAGCCGAGCTTCCTTTATGGCTCCTCTTTGGTACCCAGACAGCTCATACTCTGAGCCTTCTCTAGTTTACCTGTTTCAGTCCTTCTCTTCTCTGTAGTCACTGCTAGTTTCTTCTGTTACCCAGACCCAAATTACATAAATTCTTTCCTTCATGTCCAGGATTAGACTGGTCATTCTTAGGTGCTAAGGAGTTAGACTAAGGGTAGTAACTTAGTTTAAAAAGCAGTAGTGGCAACATTTTGAAGGATTTAGAAACTTGACACATAATTTCTCTTGATAACCCAATTCATCTAGGCTTTTTCTTCTTCTTTTTTTTTTTTTTTTTTTTTTAGGCTTTTTCTTCTTAAAAGATTAAAACAGCAACAACATAAAGGGACAAATTAAAATCAGACAGCTCTCTGAAATATTTTGTTCTCTGGCTGCCTGCTTTTCTACTGTCTTTCCTCTCACAGTTTGCTATTTCTCTCTCCTGGTTGCTTTTCTTTTCATTTTCTTTTGCATGTGAGTTGTCATTCCCTGCCCATCCTTCCAGGGTTTGTAGAGACAATCTGCCACTGTTCCAGCTATACTTCTAGCCTCCAATGATACCAATAATGAATTTTAAATCCTCAGGACAGATAAGTGATGAATGTTTAATTATGTGCTGTCATGTCATAAGGAAGATGATAATTAAATGAACTTTTGGGTCCACGTTAGTCTCAGGAGACTATTTGAAGTGGTGTTCTGAACTCCGTTGTATGTACTCCTTGAAGATAAGCAGAAAAGAAAGGATGTGTATAGGTGTTACACACCTTATGGACACTCAGTTCAAGAGTGTCTTCCCCTGGGTATCGTATATACAAATAGGTCTTTGGGAAGGTTGGAAGGGAACTTGCCTCCTCTGGCTTTTTTGCTGCTGCTAGAGCAGGGGGAGCTGCTGCTGCCATCTACTGGAGCTCCTGCTCCTTCTACATACATAGTCTTTAGTCTTGTCCCACCCTTCAGAAGCCCTCTCCTCTCCACTATTTCCCAACAGATCATGTGCCCCTTCAACAACACTAAAAATTCTGCTCTTTCTCCTACCTCCCCTATCCCACTCCACTCATACCCTAGAAGTCTCCCCAGGGATCTTACTGATGCTGTCAAGGGAGTGCCTGTTATGAATCGGAGCTGGAAAGTTTGCAGAAAGGGGACTTTCATTACTTGTACTATGTGAGACATATTCTTAGAATCAACAGTTGGAACTCAGAACATCTTTCACATGAAAACAGTGCTATAAAAGGCAGATTCTGGGATCCCTGGGTGGCGCAGCGGTTTGGCGCCTGCCTTTGCCCAGGGCGCGATCCTGGAGACCCGGGATCGAATCCCATATCGGGCTCCCGGTGCATGGAGCCTGCTTCTCCCTCTGCCTGTGTCTCTGCCTCTCTCTCTCTCTGTGTGACTATCATAAATAAATAAAAATTTAAAAAAAAAAAAAAAAAAAAAAAAAAAAAAAAAAAAAAAAAAAAAAAAAGGCAGATTCTGAGATTCAGTTTAGAATGGCAAATTAATCCTGACCTACTGAACTTAGGTGGGTCCTTCAACCAACCAACTGGGTATGACTTCCTAGCTAGGCTTTCTGCCTTGAAACTTGTGATCCTTTTGAATTCATCTACCATACTGCTTTAGAAAGATGGACATGAAATAAAAATATGATTATGTTCATTCTCTTCAAACTTTGTGTGTTTCTTTGTCCTAGGCTAAGACTCAGATTTGTTAGCATGGAATATTGTGACCTAGTCCCTTGCCTGCCAGCCATCCACCCTTGGCATCCTCTGCTTCGGCATTATCTGATTCCTTGGTCCTTGTTATAAATAAGAGCTGAAAAGTTGGGGGAAGCATGCTTTTGTAAATGCTTTCTCTCCCTCGAGTGCCTTCCTTGGTACTTTTTCCTTGGCTTCCCTCAACCACTGAACCTCTCTTGCCAACATCTGCCTAATACCTATTTATCCTTCAAAACTCAGTTCAGATATATCTTTCTCCAGGAAGCTTTCTTTGACAACCTATTACAGGTCTACCCTGTATAATTTTTCAATTAATGTCTATTTCTGTCTCCACAGAACTATAAGCTCAATGAGGCCCAGGATTAGGTCAGTTTGGGCTCAGCATTGTTTCTCTAAGGCCTGACACCATTCTTTGCAGACACTCAAAGAACAGGCACTATCTGTGAATGTATGAATTTGTGAGTTGGCTTTGTGCTTCTATAGCACTGTGTGACTACCTCTGTAATGATTTAACATACTGTATTATAATTGTCTATTTGTCTGTCTTCTCCAACAGGATTATGAGTCCCTTTTGGACAAGGTTTGTGTTTTTTATCTCTGTATCCTCCAGTAGTTAGCATGGTGCCTGGTACATATTAGATTTTCAATATGTGTTTGACTATTAAATGAAAACTATCCATTCTGGGAAGTAAGCAGATTCATACATTGCTTGTAGAACTATAAATTGGTGTAACCTCTTTGAAGGGCAATTTGACAATACTTTATAAAATTTTTAAATGGACTATACGTAGATGTACTTTATTTGTAGATATATTCAATGATATGGTCATTGAAGTATTGTTTATACTAACAAAAGATCAGAAACAGCCTAAATAGTGCAATTTCAGGGACTGGTAAAATACATTATAGTACAACTACAGAGTGGAATACCATATTAGACATTAATAAAAATTATAGATCTTCTGTAGAATAATATTCATGGAAAAAAGTATAAAGGCAAGCACATAGAATATATGTCCATTTGGTTTTTAAAAAACCCTGTGTGTACATATGTACGATAAGCTTATATACGTAAAAAAAAAAAATCTGTGAGGGATCCCTGGGTGGCGCAGCGGTATGGCGCCTGCCTTTGGCCCAGGGTGCGATCCTGGAGACCCGGGATCGAATCCCACGTCGGGCTCCCGGTGCATGGAGCCTGCTTCTCCCTCTGCCTGTGTCTCTGCCTCTCTCTCCCCCTCTCTGTGTGACTATCATAAATAAATAAAAATTTATAAAAAAAAAAAAAATCTGTGAAAAGGGATGCCTGGGTGGCTCAGCAGTTGAGCATCTGCCTTTGGCTCAGGACATGATCCCGGGTTCTGGGATCAAGTCCCACATCGGGCTCCCTGCAGGGAGACTGCTTCTCCCTCTGTGTCTGTGTCTCTCATAAATAAATAAGTAAAATCTTAAAAAAATATATCTGTGAAAAGATTATAAGAAAGTCAGTACTACTTGATCCTCTAGGAGAGGACCTGGTAGCTAGGAGACAAATATGAAAGGGGACTTACTGTTTTATACCCCCATTCTACCTCCTGAATGTTTGTGCTCTGTGTATGTTACTACCTTTTTGAGAAAAAAAACAAAACTAAACTAAAAAACAGTGACCAATATTGTTTCATATTCCCAGACTATGGCTCTTCCTTACTGTAACATCTCTTACATTGACCAGATCCATCATCATTTCTTATTCTTTCCATCCACCTTCCCCCATTCTGCATTTTGCGTTGTGGCAGTGTTGTTTGGTAACTAGTGAAGAGGACAAAGAAAAGAGAAATCCTCACCTACCCAGGACCATGCTTGGTGTTCTGCCCCTGTCTTGTTTCCACTTCCCCACCCATCAACTTCAGTTCTCTCCACACCCCAGTGGGCAGTGAATCCATTCCAGACATCTGATAAGCCCCAGATGCTTCCTCCCATACAAAACCCCATCCCACCTCTTCCCTAAAGCCCCTTTTTGACTTCTCAGCTGTTCAGAAGCCCTGTCAATGAATTAGTCATTTCTTCCCTCATCCTACCATTGGCCCTCATCGTTCATCTTCTTCCGCTTCTATTCTGCACCTCACCCACTCTTTTTGCCCTCCCTTTGCTTGGAAGTCTTGTCCATATGTTCCCTGCTCCCTTATTTTTATTGTGTCCCATATAAGCTATAAGAGCCACCACCAGGAGCTTAGAACTGGGAAAATCCTCATCTTCAAGGAGGAAGGCAGTTGGCGAGAAGGGTCTTCATGCCGTCAGCAGCCATAGAGACTGGTGCTTTGGGTCTCTCAAGTTAGAACTCTGAATGTGTTATCCCATACAGATGTTACCATAAGTGATACTTAAAGGCCATATTGCATGTCCATTATGGGTTAAATAGGATCCTGTGATCGTGTTTGGGTAAAAACACACTGTCATGCTCTGGTAGTGCCTTTCCAGAAGCCACCTAATCAGGAGAGGATTCTTTGGCTTATCCAAAAGTAATTTTTATTGTTCTGTGAAGTAGGCCAACCAGTCAGTGTCTTCCTATTTATTTTCTTCATGGTAAGTGGTGGTTTGTATGTAAGTAGCCTGTGTACCTTTCGTGTCACAGTCCTGGAGTTGTAGCAAAGGGAAGACAACCACACCAAGTGAGTCTCATCATAGTTTAGCTATTGTAATGGTTTTATAATTAGTGCTTTTTCTTTGTAAACTTGTATCATTTTTAACCTAAATGTTGCTTTCCTACATGTTTAATATTTTCTAATCCCATTCTAACAGAGGCGGACATCCAACCATGGTCATGCCAGGAAAAGAGCCAAGGTGAGAGCCCTTTCTGTATACAGTAGTCCCCCCCCCCGCCCCCATCTGAGGTTTTGCTTTCCACAGTTTCACTCACTCCTAGTCAACCACAGTCTAGGAGCAGAAGATCCTCCTTTTGACATATCATCAGGTCAGTAGTAGCCTAACGCTCCATCACAATGCCTGTATCATTCACCTCATTTCACCTCATCACAAAGGCAATTTATCATCTCACATCATCCCAAGAAGAAGAGTGAATACAATGCAATAAGATATTTTGAGAGAGAGAGACCACATTTATACATATTTTATTATAGTATATTATAATTGTTCTATTTCATTGTTGTTGTTACTGTTGTTAGTCTCTTACTGTGCCTAATTTAGAAATTAAGCTTTATCTTGGTTATATATGTGTAGGAAAAAACATAGTATGTATAGGGTTTGGTACTATCCATAGTTTCAGGCGTGGTATCCACTGGGGGTCCTGAAAGGAACCTCATCTAATTTATTTGAATTGTATACAAGCAAAAATTTTCTGCCTGTACTTTATACTCTAATTAGGAATGTACATACACGCACACATTTCCTATTGAAAGGTTTGGCTGTATTTTTCTCCATTATCTCTAGTTCAGTCAGAGTCTATTTATGATACCCAGCCAGACCTTCTCACAAAGCCTGAGCAAATTGGTACTGGTTCTGCTGTAAACCAGTGTCTCTGTTCATTTCTGCTTTCTCTAAGAGTACTATATGAATGTAGTCTTTTCCTCCAAACTTTTTTCCCATTTATCCTTTAGCAATTTATCCTTCATAAATCCTGCCTCATTAATAGAAATGACTCAACACTTTTGGACATCCTAAAAATAAAGCCTATTTTGGTGGTAGTGGGGTTACTTTTTAGGTAGGGGCAGGGAGGAGGATTTTGTTTTTAATCATTTTATGATAAAATTAGCACATCAGGGATCCCTGGGTGGCGCAGCGGTTTGGCGCCTGCCTTTGGCCCAGGGCGCGATCCTGGAGACCCGGGATCGAATCCCACACCGGGCTCCCAGTGCATGGAGCCTGCTTCTCCCTCTGCCTATGTCTCTGCCTCTCTCTCTTTCTCTCTCTGTGACTATCATAAATAAATAAAAATTTAAAAAATTAAAAAAAATAAAATTAGCACATCACAGATTATTTTAAGCAGCATTATCAGGGAGGACTATATGTGGTAATGTGTGATGGCTTTTTTTTTTAAGATTTTATTTATTTATTCATGAGACACACACACACACACACACACACAGAGTGGGGGTGGTGGCAGAGACACAGGCAGAGGGAGAAGCAGGCTCCATGCAGGGAGCCCGACGTGGGACTCCATCCCAGGTCTCCAGGATCACACCCCAGACCAAAGGTAGGCGCTAAACCACTGATCCACCCAGCCGTCCCCAGCTTTTTAATTTTAGTCAGTAAAAAAAATTTTTTTTAAAGATTTTATTTGTTCATGAGAGACACAGAGAGAGAGGCAGAGACACGGGCAGACGGAGAAACAGGCTCCATGCAGGGAACCTGATCCCACAACCCAGAGATTACTACCTGAGCTGAAGGCAGACACACAACCACTGAGCTACCCAGGCGCTTGAATAGTAAAATTGTAAACCTTTCTTGCAGTGAGAATCATCACCAGAGTAATAATTAAGGGTGTCTACCCCATTCCCCCCTAAAAGACAATGGCAGAATTTGGGAGTGGCTCAGCCAGTATGTGGTTTGGATCTGAAGAAGACCACAACATCAGAATACATGGACTTGCTGACATGGCCTGATCCCCAGTGACGGGCTTGATGTTAAAGTTCACAACAGAGAGTGTTCACTTCTACCTCACTTCTACCCAAACTTTTTGAGATAAGTAAGACAGTTTTTGTGTCTGTTTTACAGATGAAGGAATTTGGAATTATAGAGATAGAGTGAATTTGACAGGATATTCACTAGTAAGTGGCAGAGCTTGGCAGGAAGTCAGTTCTTCAGACTTGCAAGTTCTTTTTCATTATACTGCACAACCACGAACACACATGCCATGTTTTGTGCTGTTGTATTCACAACAATCCTTGATTTTATTATAAGAACTCTTAGGAAATGTTTATAGGTAGAATTCTAATGAGTCACTCTATAAGTTTTGGCTTTGAGGATCCCTAGGAAAGCAATGATTTGCAAAGTGGATTTCAGATTCTTTTGGTATTCTCCAGCCTGCAAAAGTAAACCAACTGTATTAGCTTCTTACCACATTAAATCCCAAATGTTAGGAAGTTTTCTGTCTTTCTCTTTACTCTTTTCTTAGATACTTTTTTCCATACCCTTGCCACACTTAGAGTCATTTAGCATTTATTGTCTACTGCATCTAGGTACTATTTGTGATAAATATGTTTATATACTTTATGTCACATAATTCATAAGTCATCCTTTAAGTGTTTTTATCCCCATTTTATTGGGAAAAAAACAGAGACCCAGAGAAGTCAGGTTATTTACCCAAGGTCTCTTCTAGCTCATAAGCATAAAAGCAGTAGTTTAAGATAGGACTTCTGGCTCCTAAATCCAATGTCTACTAAGCTCTACTACTGAGAGAACTTCTAAGTAAACTTCTAAGTCTGAAATTGGAGCCTGGGCTAGAAAAAAGGGGGGAGGGCTAAGTTTTCCTATCATCTGCTCAAAGTAGTCTTTTTTTTTTTTAATATGTTTACTAATGTAAGTAGGGAAATTATCTTTGAAGTAAATCAGGAACTGGTGAGTAAGTCCTCTTTGGGGGGGAAAAAACCCTACTTAATGGAAGCAGCAACTAACAGAGCCAAAAGCAATACCCTTCATTCAGTGAAAAGCTTCTGAATGTTCACCAGGGGAACATATATATTTGTTTTTTTTAGTCTAATTCCAAGCTGAAGTTGGTGCGCAGCCTGGCAGTGTGTGAGGAGTCCTCTGCCCCATTTGCTGATGGACCACTAGAAACCCAGGTAGGTCCTTTATAAGAATAGTAACTTTTGAGTTTGGCAGTTAGTTGTTTGGTAAAAACTGTAGTACCACAACCATAGCGTCAACATTAGGCTTGGAAATCAGGGTAGAAGAAACTTCAAAACAAGTGGTTGCAGTAAAGTAGGACGTGAGTGAGAGCGTGAAGTATAGGTCTTCACACCTGGACCACCTGGGATGATGCAGACAAGGAGATCCCAGGGTTCAATCTTATTTTCCCACCCACACTTTCCCTCTGGCAGTTAGAAGCATTTCCATCCAGTTCCTATTGCCAAGAACAGCCAGTGTAACTTGAGCTGTCCATATAGTGGTTGTGATTGTTGGCAGAAAAGGCTTGGCCTTCTGCCCCTTTCATAGAACAAAAGCTTAAACAATTTAATTAACAAAATACTCTTTTCTGTAAGAGAATACTGCCACCCAAGATTTTCCTTCTTTGAGATTTTAAGGGAGAGTAAAATCTTATGGGAGAATTAAAATCCTTTTTTCCTGTTTGATTGTATTCCTCTTTTTCCTTATCCAAGGATATAATTCAGTTGCACATCAGCTGCCCTTCTGACAAGGAGGAAGAAAAATCCACAAAGGATGTCTCTGAAAAGGAAGATAAGGACAAAAACAAAGAAAAGGTCCCAAGGAAGATGCTTTCTAGAGGTAAGAACTTCCCCTGCCTCTCATATATCCTAGTGTCTGGCTCTGCAGTACCCTTTCCTTCCACCTTGGAGCCTGGCACCTACTAAGCTTACTGGCTCAACAGTTCCTAGTGTTCTGCTGACTTCATGGTTGCATGGGGAGGTGCCTAACTAGGTTACTTTCTTTGCCGCTTTAGCTAACCCTGCCTTAGGGGCTCATATACTGCAGAGAGCTACTCCGTTAACATTTGGCACTACCTATAAGAGGACATTGTAGTTAATTCTGATTTTATTTCTGCTGTGAAATAAGTAGTGACATGAATCATCACTAGTAGCAGATCATCCATATACTATATTTTGGTTTTGGAATGCTTGGAGTGATTTTTTTTTAAATCACACTTGCATCTAATTATTAAGCTCTCTTTGGTTTTACACCCTTGGGCTAGTAGCAAAAAGACCTGGTCCATAAAAATGATAGTTGGGAGGAAAAAGACAACTTTGGGATTAAGATTTTATGAATAAATAATAAATAATCAACATTTGAATCTGTTTGCTGAGATTCTGGAAAATTGAGTCCTGACTGCTCTTACCTGGAATTTATTTTCCTTAACTTGAATAAAATCTGCTTTGTTTTGGTCAGGACATTCAGCAAATATTTAATTATGGTAAGGTAGTTCTCTCAGTGTGATACTGCTGTAGCACTATGACCCAGATTCTACCTTCTATCACTGTCATGGGGAATCTAGCAGGGGGAAGAGGCCTGGCAAATCAAGCGTCATTCTGGTTTTTAAGCTAAAAGCCCTGAAATTTGATTTTATTTTCCTGTTATCTCTCCTGATTGGGTTGTGGGCTTCTGCTTGGGATTAGATTTCATGCAAGGCAGTTTCATTTATTTTAAATTTCTTTTGTTGTGGTGGTTCTAGACTCCAGCCAAGAATATACAGACTCCACTGGAATAGACCTACATGAATTTCTTGTAAATACACTGAAAAAGAACCCAAGGTAAAAACATTATTTGATGGAAGGGGGATAGTAGGGCCTAGCAGGATACCTAAGAGGAAAAGTAGCTTCTCAGGATTTTTCCATTATTCAAATCTATGATGCCCACCCCCCACCACCGTTCCCCCTAGTATAGTTTTCTATTCTGTGAGGGATTCAGAGAATCCTTGTGTTGAGGTGTCTGCTTTCAGAAGAGGTGAGAAAAATTCTGTGGAAGGAGAATGCAGAGACAACGAAAAATGAAGGCTTGGGAGTACCATTTAAAAGCACAGAAGGAAAAATAATTGATATGTATATAAGCTAAATCATAATTGTTTTAAAATTGTATAAATAACCAGATGGAATATAGACTACTGATTAGACTTATAAATATAAAGTATGTGTTTAAATTAATATGGCTGCCAGTGGAATTAAGTTTCTGATAAGGAAAACAAAGTACATGATTAGGAGGATCTGCAAAATGTATACTTGATTGTTTTTCTTTTTTAAAGTAATATAATACAGGCCACTGAGTCTTGGCAGCCTCTGCATTTTTGTCTGCTATTGGGGTTTGGATCTGTCCCTCCCTTCAGCTTCTGTTAGTGTGCAGGTTTCAATGCTTTCAATGTCTATGGGAGGGCTGCTTTTTGTTTTGTTTTGTTTTAATCTTTTTTAAACAGGGACAGAATGATGCTGCTAAAATTAGAACAGGAGATTCTGGAATTTATTAATGACAACAAGTAAGTTACTTGAATGAAATACACGTTTAGAGGTGGGAGGGGGCACTGAAAAGAAATTCAGATAGTATTTTAGGATATTCCTCTTTCATCTCTCCCTTAAAGTCTGAATTTTGAAGTAATTACTCACTATGAACTAAAAGGAATTGGGGAGAAGTAACCAAGATGTATTTAAAGAGTGTATATGTGAAAATCAAGTGAGGTTTTTAAGTTACTGCATAGATTGAGTTGAAAAGATTATCTTTTCAGCAGCTAGCCCTTGTCCTATATTTATTCTTAAATGTCTCCCCTTTTTCTCTGTAGAATATCATCCAGGTGGGGGAAACCTAGAGCTTAAGGAATAGTCTTAAATGAGGGTAGTGGATCAGAGTGATCTATAAAATGCTATAGATGAAGAAGCTGAGAGAACCTTTTTGGGTTCCCATTTGAGTAAGGATCTATCTTCCTTATAATATGTCTGTTTCTCCTAAGAGATTCTCCACTTAAGACCTTTGTAAGAAAAATCACAATTGGCTATTATTGCTGTTGTTTGTCCTTATTTCACTTTTTTCTCCCTGGTTTCTCTTCAGTAACCAGTTCAAGAAGTTCCCTCAGATGACCTCATATCACCGGATGCTATTACACCGGGTAGCTGCCTATTTTGGGATGGACCACAATGTTGATCAAACTGGAAAAGCTGTCATCATCAACAAAACCAGTAACACAAGGATGTAAGGGAGGAACCACAGATTGGAAGACTTTCCTGGGATAGTCTATGGGGTAGAAGAGAAAGGTGTAGGATCAAGATGTCTCTTTCTGGGGAGGAGACCGTGGGGAGGGTTATATTATTGATTCCTACTCTTCACGAGGAGTTGAAGATAGATTCTAGAGGCACTGGTGTTTTGTGAAGACTGGCCCTTAGCCTCTCTTCACCTTTAGTGATGGGAAATGTATAACTTTAGAGGAAGATGAATAGACCTTGAGGATTGCATTGTGACTTTTTGGATGCCTGACTTCAGAAATCCCCTGAGAGGGAGTTGTGGAATTTAAGAGTGCTATACTAGCAGTTTTGCTTTCTAACAAAAGTGTCTTTTTCCTTCCTTCCTTCTACATTTCTCTCCCAATCCCAGCCCTGAACAGAGATTCTCAGAACACATAAAGGATGAGAAGAATACAGAATTTCAACAGAGATTCATTCTCAAGAGAGATGATGCCAGTATGGACCGAGATGATAACCAGGTGAAGAATGGAAAGGGGTGGGCGTATAGAGAGAGATTGCAGTAAGAGAAACTGGGAGGGGAGAAGAATTTTTGTGGGATAAAGAAAACTCAAAATATCTTAGTATGGAAAAATGTATTGAGTTATACTGAGTTGGCTTTGGCTTCATGTTGAGGACTGACTACACTTACTGAACTGAATGCCACCTTCTTAGCCCCAGAGAGACATGGTGCTGAGTTTTGCTGGGTTTTCTCATTTGGCCTAGAACTCCCTGGTTCTGCCACTGACTTCTAACTCTATGTCATTTTGGGACAGACAGCAGTCCCTCCCTGCTTCAGCCTTGATTCAGCTGATGGCTTCATTCTTTTTTTCTTTAATAGTTAGGAATTTCTTTGGGAACCACCAAAAGCTACTTTGTCCCACTTCTATCTTATCCTAGCTCAGGGCTAGCCTTGGACTGGCAAAGTTGTGATGTAATTTACCCACTTATAAAGATGTTTCTGATCCCTTTCTGCAAATTCCTTATTCTTTTCCCAACTCCTTCCACTAAGGTGAGTGAGTTAATTTAACATTTGATGCTGGGAATCTCAGGCAGTATCCCCTTTTTAATCTTTTCCTGTGGGAATAAGAGGTGAACAGTTCTCTACTCCCTCACACTGGGCCTGGCTGCTGCCCTGACTTCTGGCCTGCAGGTAGTAAGTTTTTGTTTGGGGATTAGTTTTCCCAGCCACATACAGGGTTTAGATCCAGCCAGCTTCTGCTTGACCTCCAAAAGAGGTTAGGTGGAGAACCAGGATTAAAGTTTGAAAAGCATGGTCGGGTAGAGCCAATATGAATCTTGCTAATTAATGATAACTATAATATCTTACCTCCAGAGTAAAAATTAACTTTCTTGGGATATTGTATGGTTTTGAGACCAGGACTTTTCCTGCTTGCTACTTGAGTATTTGAGGGAGTCCTTTTGAGAAAAATGCTATTATCTTTTGTGGACAAATACACTGGGTCTGATTGAAAACAATGAAACATACAAAAAGACAAAAATTAAAAAACAAGAAAGAGCCTTTCCATCCTGATGCCCTTCTCTCCATTTTCCCAAAACCCTTTTTCTGTTGATCAGGAATAATTCAGGCCTAGAGACACATTGGGGCAGAGTGGAATCTGTCCTTATAAACTTTTCATCTCTCAGCTTCAGGCTCGATCCATATAGGATAGGCTTCATGCATTTTCTGTCTATGATACTAGTAATGAATACAGTAATTGTTATTTCTGTTGAGTGTTTTCCCTGAACTAGACTCTGTTCTAAACACATTGTGTGCATTATCTCTTTTAATCGTCTCCACAACCCAGTGTCAATAGGGTTATTAGCTCCACTTTAAATATAAGAAAACTGAGGCTAAGGGATGTTAAGTTATTTGCCTGAAATAACATTACTCAGAAGTAGAGAGCTGGAGATCTACCTTGACCTCAAAGCCCATTATGCTCTTTCTATATTCTATGACTGGTTCACCAGTGCTTGGGGCACTTGAGGTCCTACATCTTCTTGGAATGGGATTTATCAAAGGACATTGAGTATGATTTAGGTTCTTAAGGTTAGTGAGGTAAATCAAGAGCTAATGCTCCTCAAGTTATGCCTACCTCTGGTGAAGATCAGGAAGATCGGCCTAGAGTAGCAGCCTACTTGGTTGCTTCATCTGAAGCTTTCAGAGCCTCTGGATTGAAGGTCAGAAAATTTTATACCTAATGACATTCATTTGATGGGCTGTCTCCCTCAGAGCATCTTGCCTTCAAGAGCAGTATGGAAAAGGACACTGTGTGCACCCTACCTGGGACAGTGCTCACAACTCCCGGGCCAAGAGAGAAAAACAATGATGGAGAGTTGGGCAGTAGGCTAGACAGAGGTGGTGATCTGCCCAGCCATCCCTCATCACCTCTCCGCACTTGTCAGAGAATATAAGGTTCTCTATCCAGCATTTCCTTCTTTTCCCTTTCTATCACTCTTTCTCTCCTCCTTCTATCATACCTTATTTGTCTCTTCCTTTCCCTGTCCATCCTTTTTCCTGTTCTATTCTCCTTTTCTTTCTCTTCTCCTCTTTATGTTGCTCTGTTCTCTTCTCTATTTCTGTAATTTCTATCTTTTTCCCTCCCTCCAGTGGCTATAGTTAAGATAAGAAAAAGTGTTTAAGCTTTGAAGTTAGCTTCACTTGGATTTCATTCCCAAGGCCCTCTTCGCTGAGCTGTGTGTGACTTGGGTCTTCAGGCCATGACATTAGTGAGTAAAAAAGGGATAATATCAGGTGCTAGTTCTGAAAAACTCTTCTCTACATTCAGCTCTGCTAAGTACTTGTTTCTTCTCCCTCTCTAGCTTCCTCCTATCCCTTTCTTTCCCTCCAAAGCAATGTTGTTTATTCCCTGGGCTATTCTCTTGATCCTTAGTATTTGATTACTATAAGGAAGAAACCCAATCCTTATAAATAGTTGTTGCTCTTGACACTCTGGGTGGGGGTGGGGAGATGAAGAGGTTCCAATCATCCAGAAAACCTGATCTCCCAAACTGCATGGTCAGATGTACCCAGTGAAACCTGTCCAACACTGGAAATTTTTATTTCTTTTTTTTTTCCATTTTTTTGATGGCAACTATAAACTCTCCCGGTTTCTCTTCCTTGCTGGTGTGCAGTGAGCTTGCAGTACGAGGAGAACTTAACTAGCTTAATTCTGCTCATCGATCTAGATCAGAGTTCCATTGCAGGATGGAAGGAGGAGCAAGTCAATAGAAGAGAGAGAGGAGGAATATCAAAGGGTCCGAGAGAGAATATTTGCCCGAGAGGTAAGTGTAGCTTCTGAGAGTTGTCAGCCCATAGCTTTTAGCTCTTAATCTTTGGAACTGTGATTGGAATGAACCCTCCATAAATGTTTTGTTGTTGTCTTTTTTTTTTTAACCAATATCAGCCAGCCCCAGTTTGGTCTCTCAAATTAAATGTGGCTTACTAGGAAGCTACAGATTTTTATTTGTATTATTTTCAATACAATTTATTGTATGGCATACAAAGAGAACAAATGGAATGGCTGAATTTGGTAGAGATATGATTAGACTGAAAATAGAAATGGTTTTGGCAGGGTTTATGGAAGGGCCCTGACTCTTGTCTGTCAATCCCTTCTCCCGCTTACCCTCTTTCACTTCCACTATCCATTTTAGGCATCTTTGCTTCTAAGTGGAAGACTTAGTGTGTCCACACAGCCTATATACATCCATCTTGTTTGGCCAGCCTCGTTTTTAGGATATGTTGATGATGATTAGAGCACAGATCTAGCATCCATTCTCTGAGCTCCACATTCCACATGCACAGAGGGTACCACTTACTATTCCCTCCAATCTGTATCTGAATAGGAAGTCTCTTTCTTCCTATATTTCCTACCTTGCTTCATAGAATAAGATGGACTCTGTGGGCCAAAAGGCAACATGATCATTTTAGGCAACTTTATTCTTAAGAATTGTGGGCCATATTAAATATACTTGGTACCCCTGTATTTGGTGGCCTTTGCCTACAAGACTGAAGAGAAGAATAGCAGAAATTCAGGAAAGGCTGTAGATAAGAGAGGAACAGATCTCTGGAAAATGTAGGATTCAGATAGCACTATCTTACAGTAGAGTTAGCAAACAAAGGAGGAAAAGCCAGCCTCCCTGTAGTCAAAAGATGGCCAGTTCTAATCAGTATACTTTGATGAACACTACACTCCTCTCATTTCCCTGCTCTTCCCTCTGTCAGCAAGACCCCTCCCCCCAAATTATCTTTCCATCATCACCTAGCTCAGAAAAATGTTATCTCTGAGTTTAAGAAAACTGAACTCCTCTGTGAACTTGTTTCATTGTCTCAGGAGACCCAGGTGTCCCAAGGATCCTCACTGGGGACAGATACACAACAAACCTCCTGGCCCAAAGTCCAAAGAGAAGGAATCATCTTACCTTCTGTTATATAGACTTCCATTCTGAGTCAAAAAAAAAAGTCTGTCCTCCAAATTATCCAACCATAGCCCAAAGAGGTTCTCTACCTTTTCCTGCAAACCACTTGGGTGGAATGAGAGGAGAGAGGTCACTTGTACATGGCTATGGCCGGTGATGACCTTAAGTTGTGGACAGAGCAGGT
Source organism: Canis lupus dingo (assembly GCF_003254725.2). NCBI lineage: Eukaryota > Metazoa > Chordata > Mammalia > Carnivora > Canidae > Canis > Canis lupus. The sequence goes on along the minus strand of NC_064252.1, from coordinate 1,670,021 downwards.
TGGTAGATGATAATAACAAACATTTATATAGTGCTTACTATCTTTCATACACTGCTCTTAGCATTTTACATAATTTAATCCTCACACTAGGTCTATGAGGTAGGTTGCATTATTTCCCTCATTTTATAAATGAGGGACTGAGACATAGAAAGGTTAAGTAATCTCAGATCACACCTCTAGTTAGTGAAAGGGTTGATATTTGAACTCAAGCAGTCTGGCTCCAGAGACCATGCTCTTGACCCCTAGAGTAAACCGCCTCTCAATAGCTTGCTCTGCTCTGGGCTCTTTAGATTAGGAAGTACCAGTGACATCACAGCATAGTTATCTGTGATATGCTGCTCTGTTTCACTGACACATGATAAATGACTGTCCCACCATGCCAGCCATTAGCGAAGCCATGGATACTCTGAAAGCACAAGTAACTTTTAATAAGGTATTGGGGCTAATTAGGGACAACACTGGAACATGTCTGGGTACAGCTATAACAAAATCACAGTTAGCTCTTCTCTCCTTTTTTCTCCTGATTTCTAGTCTCTCAGGCCTCTACTAATATATGTATTCTTTGTTAAATCCTTGCGGATTTACCACTTTTCATTTCAGCACTTCCTAATTCTTGCTGTGTTAGAGGCATCAGGAATCTCAAGAAGGTCTAGACCAGGAAAAATGGCCAAAGCCCACCCCACACTCCAGAGATTCCATTGTGGAGAGGAACCCAGTCAGTCAGAGGGAGCTGACCAAGGGTGGAGCTGTAAATTGGGGTGGATGGATGAGGGGAAGAGGCAGGCCAACAAGAAAGGGAAGTGGCAAGAAGGGTGTTTGGATGGAAATGCTGCCACCGCAGCCTTCTCTGGAGCCTGAGCTGCATACTGGGAGAGCTGCCCCACATAGGCTCTGCTCCGTGTGGAGCCCCCACTGCTCAGCAGCTGGACACTCTTGGTGCCTTTTTCTAAGGCTTGGGAGTGCATCGTAATGCTCACTTCACTCAGCTCAGTGGCTTTGTCAGGAAATGATCCCCAAAAGGAATGTTTCAGGCTTTTAATTCTTTCATTTTTTCTAGGCTCCGAAAAGTACCTGCTTCCCCAATTTCTTACTCTCCTTGGGTCTCAGGTCAGGTCAGAATGTCTTTCATTTTGGCCACTGTGGAGGACAGAAATGGAATAGTCATTGAGATGACTTCCAGAAAAACTAAATTTCTTTCTCTTGTCTCCCTTTGCCCTTCCCTTGATCACACTCTATAGGACCAAGCACACCAATATTACGCTCAACTTACCTCTAGACAGAATAAATTTAGAATTAAAAAGGAAATAATAGGTTAATACTTTCCTCTTCCTTCTTTCCATTCTCCCACCTTTATCAGCGTCTCTTTTTAAACACACTGTGGGAAAGCTAAAAACACTGAATGCTCTTTCCTGCTAAAGGTGAGAGGTCAGATTGGGTGTGTGGGTGTGGGTCATCCTGTCCCTGCTCCCTCTCTCCTGTTGGGGGGTGAGCTTGGTTTGAGGACCTTGGGTATTCATAGCATCACGGACACCCTTTTCGGTTATGCCATGCTGTTTTCTTATAAGTTATTTTCCGTTTTCTCCCCTTCACCTAGACTGGCCAGAACGGATATCTAAATGACATCAGGTTAGTACCACTTAGCATGTTCCCTGCTTCTCATTGAGCTTTGTCAGTGAGGTTAATATAATCCTGTAATGATGCTTTTCTTTGATGTTAACCAACAGACTCTCCAAAGAAGCCTTTTCTTCTAGCTCTCACAAGAGAAGGCAGATTTTTAGGTACCTCTGTGTGATCTATATCTCTCCTTGTTTTTGTTTTTGTTTTTTTATTTTGTATTGCTGTAATCTTTTCAGCGGAGTGAGTTTGCTCAATGCATGGCTGCTTGTGGAATACTTCAATTTGTGGTTTTTGCAACATTGGATATTTTCTCCATTAAAAAAGAAATGGCTCCTGCTCAATGACTTTATTTTTGTTGTTGCTGATTTCATTTTAAGTCATGGATAGGTGGTGAAGGGGACCAGATAGGTGTGTCTGAGATAGTACTGCTCCTTTCCAAAAGTTTTCTGGAATTGGGCATGTGGGGAAGATTTCAACATATATTTATATTAAGGTAAAAGAATGAGTATCTTCTTGGCTACCTTTTCTGAATCTATGAAAGATGCAAAGAGCTTATCCCTGACCCAGCAAGGGAATGTTTTATATCTTTAAGAAAAAATAGTATGCACACACACACACACATAAAAAACACAAACATCTCTGTCTATATAGTTTTCTCTTTGGGACAACATAATCTGTAAGATGGCCTCAGAAAAAGACTTATCTGCCTTGGCATGAAGTTTGAGCACATCTTTTTTTGATGACTGTCCATGACTTGCTGTTAACATTGGTAAAAGCTACAATTTAACTTCTTCAGGCCTAATAGTCTCCATTTTCCAACAAAGCAGTCATGAGAATCTCCCTTTCATTTGATTTTCTCAGTCCCACTCCAGAGGATTACACAAGGCATTAGTGAGAGAAGCACTTCATTAGGACCCTGTCTAGCACCAACTCATTAAGTACATTCTTCTCATTTTACCAATAGAAAAACTATAGAGTAGAGAAAACCTCAGTATTCAATACTAGGATTTGGGTCCAACACTTTCCAAAGGGTTTATCTCTTTTTGAATCCTAAGCTTGATGGGAACTCAGGTTAGTCAGAGCTCTCATTCCCACTACCTCAGTTGTCCCTTCCCCTGTATCCTTTCTAAAGCTAGTCAAACCACATAGAAATTTGGGTTACAAGATTTCTCTTTCTTGGAAGGGGGCATTATCTCCTTTTCCATATCTCTGAACTCTTTTTCCTAGATCATCCCACTGTGAAGTCCATCTGAAAGCAGTGAGGGCTCTGCATTGTTCATGATGGTTGATATAGAGCTTCCCTTAAAAAAAAAAAAAAAAAAACCTATCCCATATTTTGTGCTTTAAGATCATAAATCATCCCAGAAACCTATAATAAAGTTAGTTTATTTAGTTAGTTTTAAACTAGTTAGTTTTAAACTAGTTAGTTAGTTAGTTAGTTAGTTAGTTAGTTAGTTAGAAACTAACTTCTATACATATGCTAATACATAGTTACCAAAGTATACCATACTGATTCAGGTCTCTCAGTGTCTGATTTGGTAAGCTGGTTTACATGTAAGAAAACAAAAGCAGAGAAATTAAGTAGCCAATTCAAGTTGACATGGTTATTAGTGGCAAAACTGGGACCAACTCTTTGTCTGGTGTTCTTTCACCACACCCCAGACCAGCTCTCTAGAAACATTACCCCATTCTCTCTGAGTTCCATTTGGAGCCCTAATTCGCCTTCACTGCTAAGAATGATGCCCTTATTAGTGCTGTGGAGCATCAAACTACATCAAACAGTGCAGATAACAGCTCTAAGGATCTAGTGAGTCTCTCCTATCCAGACTTCCTTTTAAGTCACTGCTTTCCATACTGAGTGTTGGTTAAAGATCTAGGTCATCTAAAATGTATCACTATGGACTCTTAAGGGGGCAACTTCTTCTATTTGGGTACTGGCCCAGAATTCTAGTGATGAGAAGCTGGTCTTCTCTAACGGCTTTTTACCTTTCTTCCCAAGTGTGTGAAATAGATACTGATACACCACATTCCATCATCCACATTGGCAATAACTAGGGCAGCTTCCCGGTTCTTTGGAAGATTCTACTCCATTGACAAATAAGCCATTATTGCATTTACTATTGCTTTTTTTTTTAAGATTTTATTTATTCATGAGAGACACACTCAGGGAGAGGCAGAGACATAGGCAGAAAGAGAAGCAGACTCCCTACAGGGAACCTGATGCGGTACTCGATCCCAGGACCCCGGGATCACAACTTGAGCCGAAGGCAGATGCTCAACCACTGAACCACCCAGGCACCCCTACTATCACTTCTTACACAGACCTCCCTACCGACTCCCTAGACCCAATAAACTGAACTTTTCATCAGCATAAATCTACTTGTGAAAGCTGAGTCAGCTTTGATTTTTATAGGAGTATAAAGTGTGAATGTTCTCTGTCCTGCACCCCCATCTCTCTAACACACAAACATACCCCAGTCCAGTGCTTAGAACTGAGTGTGGGAGTTTTCCCTAGTTGACATGTTTAGTGAAGTGGAACGACATGGCTAGAGATTAGGTTTAGTTGTAGAGAAAGAAAACTGATCTCTTTCCTGGCCAAGACTCAACTTAAGTTCTCTAATAGCTCTTGGGGATGTAGTGTACTAATTCAGGTTAAATCATTAGACTAGCCACATTTTGAACACTTGGCCATCACTGTCTTGGGGGAGCTGGATGAGTACAGAAGCGCTGCCACTTTGGCTTAAGCTTCCCAGGATGTTTGGTTTAAAGTTCACTCATTCACTGTTTACCTCTGGTAGAAAGACAAAGAAAATGGCACAACTGTCCTAATAGTGCTGTGTTTGATTAGGGTGTAAAAGTCCATTAGGACTTGTCTCATAAAATTCAGGCTCTAATATCTAATGAACAGCTTCATCCATTGCCTTTGCTCTATCCCCTACCCCTGAAACAGACACATCTTTGTTGAGTCCTCTCCGTAGACTTGCCTTTGGCCATTAAGTCACGGCTTTTGTCTCTCACTTCAGGTTGAATTCTGTTCCTGGAGAGTACCTGATTTATATTTCTTTCTTTGTATCCCATTCTGCTTTTGACATTCCCAAGAAAAAGGGATAAAGTTTTAAGGAGACAGGAATATTTCCAGTTATCTTAACTATAGAGAGGGAAGCACTGAGGTTATAGACACATCTACTTGGGATTCAGAGAAGATGTAGCGTGTCCCTAACCAGCTTTGCTGGTTGGTTTGTTCTTAGCTCACCATGATTGGCCTGACTTAAAAACTAAAATAGTGACCCTAGCTTTTATTTTGTCCATTTTCCTATAGTACCCTTGGAGCAGATATTCTCTAATAAAGAAGGGTATTACCCTTGTAAGAAAACTACCTTTCTTTATTGGAATAATTCTGAGCCTAGTGTCTTTGAAGCTAAGGGGATTGGGATGGGGTTTTCTATTTGCTTTAGGCAGGATGATAGTGAAAAGGAGGGAGCCTTGAGTTACATGATTTTTGCTCACCGGCACCCCAGTACATATACCAAAATCTTTGTAATTGTCATTTGGTTTCTTTAGGTCAGTAGTTGTTGGGGGTGGGAGATAGGAAAGGAAAATTCCTGGTTCTTGGTTGCTTATTGATTAAGAAGCAGTGGAGGCTCAATAAGACTTAGGGGTTTTAGGTCAGTCCCATCCAGGCTACAAGTGTTTATAATCATAGGCAGTAATTACAGCATCAGGATAACCCTGATGTTTCCAGAGCAAAATAAGAGAGGAGTCCTTTTTCTCAATAGCCTTGTGCTTTGCCTAGGGCAATAGGATTGTTAATATGGCAGCAACTAGGCGCAACCAGCCCCTGCTCCTTGCAGTCCTAGGTCCCAAGGGCATATTTGCTTGATAATGTTGAAGACTAGCCCTTAGAGACCCTGGAACCAGTTGTTCCCAGATACCAACACAGAATTTCCACAGACAGGTTGGGTCAATTTCAGACTGTCAGACTAAGTTTTCCAGAATGCCCCATTAATCTATACTCCTCTTCCCACCCTTGGAAAAGTCGTACCTCTGCTGGCTTTGACACGTGTTATATGGAAGATCTGTTATACTTATCCATGTCTTGGCTACCCCTGCCTTCTAGCAGTAGGAACTTCCAAGAGCCCTTTTGTTTTAAGAACTCCTAGAAGGAGGTGGTACCTCTCTGCTCCCCACTACTCCTGCATGTGTGGGATCCCTGCGGGGGCAGGGGAAAAGACCACAGCCAATCTCAGCATCATGTATATGGTTTCCCATCCACCTCTGGTCTGATGTATTGAATTAGTCGCCAGTGCACTGTCTTCCAGATTTGCCTCTGTGTTCTTTGTTACTGTACTGGATCTTGCTCTGTCTGCTCCCAGCAAGTCGTGGTTGGCCAACCAACTAACCAGAAATGGGTGTCCATCCTCCTCCCAACCCTCACCCCTCCTTTGTCGTTGAAAGAATAGAAATGAACTCTCTCCTAGCTCTTCTGCTGAAGTGGTAGGTGGGGGGTGCTCTGACCACTGTGGTCTCTGCAGGGGGAACCGTGAGGGGCCCAGCCGAACCTCAAGTAGCCGCCAAAGCAGCACAGACAGCGAACTCAAATCCCTGGAGCCACGGCCTTGGAGCAGCACAGACTCTGATGGCTCTGTCCGGAGCATGCGGCCCCCTGTCACCAAAGCCAGCAGCTTCAGTGGAATCTCTATCCTCACCCGAGGGGACAGCATCGGGAGCAGTAAAGGTGGCAGTGCAGGAAGGATCTCCAGGCCAGGTACTCAGCTTCTGTCCTTCGTGTCATGCTCATCATTTCTTGCTTGTCTTCTGCAAAACATCACTGATGTTTACTTCTAACAAAACACTTGTCCAGTATAGTATCCTGAAAAACTAACACAGCCCCATGAGGAAAAATTTGATTTATTGGACCCACTGTTTTTTTAATTCCCCCCTCTGATTTTCTTTCATATCTTTTCCCCTAATTACAAACAAACAAAGTGTGGGATTAGATTATTTTATCTTCATTCTGACCAAGGTTAGACATCCCTGTCAGCCCAAGTTCAGGTTATATACTAGGATGAGAATGATAATGCTCTCATTCTGTGATCTCTCAGATTATAGAGGGTTGGTAGAGCAGAAAAAACCCTTGGAGTTCAGCTATTTATAATAAGTTGGTAGCAGCCAATAGGCCAGAACTGCAAGAAGTGCTGTGACTGCTTCTCTAGAGCCCAGTCACTGAGAAGGAGCATATGTTCCACATGCCAGCCCTGTAACCACCTTTCAGCTCTCCTGACATTCTGTGTAACCTTCTCCATCTATTCCTCTTGTGCTCTTAGCAGGGGGTATTCAGGTCTTTATACCCAGTGGCCCTCATTTCACCCTCCTGCCTCTAAAAAATTCTTGCCTCTCATCCCAGAAGTTCTGTAGGTCTTGTCCTCAGAAGACCTCAGTAGTCGTGAAGATCTCTGTTGGGTCTCTACTGCCCTTTTCTGTTATCTCCTCTCTAACCGCACTGCCTCTGCCTTTATCTGGGCCTTTGTCTTCTTTTATTTAATTATGGCACTAGCCCCCAAGCTGGTTTCCCTGCTCTATCCTTTTTAGAGTCAGTTTTCCAATCTAAAACATAGATCTTATCATGTCAGTCCTCTCTTTAAAAATGTTCATGTTTCTGTATTCCATGTATAATAAAATCCAAATGACCTAATGCAGCATTTCTTCCTGACCCCAGCTTGCCACTTTAGTCTTGCTTCCAGATATCCTTCTTCCTCTTGCCCTCCAGCCACTTCTTGAATATGGTAATAGCTTCATCCCCTCTTGGTCTGACAAGCCTTCTTTTCATCCTTCAAATCCATTTCTCCACTCCCTTCTTCTTTTTTTTTTTTAATTTTTATTTATTTATGATAGTCACAGAGAGAGAGAGAGAGAGAGAGGCGCAGAGACATAGGCAGAGGGAGAAGCAGGCTCCATGCACCGGGAGCCTGATGTGGGATTCGATCCCGGGTCTCCAGGATCGCGCCCTGGGCCAAAGGCAGGCGCCAAACCACTGCGCCACCCAGGGATCCCTCTCCACTCACTTCTTTAAGTGAGTTACTACGTCCTCATCTTTGCTGCCATAGAACTTTGTTCATATCACCAATGTGACCCTTATCCTTCCTTATCAGATTGTAATCGTGTGGGTGTCCATCTCCAGTCAGAAGATCCTGTGCTGCATAAGGCCAAGGACTGTGTTATCCTCACCTTTGTGTTCTCAGTTCATTATACAATGCCCAGCACACAGCAAATAGTAAAAGTATTTTATGTGAAAGGCATGCATGGCTTAGAGAGGCTGGAAATGAGAATAGTTGGGTGACAATTGTGCTTCTGTGTGTGCACAGGCAAGTGCTTGGAGAGGCAAGATTGCCCCCTCAGCAACTTTTATGAAATGCCGCAAGTGGAGAAGAAATCAGAAAGAAATAAGGTCTCTTAAGGGACTAGGAATCTACACCTTCCCAGGAAGCACACATTTATGTTTTCAGTTGTCTAGTCATGATGGACAGATTCTAGGTACTTCAGGGGAGGTGCCTTGGCAGCCTCAAATTTTATTCAATTCCAGCATCCAGCATCGATGGGAAAGGTGTTTACTGTCCCTGGGAAGCAGAAACCTGCTAAGATGAGGATTCCCATCAGAAGGGCAGCTGAAATGCATTAGTGCTCAGGCATGGATTTTCCCAAGACTGGGGGGAATGGACAGGAGGGAAGTGAGGCAAAGAAGCAGGGAAGGAGTAGAGCCCTGCATCTCCAAGGGCGGCATGTTCATGGCTGGCGCTTACAACTCTTGATGGGTCTCCTCTTTGCCTTAGGAGTGGCGCTAGGTGCCCCAGAAGTTTGCAACCAGGTCACCTCATCCCAGTCTGTCCGGGGCCTTCTCCCTTGTACTGCCCAGCAGCAGCCACAGCAGCCACAGCAGCCGCAACTTCCTGCTCTTCCACCCACGCCTCAGCAACAGCCACCCTTGAATAATCACATGATCTCACAGGTGAGTCACCACTCAGTGTGAGCCCCCTCCGCTCCCATTCAAGAAAGCTCTGGAAGTACAGTCATGTCTGTTATGCTGTGGGTGGCAGGAAAGATCTGTTGGAGACCTGCCACTCCCTCCTCCTCATTTCTTGTTTGTTAGTTGCGGGGAGAGAAGAGTAAGGGCAAGGGTTTGGCCAAAATGCTGTTAGAGTCAGCCTGGGACTTTTTGCTTTCTGTTTCTTCCTCTTCTTCCTGAGAATTGCCAGTGGGATCTTTTACCCTGTTCCACATTTCTGCTGTACCCCATCTCCCTCTACGTCCTGTGTAATTAGCAAGACAATTTTATTCACTGTATCCATATATAGAGCTTGAAAAGATCACAGCTCCCACCATAACTGACTGTGAATGTGTTCATGTGACTGTTGAACCAATAACGCATATGTAGGAGTTGGGGTTTGAGGAAAGGAAATATACTCAAGACCCCTGCCATATATAACCCATAAGGGACAAAACCTCCCAAAGTTGTTCTTTGTTTTCTGTGCGGTGAAAGAGCTCTGTATCCTTCTGTTGTTAGACTGATAAGAGGTTGACACCAAGTAAGGTTTTGGTGTAGTTTTATTTTTGTGGAGGTCATACAAGTCATCAGCATCAGCATTAGTCCCTATTCTAAACTAAAACATTAATGTTCTAGGTTTTTTTTTTTTTTTAAGATTTTACTTATTTATTCATGAGAGACAGAGATATATATATATAGAGAGAGAGGCAGAGACACAGGCAGAGGGAGAAGCAGGCTCCATGCAGGAAGCCTGACGCGGGACCTGATCCCGGGTCCCCAGGATCACACCCTGGGCCGAAGGCGACTCTAAACCGCTGAGCCATCCAGGCTGCCCTAATGTTCTAGGTTTAAGTATCCTTAATACTCTGAGGAGAGCTATTCTGAGTGCCTCACTTATATTTTTTTCCATGAATAGAGCTGCCCATGGGTGGAGCCCATCCTCTGTCCCAGGTTATCCTTGGTGGTGCTCTCTGCTAGTTGGGAAGCCCCTGTCTGCACTCTGCCACTGCAGTTTTTCTCATTTCACCTCCCAGGTTTCCTCACCTCTGTGCTCCGTTAGTCCAGCTTGGCCTCAGATCTGTCTCTTCTGTAGGTAACACAAGTAAATTGCAGGCATACATTCCCCAGGAACTGGAAACTAGACTGAAGGAGCCCAGGATGGCCCGGTACTACCCCATTCTGATATTGTGTTGATCTAGGAAACCCTGCTTTGTGTCTTAATATAATCCACATGCAAATCATTCCAGGCCTTTATCTTGGTCCCTAAATCAGTTTCTCTGTAGTCGTTACTTTCATTCTTGTTCTACCATTGTCTGCCTCATTAAGTCCCATTCATATCAGCTTATCTCGCTCCATACTGAAGTGTGGCATGTGTGTGTACTTTCCCTGTTTGTGTCTTCATTCAGACCTGTAAGTCGATATGCCTCTCTCTCTCTCTATCTCCTGCTGTGCTTCTGTGCCTGCTTCACTTTTCTAAGGTCGCAGTATTTGAGTTTTCTAATATGTGTGTGTTTTAATACAGTCTTTTTTTTTTTTTTTTTTTTTTTTGTAATACAGTCTTGTTCCCTTTTCTCCCTCTTAGTCTTCATCTGGCTCCTCCTTCCATCCATATCTAGAAACAGACAACAAGAGTGGGAGGAGAATAAAGAGATAACAGGAATAACCATTTGGGACTGAAAAAAATTTTAGGGTGCTTAGCTGACTGGCCCTGAATTCTAAACTTTTACTCAGATTTTGGCCCTGCTTCTGGATCACAAGGGTCAGCGGGTCAGTCATTGGTATTGACTGATCTCCTGCAGGATATACAGTACTAGGTTAGGCCCTGTAGTTTAGAAACAGGGAAACATTATTCCTTACAGATTCTGTTCCCTCAGAAATTTGTAGCAAGAGCCATTTGCAGTAGGCCGGGGAATGGTGCTGGCTAAACTATGCTAAACTTTCCTTTCTTGGCAGGCTTCCACTGTCAGAGCAGACCTCCCTATCATGTGTCAGTAGAACACAGGAAACCAACGGGTGAGGCTGAGGATTAAAGGACCAATGGGTACCTTTTGCCCTATTTACCTGAGGTGACGTGGACCTCTCGAGAGGGAGGCTTCTGGGAGTCTAGTCAGCCGAGAGCCAGTTATCTTACCCGGAATTCACCAGCAGGTGGCAGTCATATCCCTTAGGGCCAGTCTTTGGCTTCCCCATGGTTTTTTGAAGTTCCCTGGCCCAGGAGTTTGAGATTCTCTGAGAACTATAGCTGAGGATAGTGGTGGGGAAATAGCACCGAGACCCCTACTTTTACCATTACCCTTCCTCAGACAGAAGAGGCCTAAGAGAGGAGCATCGTTTCTTTCCTCTTTTTTTTACTAAGAACTCAGAAATGTGAAGAAATAGGCAGCTATACCTGTGCGACCCCTTCTCCCCTGGATATAAGACCTGAAGCACAATAGATCGTCTCCCAAGAGAAAGAAGAGGATTAGGATGATAGAAAATGGGTTTAAAAAGCTACCAGCACAAGTAAATCATCATGAGCAGCCTGGCCCAAAATCATATTTGAAATGAGACTGGCTTCCAAAAATCGGTTATGCCAGGATAGCTGGGAGTTTACTACAGGTGCCAGAATGATGATATTGAGCGCTTGGTCCTCCATACCTCTAAATTTGAAAGGAGGGAGGAGAATCATACAAACGAAAAAATGTTTGTTCAACTTCTTCATTTACCAGCTCTCTACTGTTAGAGTGGAGGAGAAAGAGTATATTCTTTCCTATGGGAACATAGGCCAAACTATGTTCCCATCCCAGCTCTGCCGTGTTAGCTGTGTGATCTGGATGTGTGATTGAATTCCTCTGAGCCTTACTATCTTCACTGCAAATACAAGTTATCACATCTCCCTATGGATTATTTTGAGTCTGTAATGAGAACCATATGTAAATGAGACAATATATATAAACGTTATTTCCCCCTCTTCCCTAGCCTCTCTCCTTTCTCCCACCCCATCTACCACCAGGGGCTACGGCCGGCTGGAGAACCAGTTCTCCAGGAGAAGTGATTGAAATGGCTGGAGGGGAAGAAGAGAGACAGAAAAAAGAACTCTCCATTAGTTGGTTTAGAACACATCATGTTCCTTATAAACAAATCTTCCTGCTTGAGGCTAGTGAAGGGACTGAAGGAACAAAAGCTACAGCAAAGCTATTTATATTTTATTCCAAATCTCTCCCTGTTTGCTCATGGGGGCATTTTTCATACTGCCCTCACAGCCTGGAGGAGCACAGAACAATCATGGAGCAGGAAGAAGTAGCTGGAACCAGGCGTGAACTGGCTGTTTGTTCCTTCTCCACCCTCCGGAGGGAGACGATCCTTGTGAATGAGCACTTCCTCCGGGAGAGCTGTGGTGTGAAATCAGGAGCGTGGCTGGGAAAGCTGAGCCAGACCTTAGATGACCCCCCCCCCCATAGGAGTAGGAATTCCTTCTCAAGTGGGCATTCAGGAGGGTTACGATCATGCTCCCCGGGAATCGTGGGTTCAGAAAAAATGCTTTGGAAAAAGCTGTGTTTGGAACCAGGCAGCAGACATTGGGCCTGAGAGTCCTAAGATTGCTCACAACAGCTGCAGAGTTCTCAGTAGCTAACGGGGTGGAGTGCACTGCCAAGGGTCTCTCCTGATAAGGAGAGATTGCTTATTTGTTAGAGATAACGAAAGCCACAAGCTATCCTGGGCTTGCTCTCCAGTCTGCTCAGCAGCCTTGCTCTTCATGTGACATTTTTTTTTATGATTAATCTTCTTGTTCCTCCCCTTTCCCTCCCCGCCTCTGCTCCCCTGCCCCTGCCTCTCCCCATACCTCCCTTTTCTCTTCCCTGTTCCACATGTCTCTCTGCTGGTCCACAGCCAGTCCCGGCTCTGCAGCCCTCTCCGCAGCCTGTTCAGTTCTCTCCAGGCTCCTGTCCCCAAGTCCTTCTGCCAGTCTCTCCGCCCCAGCAGTACAACATGGTATAAACTCTGTTCCCCTTTTTGTCATGTCCATGTGTGGCCTGTATCTGTGGTATGTCTGTGGGGTCCATCTGGGACAAAGCAATTGCACTTTTTGGATAGCCATGTTAAAAGGTATTTCTTCTAGAGCAAATGGCTAGCACAGGCTGCGCTATACTCTATTCTAGTGGCCTTATCACAGCACTTCAGGCATGGAAAGATGTCTAAATGTAAGAGAGTAGCACTGAGTTCCCCCTGAGTTTCAGGAGGGGGACAGAATTGGGTGTTGCTCTAACCTGGGCTCCTCGTCTCTCTCCTATGTGCATCTTTCATCTCCTCTTCTCCCCGGACATGTTTGAAGAACCCAGTTTATCCTGTATAGGATGGTTTTCTATAATTTCTTTTGAAGATAAAAACACAATTGCAGATTTCTCTGGCATCACTGGTAAAAATTTAAAATGTTCCTCTATCTTACTGTGTTATTTTATATAAAAAATAGCCACTTCTACTGCATAACACATGCTCTTTAAATTGTTTGTACCCAGACTACAAATCCTGTGAAGACCTGATTTACCTCATAGTTGATAACTTCTATCATGGTTATGAGAGCCCTGGGTGTGTGTGTGTGTGTGTGTGTGTGTGTGTGTGTGTGTGTGAGAATCACACCATCTGAGTTTTCACTAGAATCCACTCTTTGCTTCCACCTCTCATCTCCATTCTGAAAAGTTTTGGAACATGGACCTCAAAATAATCTGCAGTCCAGTCCTCTTGTCATCTCTTCCTGCTCACTAAGGTAGCAAAACAGCTAACTTGATCAGATTCCTGAAAATAAGTGAAACCACAGGAAAGCACTGTCTTTTCTTTCTACTAGTTTCTTTTTCAAAAGAATTCCTACTTAAGGGGTTGCCGTGTGTGTGTGTGTGTGTGTGTGTGTGTGTGTGTGTGTGTGTGTTTATTATCCGGGAAACAGAAGGAATGAGGAAGCTAACAAATTCTGACCTATCATCATACAAGTGAGCGGCGGACCACTGTCTCTCTTGCTGCCTAGAGAAGAGGGCTGAGAGAGGAGGCAATTACAGACTAGCATGTCAGTCTCCTTGCCCTCCAGCTCAGCCACTCATCCTGGCCTCTTTCAGAGGTGAGAATTGGAAGTGGTTCCTGAAGGGCAGGAGAACTCTAGGTAAGTGTCAGAGAACAGAGGTGGAAATGACCTCGAGAGGAGGGGGTAAGGAAATAAGCAGCAGGAAGCCGAGCCCACCAGTCCCTTCACTACATAGGCAAAGCTGGGAAGCCACATGAACCTAGCCATCCCTAGTCCACTCAAGGTGTTAGCTAGGTCTTTTATTATAAAAACACAGCAACATAGAGCCTTTTGTATAGTTGGAGATATGAGGAAGACAGGAAATAGAGAAGGACTTAGAATCTTTTTTTTTTTTAATCCATTAGTTTGTTCTGTCTTTTCTATATATAGAAAGTTGTGTTGTTGCTCCCATCTCTCCAGGACTAATTCTAATAAAAGTCAATGAAAGTGGCCATTGTTACTCATATGTGGTAAGGAGTCTGGTTCTGGAGTTGGTCTTTAAACACCTGTTCAGTTAATAACAATTTTTTTTAAGATTTTATTTTTAAATAACTCCACACCCAATGTGGAGCTTGAACTCACAACCCCAAGATCAAGAGCCACATGCTCTATAGACTGAGCCAGTCAGGTGCCCCGAGTTGACAGCAGTTTCAAACACCACATGACAGAGGTTTAGGGCTAAAAAGTACCTCCCAGGGAATGGAGGCAGGAGTATCCCAAATTGGTGTCAGTAAAAAAGACTATAGAGAGGGTTGTTATTTCTGTCTGTCTATCTGTCTTTGTATTTAAGCCAAATACAAGGCCTTGATAGGACCTGAGTCCTCAAGTCTCCCTTGCTGTCTCAACAGGCAGATGACCTCAGCAACCCCTTTGGACAAATGAGCCTTAGCCGCCAAGGTTCTACTGAAGCAGCTGACCCATCTTCAGCTCTGTTCCAGCCCCCACTTATCTCCCAGCACCCTCAGCCGACTAGCTTCATCATGGCTTCGACGGGACAGCCCCTCCCCACGTCCAACTATTCCCCTTCTAGCCATGCGCCACCTACTCAGCAAGTCCTGCAGCCCCAGGGCTATATGCAGCCCCCTCAACAGGTGAGCAGCATGAGTTCCCAGCTTAAAGCACTAATTCAGTTTGTCTGCTATTATAATCCTTCTTTCTTCCCGTAGTTTAGGTAGATCAAAGGTGATACCTATCCCCACTTCCATTTCCCCACTTTGTACTTGAGAATTGTCTTTTTAGTCAGAAGGTCATCCTTCTATATAACATAAATCATTCCTGTTTTGTTTTAAACTGTATATTAGGGGAAGCCCTGGTGGATCAGTGGTTTAGCACCTGCCTTCGGTCTGGGGTGTGATCCTGGAGACCCGGGATCAAGTCCCACGTCAGGCTCCCTGCATGGAGCCTGCTTCTCTCTGCCTATGTCTCTGCCTCTCTCTCTCTCTCATGAATAAATAAATAAAATCTGAAAAAAAAAAACCATATATTAATGTTCCAATTGCAGGTTCAAAATATGTCTATTTACAGATCTCTGGCCATTGACTCTGTTGCCTGCATGCATGTATTGATTGATTGGTTGGGGGTGGGGGCAGTGGGCAGAGGGAGAAGGAGAATCTCAGGCAGACTCCATGCTGAGTGCAGAGCCCAACATAAGCTTGATCTCATGACCCTGAATCATGACCTGAGCAGAAACAAGAGTTGGATGGTTAACCAACTGAGTCACCCAGGTGCCCCGACCCTTGTGCATTTTATAGTTGGAGATGTTGGGGTTGAATTTAAGGGACCTTCTCACATATCTGTTTCCTCTCACCATAGATCCAGGTTTCTTACTATCCCCCTGGACAGTATCCTAACTCCAACCAGCAATATCGACCTCTTTCTCACCCGGTGGCCTATAGTCCCCAACGTGGTCAACAGCTGCCTCAGCCATCCCAGCAGCCTGGTAAGAGGAACTGCTGGGGTAGGGAAGCAGTGACTAGGGGAAGGGCAGAGACTGGGAAAGAGAGAAGTACCTTCCTTTAAAAAAAAAAAAAAAAAAAAGACACAGGAATGATTAGTCCTAAGAGAGACCCAGGATCTCCAGAAAAATAAAAGGTAAAATAGATGGAAGGAAAATTACAGAGAGTGTGACCTCCTAAACATTGTTGAGACCATGCTAATGTCTTCTCTGCCTTGACTATCCCTAGGTTTACAGCCCATGATGCCTAACCAGCAGCAGGCGGCTTACCAAGGCATGATTGGGGTCCAGCAGCCACAGAACCAGGGCCTGCTCAGCAACCAGAGGAGCAGCATGGGGGGCCAGATGCAAGGCCTGGTGGTTCAGTACACTCCACTGCCTTCTTACCAAGTGGGTGCATTCTGCACTGGGAAAGATCACCCAGTCCTTGGGATGAGGAAAAGGAAGACAGTCTCCCACATCATCCAGTGTGACAACTCCAACACTAAAATACTGTTCACTTTCCCCCTAGAATTTGTATGTGTTATTCTCCTGAGATAAAGCCCAGAGAGTTGGAGAAGATTATCTTTAATTAAATTGTTTGGTCTTTATACAGCCATGCAAATGAGTATATGGCCCAGAAAAGTAGGATCTAAAGGAAATCAGGATCATTTCCCTATATCAGAATGTTCAAAGGAGGTGTTTGGAGAAGAGAGAAGTACAGATAGCTCTGTACACATTTTCTTTAGGCAGAGGAGGAGAGTAGGAGGAGTGTGTAAAGGAAGGGAATGAAGTCAGTGTCCTGGTCTAGTGATGACTTACTTGGCCATTCTTTGGATGAGCTCATTGGGAGTATAAGTGGTCATTATCTTCTCATCTCTACCCAGGTCCCAGTGGGTAATGACTCGCAAAATGTGGTCCAGCCGCCTTTCCAGCAACCTATGCTGGTCCCTGCGAGCCAGTCTGTGCAAGGGGGCCTCCCCACAGGGGGCGTACCAGTGTACTACAGTGTGATCCCACCGGCTCAGCAGAATGGTACGAGGTGAGGACTCCCAGAGAGTTGGGGCACATTTCCCATAGACCTTCAGGAACTTTCCACTGACCTAAGAAAAGAAAGGCAGGGGTAAAGATTCCAGTGGTGCCCTAAAGCAGGTAGAATATGAAGGAGGTCATTCTTCTTTTCTCCTTGGTGTGTTGACATTTAAATAAGAGCTCAACAAAAAAAAATTCCTGCTTCAGAGACAGAGGCTGTATGATGTCCCCCATTTTTTTTTAATCAGTGGGATTTAGAACTATGAGATAGAGACTGTTCATCATTAAAAGAAGAAGTTTGGAGAATATATATGTAATTTTTTCTGTGTACTTTATATTCATGGATGAATCTCAGATGGTCTATTTCTATATGTCTATTTCTATATATATATATTTCTTAGTATAGGTAGTAGCTGATAGAATTTTAGAGGTAGAAGCCACCTTAGAAATATTTAGTCTACTCCCCTTGTTTCATTTTTCTCCCTTCTTTTACAAATGAGAAAATTCCAGCTAGGGAGATTAAGAAATTTACTCAAAGTCAACCAGCTAGTTAGAGCTGGAACTGGAAGTCAGGTCTGGGCCTATTTGTATGTATTTCTGTGTGTTTCTCCCAGTGTCTGTGTTTACTTCTTTTTGTGTGTATTTCTCCCCGTTATCTTGAGTATTGGGGGGTGTTCACCCTTTGTCTTTAGATAACACTGTTTGCCATTGCATAAATATCCTGAATCAGACACCTCCTTAGTTCTTTTTTTTTAAGATTTTATTTATTTATTCATGAGACACACACACACACACACACACACACAGAGGTGCAGAGACACAGGCAGAGGGAGAAGCAGGCTCCATGCAGGGAGCCTGACGGGGGACTCATCCTGGGTCTCCAGGATCATGCCCTGGGCTGAAGGCGGGCTAAACCACTGAGCCACCCGGGCTGCCTTCCTTAGTTCTTTTTACCCATCTCTCTCTAGCACTGTGTGTCTGTTTCTGGCACTTTGTGTTTCTTGGAGAGTGTGTGTGTGTGTGTATGCATGTGTGCACGTGTATGTGTCTGGTGTTTCCACACTGTTGGAAAGAGCATGTGTCACTAACATTCCATCTGTAGCACTGATTAGCAGCTTTCTAATTGAAAGATGATCAAGTACAAATATATATAATTAACTTTGAACTGATGAGTGATTTTAGAAATTGCATGGCAAATTGGTCTGGGAATGACTGGCTGCTGCCTCTGCTTCCCACAGGGGAGGCCTGGGAAGCAGCAGCTGTTTGCCAGGAGCTGTGCTCCTCCCTCTGCTACTTTAACACTACTCTCTTCATCCTCCAGCCCTTCCGTGGGGTTTCTGCAACCTCCCGGCTCTGAGCAGTACCAGATGCCTCAGTCTCCCTCTCCCTGCAGCCCACCACAGATGCCACAGCAGTACTCAGGTAAGAGGACTTGGGAGGTCTTGGGTACCGGCATGCACAAACACTGCTGGAAGACTTGTGCTCTAGAGCTGGGAACAACAAGAGAGTTAGTTCAGGGATTGGCTCTGTCCCCACCTATAAGGCTGCCACAAGGAAAGACCAGTCCTGATGGTGTTTTCCAGAGGTGCTGAGGTTGACCTGTTGAGAGGTGAGGCTGGTTGTCCTATCTCCATTCCTGGGAAGCATCCTTCACTGGGTTCTTTGTTTTCTTTCTTTGTTTCTTTGTTTTTTTGCTTTTTTTTTTTCCTCCCTGAATCCAGCATTACAGTCACTACTCCCATGCCTTTGAGACACAAAGTGCTTACTTCTGTCTCCTGCCCTCATTTTTCCTACAGACAGCTTTACTTTTCTGTTGGGAGTGTAAGGGAGGCTGATAAAATGCTTTTTAAGTCATATTTTAGATTTGTTTGGCAGTTTTTCTTATGTGCTCACATACATTGTGTCATTCTAATTCTCAACCACAACTCTATGAAGACAAGATTTAAGACTCAAAGAGGATAAATGACTTGCCTGAGGTCATGATCCTAGACCTTGAACTTGGGTCTTTTGCCTTTTCATAACCCATGCTACATGCTCAATATCACACTTTCAACAAGTCTCTGTACTCTATTCCTTTCCCTCCAGTGGAAAATAAATGGATATCATGTTCAATAGCTAAAGGCCTTCTTGGAAGGGGCAACTGTTAGGTGAATAGGCTGGTGCCATGCAGCCTCTCATTTTCTGCCTTTGCCAGTAATTCTCCCAACATCCCAAGTACAGGTACCCTTGTTTGTTGCCCTTTTCCCCCACCTTGACACAGCATTACACTGCAGCTAAAGCAACTTCAGGGGTTCTCGGGTGGGGGAAGGGGAGACATGGCTTAATGCAGCCTCCAACCATCCCCACTCGTCCATTGTGGGAATATCAGAATGCCCTCTTCTGGTGAGAGGGAAGTATTTTGACAGTTTTCCATTTTAGAAATAAGATTTTCACCTAAGAGTTTTTGCACCATCCATGTTAGATGCTGTAGAGTGGATTCCAGAATTAGTCTCGCTCATAAGACATGATCAGTTACCTTCAAGGAATAATGACTTCTGCCTTCTTTCAGATCGAACATGGTTCTCTCATAGGCTGAGGTTTTAAATTCAATAGCCTTTTACCCTTTATTACATTACTGGTTTCTCTAGTTGTTTCTCCTAGTGTCCGCCAGGGGCACTTGACCTGAAATTCCCAGCGGGATATGGAAATTGTAGAAGCCAGCTCCAAGAACCGCTGTAGCCTCTGGTGGTGCTTGCTACTGCAGGGCATTTTCTCTTGTTTGTTAAAACAACTGTGTGCATGTGCATATGGGTATACCTGTATGTGCATTTTTATATGAATCCTTAGTGGTATCTTAGTATATATACTGGGTCTCTGGGGTGGTATCTCTTCATCTTCAAATACAAATTCTTTGAATCAGAAACAAAGCAAGTAAAAAGAATTTTTTTACTATCTACTCTGGACTTAGTGCTAGGTTAAGCAAACTGGAACAGCTATTATTCTGAAAGTTGGCAGCACTAGAAGTCTGGGCTGGTATTGGAAGGAGGTCATCTGTGCTCTTCCCAAATCAACAGAAATGGAAGAAGCCCTCTTCATTATCTGGTTCCCTTACTTCTTTGGAATTTCCTGTTACATGTCCTTTCTTCCAGGCTGCCCTGATTGATTCTAGGCCTCTCTGACTGATCCCTTGTACTCTTCCTAGGTGATGGAACCCTCTGTTCCACCCATGTCATCTAAGAGACCATATTTACCTTATCATTGATTTCAAAACTCTTCAATCTCAGCTTATGGAAATATAAGAGGAGCTGGAAGAAAAGAAGTGCTGCTTCTTCCTTCCTTTCCAGTTTACCCTTTACTGGGAAGATAGAAAGCCAGCATAGCCCACAAGGACTGCTATGTCACCTTCAGAGGACAGTCACCCGCCCTTCTCCCATGTAGCAACATGGTCACTTTTCCAAAAATAAAGGCAGGGATTAAGATTGGCTGTTCCTGGAACAACTGTTCTGGCTTATTAATACATTTTTGTAGTTGTCCAGTTTACCCCCAGGCCTGGACCTTAAGTCCTCCGCTGTGATATTAGCACTATCTCGTCAGGAAACACTTTTCTTCCCACTAAGATGATGGCCCATAGGTCCCTTGAGGTTTCTCCAGAGGTGCTTTTTGGGGAGGATGCACACAGACCTGAAATGGTTGGGATACATATACACAGACTCCCAACTCACAGTGACACAGCACCATGGCCAGAGTGAGGTATATACAGAAATAGCCTCTCACATACTTACTGGCTCATTTTGTAGCTGAGGGGATTCCAAAGCTGAAAGTAACTCTTTTCTCTCCTACTCCCTGAAGATATTCCTCTCCTTCACCAAAAAAGGGGAAAAACACTAAGATACTGTTGGATTGTATCCTGTTCTAATATGAGAAAGATGCCTGTGGATATTCTTTCTCTGGACGTTCCTTTCCATAGATTTGATTCCTGGTGGTAAGGAAGAAGCCTTATCAGTCTTCTACCTCAGTGATTTAAAAAAAAAAAAAAAACTAAACAAAAACCAATTCTGCTAGACATAAATGTCATCTGTTTGTATTTATGCGGTTTGCTCTGCCCAATCGACCTTTCTGCCCAGGTTTAATGATGCCACTTAAAAAGCCATTCACACATCCCCTCTCCTTTCAGAGCTTTCAGGCTGAAATTGATTTCCTTATTCAGCCCCCCTCTCCCCCTTCCCACTTCAACCCAGGCTCCTTCCCCCAACCTGATTATGTGAAAGTGCTGTCACTGGGGTGGTTTTTCTCTTCTCTTCTCTTCTCTTCTCTTCTCTTCTCTTCTCTTCTCTTCTCTTCTCTTCTCTTCTCTTCTCTTCTCTTCTCTTCTCTTCTCTTCTCTTCTCTTCTCTCCCTTCCCTTCCCTTCCCTTCCCTTCCCTTCCCTTCCCTTCCCTTCTTTCTTTCCCTTTTTTTTTTTTTTTTTTTTTATTGCCACGTCCATTAAGAAGTAGCGACAGTTCAGCTGTTAACGGATGCCACCTGCTTTTGGCTTGAGGAAGAGAAGCATAAAAATCAGCTCATCAGCGTAGTGCTCTGTGTCCCGGCTGAGTGAAGGAACAATGCTCCAGGCCAGTGGGGGAGGGCTCAGTGTGGGGAGGACTAAGGCTGGGACTGAAAACCCTGGCTTTGTTTTTGTCAAGATTAGAGAAAATAATATGAGGACTTTGTTGTCATTCCCCCTCCCCTTGAGCCCTCTAATAGCTCCTTATGGCTCATGTTAGTATTAGAAAGAGCTTCCACTGCCTTGCTTATGCCCACACCCTACACACTCACATGTCCCCCCCTACTCTTTCCTGGCCTGAGGCACTAGGCTCAGATTATGAGCTGCCTTCTAGAAAGCTGTAGATTTGATTATTTTTGCGTTGGCCCCCTCAGGTAGCAATGAGGTGTTTGAATAAGGTCAATTGCAATTTTGTTGGTGGAGGATGTTGGAGCAGGTGGGGCTCTTAGGATGGGGAAAGAAAATGCCCAGAGCAACTATAGTAAGGGGGGAGTTGTTAAATGCATGACACTCCACAACTATTCGATTTTCTGGTGGCCCTTCTACAAGCCACGCTGATGAATACCCCGTCCCCTGTGGCAGAGGATGGGGAGAGGCGAGCCTGTCGCTCTGAGTATTTGTGCTCTCTGATTAGATGAACCCAGAGGGTGGAGGCCACAAATTGACTGGAGAACAGGGTACGACAGATGCTGTGTCTCCTGAGCTGCTCTCTCTGGCCTCCCGCCGCTTCTTTTCCTTGCCTTTGACCGATGCTACCTGAGAAAAGCAATCATAGTCACTTCCCAGCATGACTGGTGCCCAGGGCAGAGGCTGCAACATTTCCCGTCACAGGAAGCAATGTGACGGCGGCAGCAGTGGCAACCTCGGAGCACTGAGCCATGAAAACGGCAGCATTGCAGCAGGTTTCCAAGCTAGCTACCCCCAGTCCCGTCCTCTCCCACCACACACACATGAACTCAGCCTGTCCCCAACAGAAATACAGCCTGAGAGGTCAAGAGCAAACTCTCAGGCTGGACAGTCCCCTGTGGGGAAGCAGAGCTCCTGCCCATCCCTCCCAGCAGGGACTGTCATTCAGTCCGCTTCTCCATGATCCCTTACCTTGCTTTTCACCATGAGGAAGATTCAGGGTTTAATGTTCTTCCACACTGAACTCTTTGCTTCCCCCAGATTGTGGGAGGGTAAGGCTACCCATGGTTGTCTGTGCTAAAACCTCAGGATCACTTCCAGTCAGTCACCTGAACCTGTCAGCGAAAACTCGAGAGTCTGACCCTCCACTCCATTCCCCTAGTCACTGCTCTAATTCAGAACCTCCTCGTTCTTTTTCAGTGGCTTTCTAATTTATCTTCCTGCCTCTGGTCCCTCCCTTCCTTCAGCCATTTTACATCAGCCACTTGAGTTAGCTCTCTGAACACCTGTGGGATTAAGACGCTTACTAGAATGTGGTTCAAACTCTGACATCAGCTGTTTGCTTAATATGTGACTTCCTGATAGACTGTCCATCCCATAGGGGCAAGGACTACTTTTGTTTGTTGTACACACAGTGCCCAGCATAGGAGGAACTGGCACATAGTAAATGTTCAATAAATGTTGAATAAATGAATAAACATATCTCATCTCCCACTTCCGCTATATAAACCCTGTGCCTTAGCACCTCCAATTATTTGTCATATCCTGAAAGTGACATACAGCTCTGTGCCATTCCCAATCCAAGTGCTTCCTGGCCTGGCTTAGGGAATCTGTGTGCATGAGTGTTCTCCAGAGCAACCAGAGATCAGTGATCTCTGACCAGTCATTACCAGAAAAGCCTGCACGTGCCTGCAGCCCTGGCCCAAGCCCCAGACTGGGACGTGTACCATGCCCAGACGTTTAAGCAATCTGACCTGGGCATTTGGTAATACCCGATTTTGACAAAATGGAGTAGTTTTCTGCCAAGCGTACCAAAGTACTCCTCGCCAGGTGAAGGCCAGGGGAGCATTGGCATCTGGGACCCATGTCTCAAACTTTCACTGGTTTGAGGAGAGGGGAGTAAGAAACTAAATCAACTATCTCAGATTCTTGGCAGGACACAGTTTAAGTGACCCTGAGGCTAGCGGGTAGGTTTGCTTACTGGTTTTCACACTCAGGGTTAGTTGGAAGGTCAAAATATAGTTTGAATTCACAACTAACCCCTTTCTTCCTGCCACTCAGGAGTGTCACCTTCTGGACCAGGCGTGGTGGTCATGCAGCTGAATGTCCCTAATGGACCCCAGCCCCCCCAGAACCCATCCATGGTCCAGTGGAGTCACTGTAAATATTACAGCATGGACCAGCGTGGGCAGAAACCTGGAGACCTATACAATCCTGACAGTAGCCCCCAGGTGAGTCCTGCAACCCAGCGTTGTCTTAGCAAGGAGAAGACCAGATTCTTCTCAGGGAATCATCTTTGCCATTGACCAAACAGCCTCTTCTATGTGTCTTTCCCTGGGCACTCTTCAGGGAGAATCATAAGAAATAGAGGAGAGCATCTTTTTTCAAGGAACCCAAAATCTAAGGAACACACACTTGAAAATGCCAAGAGAATACTTAAAACACTATGTCAAAAAGTGGCTGTTAAATTAATACAAATTGGGGCACCTAGGTGGCTCATCTGACCCTTGATTTCCACTCAGGTCATGATCTCAGGTTCATGAGGTCGAACCCCACATGGGGCTCTGAACTCAGTGAGGAGTCTGCTTGAGATTCTTTCCTCCTCTCCCCCTCCCTCTGCTCCTCCTTCTGCTCCTCCCTGACCCAACTCCTCCCCATGCATACTCTCTCTCTTTAAAATAAATTTTGGGCAGCCCTGGTGGCTCAGTGGTTTAGCGCCGCCTTCAGCCCAGGGTGTGATCCTGGAGACCTAGGATCAAGTCCCATGTCAGGCTCCCTGCATGGAGCCTGCTTCTCCCTCTGCCTGTGTCTCTGCGCCTCTCTCTCTCTCTCTCTCTCTCTCTCTCTCTCATGAATGAATAAATAAAATATTAAAAAAAATAAATAAATCTTTTAATTTAATTAATTAATACAGATTAAGTAGGGACTAAGGGGGCTGTTGGAAGGAACAATCTGACTTTGACAGAGTTCTGCAAGGGAAGTGTTCTGAGCAAGGTGAATTCTAAGCCAAGCCATAGGAACATCCAGAGAATCGTTTTTAGTGTGTATGATGCGTGCTCCTCTCTCCCACAGGCCAACACTCAAATGAGCAGCAGCCCCGTCACATCTCCTACCCAGTCTCCAGCACCCTCTCCTGTCACCAGCCTCAGCAGTGTCTGCACAGGACTCAGTCCCCTTCCTGTCCTCACACAGTTCCCCCGGCCTGGGGGTCCAGCACAGGGTAAGGGGTTAGATTAGGGCTGGCTGCTACCAAATTCACCCTTTGCAGTCCATTCCCAAGTGGGAAGATCTAGATGGTAGAAACAGGCAGGAAAACTGGTGTGGCTGGTCATCCAACTCTGGGAGCCATCTCTTCCTTTATATCCCTGTTTAGGCCAAGCACACTTGCCCCTCTTTAGTGCCACCCATAGTCAGCTGACTGCAGACCTCCTTTACATATTTAGTACTTACTACCAAGTAAGGTAGGTGACTGTGAGCCCAGAGAAGAAACTCAGTGAACTTTCTAACAAACCCAAGAGTTGAACTCCTCAGTACTGAGTCTGAGGGCTGAGAATATGGGGCTGTGTCAGAAACTGTGGTTTTAGAAGAGAGAACACTGGAGTTGGGTTCAAGTTCATGTTCTGCCACTAACTAGCTTTGTGGTGTTGAACATGTTACTTCGACTTGGAACCAAAACTCAATTTCCTAATCTATAAAATCTGTAAAGACCTAATATATCTGTTTCTGTCTTGGCTGTCACATGCAGTATTAAAAATCAGATGAGAGTATGGTTTAAAAACTTTAAAGAGCTTTGAAATCTAACATTTATCAATAATAAAGTAACCCTTCCAGTGCTTAACTATACGTGCTTTGTGTGTCTTGTATTTATTCAACCTTCTCAGCAACACTGATGAAGGGAAAACATACCCAATCTCTCACCTCCAGTAACAGAGCCAGGATTTGAACCTATGCAGTTTGGCTCCAAGCCTGTACTCTTATCCACTCACTGGATTGCCACGCAACAGGAGTCAGAAACTTCAGCCCTGCATTTGGGGCAGAGAGTCTATATAAGAAATTAATGGTATGGGGCTTGCCCTCAGTCAGTATAGCATGTCTGTGACTCTTGATCTCAGGCTTGGAGCTCAAGCTCCATGTTGGGCATAGAGACTACTTGAAGGAAGGAAGCAAGCAAGCAAAGGAAGAAATGAAAAACATTCATAAGGATCTGTAGGTTTCCCACAGGGCCTTTCATCTGCAGTAGACAGAGGCCTTCCTTCTTCAAGGGTAAGGGAAGTAAAAGCCCCATTTGTCTGAGATAGAGCTGAGAGCCAAGGGGTTTAGGAAAAGAGAAAACTCTTTAGTCAGTCACATGGGCACTCCTAACATAGAAAAAGTATGCATTGTTGTCATCTATCTCCAAAGTCCCCTGAAGTCTCATAAAAGTCATATCATGAAATTCTAACTCCCAGAAAACCATCTGCTCTTCCTTCCTAGGTGATGGGCGCTACTCCCTCTTGGGCCAGCCATTACAGTACAATCTGTCTATTTGCCCTCCCTTGCTCCATGGCCAGTCAACTTACACGGTACACCAGGTAAGGGTGTCTTCCATCAGCCTGAGGGCCATCAGATCCGTCTTCTCATCAGGCCCCTATCTCGGAGCCATCCACTTCAACCAGTGGGGTGGACAGGGGAGATGGGACAGTGAAAGTAAACAAAGTGGGAGGGGCCTTACCCCTCTCTCAGACTCAGACTCACTCTTCCCATCTGACCCCAGTGCCAAGAGGTGAAGGACTCGGTTTCTCAGGGGCCACTCTGGCCACCCTGCCTGCCTGATGGGGCAAGGTCTTCAAGGGCGGATGCTGCTCCTTAATCTCTCAGACAGACATTAGGGATGCGCGCATTCAGTGTTGTTTACCTAGGATGAGAGTTATCTTTCAAATGTTGAAGGGACAGAGTGGATTGAAGCATGGAAACCGGAGCAAGAGACAAGCACTCAAATCTGCCTCCACTGACCTGGGGACAACAGATGTTGGTGAGTGAAGGTGCTCACTTCTCCAGCCTGCATTACCAGCCCAGAACAAGTGAGAAGAGCCAGCTTAAGGGTGGAGAGTAGAAGTAGGACTCTTGGGGTCCCTGGGCGGCTCAGTCAGTTAAGCATCTACCTTCAGCGCAGGTCATATCCAGGTCCCTGCTCAGTGAGGAGTCTGCTTCTCCCTCTCCCTCTGCCTGCTGCTTCCCCTTGCTTGTGCGCGCTCTCTCTCTCTCTCTCCCTCACTCTCAAATAAATAAATAAAATCTCTAAAAAGAAAAAGAAAGAAAGAAAGAAAGAAAGAAAGAAAGAAAGAAAGAAAGAAAGAAAGAAAGAAAGAAAGAAAGAAGACCCTTTTGTACTCAAGAGCAAGAAGAAACCGAAGAATTGAAGTGTCTCAGTCCTCCTTATTAAGCCATTTCAGGTCCTGGGAAAGGTGGTGATAAAAATTGAGTATAACAATGGTGGGAGATGCTGAGCCTGTTAACAAAAGAGTCTTGTAGGAGTGGTCCTGACCCTAATCTAGAATGTCTGCCTTGGTAGTTCCAAGTCCTCCTAGTCCTTTAGGAGAAGCTCGAGAAGAGAATATGAGGGAGTAATCCCCCTGCAGGCCTTCCCCACTAGGCATACAAGATCTCTCAGATTACCCCCTACTTGGAGTGGTTTGCTAAACAAGGAAAGACAGGGAAATGGACTTCCCTAGATGATAAGGAAGTAGGATCTCTTTGGGCCAGCCTCTGGCAAGGAGACGACTGTGGGATATATTTCAGATTGGGCTACTGACTTGGCGCAAGAACTGAGGTGTAGGTCTCCAGATCTGAAGAAAGCTGGGATTCTGATCCCCAGTTTCTTCTTGGTATAAGAAAAGAAAAAGATTTCTTGGCTTCTCTTAGCTGCCTCGATGGTGGGGTATTGGGATGATTTAGGGAAGGAGGGATGGGCTAAGTGGGTGAGGCCAAGTTTTTGAGGACGCCATCTATAGACTTGGGTCAGCTCTGCAGACCTCTCTGCTGGCCGCTTGCTGGGCCTTCATACAGTTACCTCTCATAACCGTGGCCTCTCTCCTCCCCTTCCAGTACTGGGCCGGGTGCTGGAGGTAACAGATCTCCCTGAGGGCATCACTCGGACTGAGGCGGACAAACTCTTCACTCAGCTCGCCATGTCTGGCGCCAAGATTCAATGGCTCAAGGATGCTCAGGGGCTGCCTGGCGGGGGCGGGGGGGACAACGGTGGGACTGCTGAGAACGGCCGCCACGCGGACCTCGCTGCCTTGTACACCATCGTGGCTGTGTTTCCCAGCCCCCTGGCTGCCCAGAATGCCTCCCTTCGCCTCAACAACTCTGTGAGTCGCTTCAAACTTCGAGTGGCCAAAAAGAACTATGACCTGAGGATCCTGGAGCGAGCCAGCTCCCAATAAACGGAGGAGGGGAAGGGTCCGGCACAGTAGGGGTGGAAGCAGGGTGGAGGGGATCGAGGGATCCTGACAGACCATGGACAGAGGCAGAAAGGAAGGTGACAGACACTGAACTGGAGCCTGAGACAGTGGGGATGAAGACGGAACAGACACACTGGCACTGGACTCCTTCTCGCCCCCCCCCCCCCGCCATGGGTCCCCTCATTTTCCCTGGTTGGCCCCCCCTTGCTTCCCTCTCCTTCCCATCCTCTTCTGTCATTTTTTATCTCTTCTCCCACCATGAAATTAATTTTTTTCATATTTTTGGTCAGATAGAATTGGGAGGGTCCCACACTCCCCTATTCAATCCCCTTACCATCCCAAGCTCCCTTTTCATTTCTGGTCTTTATGAATATATTTATATGGACAGAATTAAGAAAAGCAAAATTGATTTCCCCTTTCTCTCACTTCCCCCATCTTGTCTCCCCAAACCCCAAAGAGTTAATACTTGGGCCTCCCCCCCACCTCCCAGAACACTTGTATATTGTTTGTTTGAGGTTCGTGCCGCAGTAACAGACAGTATTTAATTGCACATACAGATGTTTGCTGGGTATATTCACTGTAAATTTTATTTAATCTGATTTTTTGTTTGTTTGGGGGGTTATTTGGGGGGAGGTTGACTTTGTTTTTAAATATAAAAAAAAAATCTGTCACTGGACGTCAGTCCCTGTTTCTCTGTTGCTGCCCTGGTGTGGGTGGGGGTTGGAGGTCCTGGGTAGGTACAATCCCACAGCTATTGGAGGGGTTTCACGTAGGATGGCTTTCCCTAGCCTATGCACACATATCTTCCTAACACTGTTCCATGCATCCCACCCCGGTCCTTGTACATAATGTTCTGACAGATGGCTGGGTCTCTAATGGGACCTTTGTTCTGGGCTCTCCTAACTCTCCAAGTGTGGTTTCATCAGACACATCACTTCTCAACTCCAGACCTCTGAGTCCTTATTAGTAAAATAAGAGACTTGGACTCACTGGCCTACCTCTGAGGTTCCTTCCATTTTGTTAATTCTGTGAATACTCCTTTAGGGTCCCTTGTGGCTGAGCTGGGAGGGGTGAGCGAGGTCCAGAACTGGGTTGAGATGGTGGCCTTATATGTGTCCAGAATCTGATCTTCTGAAAACTCTTCAGGGATGGAGGACTTGGGTCCTTCTTTAATACAAAAGCCATTGGGTTCTGCATGGTAGGACAGAAGTGGATGTTTCTTACAATAAAAGCTATGTCAGTTGAACTTGCAGTGCCGAGATCCCATATTATCCAGGTATACTCAGCAGTCCCTGTCCTATGCAACTGAAGAAAGGTGAAAAGCAGACGTTACCCACCCCATATGGATGGAGCTTTTCCTCTCGCTGAGGCTTCTCAAAGCTAGCCCTGTTGTTGTGCAGCCTGTCAGACCAAAGCCATTAAGAGCCATCCCGCAGGCCCTGCTCGATCTCACCCACCCCTTAAAGAAAGAAAAAAGAGCAGTGACAGAAATGACAAAGCACATTACCCTGGAAATCTCTTGGGTGTGGGTAGCAGTATCTCTAGCCAGGCTCCTCTGAGGCTTGTCTGACCCAGCCTCCAACATAATCCTTTACTTCTTACAGATACAAGGGATAAAGCAGCACTACATGACCACATCCAAATGGCTGTCCTCCGAGATGGGAGTATCTTCTCTTTCAGCCATGTCACAGCCCAGAGTAGGAGAAGGCTGCATCCCTGCGAGATAAGATGCCAGATATCTCATTGACCCATAAGTTCATATACTGGGGCATCAGATGAGGGAGATGGAATCAGGGAATCAAAATGATTTCGAAGTGTGGGGCTCAGCTATCCTATCTCCAAAAGTTTGCAATCCTCATGGGGAAGCAGACGTTACTTACTGAAGATAAAACCCGCCCTGTGTGGTAGCTATGGCCTTCTGTCCAGTCTGAACAAGACCATCTCTACCTACCTGACCATCAGACCCGCAATCCCCCAGAGCCCCTCAGATGGAAGTCCCAGCCTGGATTTTTTCAGTAGTTCTTAGATTTCCCTTCACCCTGAGGACAAGATTTTAGAATGGAGGGAAGATGTTCCTGGGGTACTGGAGGGAATAAAGCAGTACTATGCATGTTCCTCACTACCTTTCAGGACGGAGCAGGGTACCCCTCCCACCACTATTGGATAAGGATGCAGTCTAGTCTGGCTGATAGGAAACCTCTGAGAATTCAAATTCTTTCCTTCCTAAAGGTTTGAAGCTAGATGAGTGCTTGAGGGTGTAAAAACACATGGCCACAAGAAGCCAATGGCTGAAAAATCAAAAGCTAGTTTCTAAAGTAGGTCCAGGGAAGGTAGAATTGGAGATGTATTTGGACCTTGGGGAAAACTGTTTACAATTTCATCTTTATCTTCAGTCATCCAAAATCACCTAAATGAAGTATGCAACATGAACAGACACTGTCCCTTCTTAAATTTAGCCAAAACTGACCTGTACACCATAGATAAAAAAAACCAGGGCATAGCAGCTCTGGGGGATGGGAGGAGTTAGGGTCCAGCCCAGCCCAGGCCTCCCCGTGTCCAATTTCTCTGTGTCAGCTGTGTCGCTCAGCTGTCCACTTTCCTCCAGCCCTGTCATTTCAGCTGTGACACCAAGGCGAGAGACTAGGAGGTCTACAAATAACGTCTGGGTAGCCGGTGTGAGTACAGAGGGTACTGGGGGGGCTTAGCCCCCAAGGAAGAGGACCAGTCCTCCCCCAGCACCACCATCAAGACCCCAGGGGCTCCCTCTTCCCTCCACAGACTGTGGGCTGACTTAGGGAATCCCAAACGTAAGTTGCCTCTTCGTCCTCTGTCCATTGCCAGAACTGCTCCCTGCAGCTTCCCCAATCTGTAGCCTATTCAATGTCTTCGTTTCTCTCTTGCTTGTGAGTAGTTGGGGTTTTAGGAGTGAAATTATTATTCCAGGACAAGAGCTAGGATTGGAGGGTGGGGTGGAGGTGGGGTCAAGGGAATGGAGTAGTAAGGGAAAGAAAGGCTCATATTACTCTGAAAACTTAAAATAGCTGAGGACAGGCAGGCTGGGAACTAGGCCCTGGGCCCCCGGGACTCAAGAAAGGGGTATGGGTGAACAGATGTTCCCAGCCCATCCCTCCAAGCATGCTTCTGGACACATTAAACCTCTTGAAGAAAAGGGATCTGGGAAGGTGTGTGTCACATCCCTCTTGCCCACAAATTCCCAGGAGAAACCAGGAAAATCTCTAAGCCATGCAGCTTTGAACAGTGTTGGGGCTGTCAACTTGGGTTGCCCCTCAGTGGGGAAGGATGGATATCAGGAGCTGGTTGGGAAGTTCTTTAGTCGGCTGTGCTTTTCCCTGGACCTCCATGGAATCTGTCGATAAGCCTATGTAAAAGGATTTCTGTTTAAGCAAATTTCTCCTAAAATCTCCCTTTCAAGAACCACCCTACAGTGAAGGACAGGAAGAACAGCAGTCAGGGATTAGATTTCATAGTGGGGTCCAACCTCTTGCAGGATGACAGAAAAGGAGGTGCTGGAGTCCTCTAAGCCCTCCTTCCCAGCAGAGACTCGGCAAAGTGGGGTGAGTCTGGGCCTGTGACCACTGGGTATGGGGAGCTGGGAAGCCACTGCGGCCCTTCAAGAATGCTTGAATTAATCTCACTTGTATGTGACTGATCCGTTGTCAGAATGCTAGCCAGCACCTGCATCCCCCAATACCTCCTAATCCTGGGGTGTGCCCCTTGCCCACACTGGAAAAATGTGTAGTTAGTAGTCAGCCTTACCTGCTCTGGAGAGCATGACAGATCTTTTAACTTTGGGTTTCCTCCCTTCCCCCATCCCCTTCCACCCTCAGCTACAGCGGCTGAAGCAGTTATTCAGGAAGGAGTCTCCCGGGACAAAGGAGATGGAGCTTCCCCCAGAGCCCCAGGCCAATGGGGAGGCAGTG
The DNA here is from genome assembly GCF_003254725.2 of Canis lupus dingo. Lineage (NCBI taxonomy): Eukaryota > Metazoa > Chordata > Mammalia > Carnivora > Canidae > Canis > Canis lupus. Next base: position 1,638,334 of record NC_064252.1, on the reverse strand, counting down.
GGAGCTGGGGGTGGGCCCATCTACTACATCTATGAGGAAGAGGAGGAGGAAGAAGAGGAGGAAGAGCCACCCCCAGAACCTCCTAAGCTTGTCAATGATAAGCCTCACAAATTCAAAGATCATTTCTTCAAGAAGCCCAAGTTCTGTGATGTCTGTGCCCGGATGATTGTGCGTGAGTCACGAAGGGAAGTAGAGAGAGTGTAATGTTGAAGGCAGGAGGTGGGGGAATGGGCTCAGGAGAGGCGCATTTGTATAGCAGGCAGACTGGAGCAAGAGGCAGCTTTAAGAAAACGCTAGCAGAGGGGCACCCGGGTGGCTCAGGGGTGGCTTAGCCATGGCTCAGCCGGCTAAGCTAAGCGTCCAACTCTTGATTTCAGCTCCGATCATGATCTCAGGTCTTGAGGGGGAGAGTCCCTCTCCCTCTGCTCCTCCCTCTCTTGCGTGCGCGCTCTCTCTCTGTCAAATAAAAAAGTAATCTTTAAAAAATCAACACCAGGGATCCCTGGGTGGCGCAGCGGTTTAGCGCCTGCCTTTGGCCCAGGGCGCGATCCTGGAGACCCGGGATCGAATCCCACGTCGGGCTCCCGGTGCATGGAGCCTGCTTCTCCCTCTGCCTATGTCTCTGCCTCTCTCTCTCTCTCTCTGTGACTATCATAAATAAATAAAAAAAAATTAAAAAAAAAAATAAAAAATCAACACCAAAAAAATAAAATAAAAATAAAAATAAAAAATCAACACCATTAGAAAGAGAGTGTGGGACCCCCTGGGTGGCTTAGCAGTTGAGCATCTGTCTGCCTTTGGCTCAGGCATGATCCTGGAGTCTCCAGATTGAGTCCCACAGGGGGCTTACTACATGGAGCCTGCTTTTCCCTCTCCCTCCCCCTCTCCCTCTGTCTCTGTCTCTGCCTCTCTCTCTCTCTCTCTCTCTCTCTCTCTCTCTCTGTCTCTCATGAATAAATAAATATTTAAAAAGAAACAAAAAAACCCGAGAATGTGGTCCTAGACCAAAAAGGGACCTGAGAGCTAGAGTAGCAGCACTGGTACAAAAAGGAAGGGGCAATGGAGAACTTGACCCAAATGTTCTTGCTTTTCCCAAGTCAACAACAAATTTGGGCTTCGCTGTAAGAACTGCAAAACTAACATCCACGAGCACTGTCAGTCCTATGTGGAGATGCAGAGATGCTTCGGCAAGATCGTGAGTAGGCTCTGGGGAGCGAGAAGGAAGGGAGGGGACGTGTTGCCAGCTCCCCCCTTGCAGTCCCTCCGTCCCTCCCAAGTCGTCATATCCATTTCCCTGCTTTTTCTTTCTCAGCCCATCTCTTACCCCAAGAAGGGGTTTACTCATGGGAGAGATGGGGTTCTGGGCCATAGCTTGCTGTCTCTAATGCTTTCTCCCATCCCACCCTACAGCCCCCTGGTTTCCACCGGGCCTATAGCTCCCCACTCTACAGCAACCAGCAGTACGCTTGTGTCAAAGATCTCTGTAAGTGCTCCATGTGGGACCCGAGGGAAAGGGCAAGCCTAGAGATGGTTCCAGCACCACCTCTAGATCTGGAAGCCAAATTCTGAAACAGAAAGATTCTATTTCCCATGGTTCTTGCTCAACCTACCATCTTGAATACAGAGTCAGTATTCCTGTTTTATAGCTGAGGGAAGATAAGATTTAGCGAGGGCTCCACACCACTAGCAGGAGACAAAGCCAAGACTGAAACCTTCATCTGCCTAGCTTCAAACTCTGGGCTCTTCATATGTAAAACTATGTCTAAGTAAGAACAAGGATTCTTGACTGTCCTCATCCTTGTGACAGAGTAATACCAGTCTCAGGGCTAGACCAAGAGCTGTGGGCATCCTGGGCAGATTCATAATTTGGCAACCCTTACAAACATATTCGTTGACAATTTTACTCAACATTTATTTGGAGGAGAGGCTGATCTTTATGAGGAGCATGGGTGGAAAAAAGAAGAACCCACTGGTGGCAGCACTCCAGCTTGCACATGCCACTCAGCAGAAAAGCCAGCAGTTAAAGGACCACTCTCCTTAAAAGGAGAATAGTGATTGTGAGCATTCCCCAACTCCCAAGCAACTTATTAGCAAAGTTGTCTTTCCAACATCATATAATGCTCTGCCTGGAAGGAGTGCTGGTAAGTATTTTTCTCCATCACATTACATTCCCAGTGATGTTTTTATAGCTCTTTATAGATTGATGACCTAGATATGCCCAGCTGACCCCACCCTAATCCTACACACACACACACACACACACACACACACACACACACACACACACACACGTATCCGTCTACTTAATCCCACCTCTCCCTTACTTAGAAGGTCTCTCTTTCCTTCAAGTCTTTCTCTGCTTCCCCAGTAATGGCTTCTTTCTTCTCCCATTCCCACTAGCTGCGGCCAGTCACAATGATCCTGTGTTTGAAACCTTGCGCACTGGGGTGATCATGGCAAACAAGGAACGGAAGAAAGGACAGGCAGATAAGAAAAATGTGAGCACCATACCTTCCTCTTGAGGTCCCTCCAAGAGATTCCGCAGAGCAGGTCCTGTCTCCTCTCTGGAAAGCTGACAGAAGCTAGGGATTCTCTTCCCCTAAAATTGCACATAACCCAACAAATTTTTGCATGCAATTTTAGAGAGCCTTGGGTTGAGAATTCCTGCCATAGCATGTGTTTTCTCTAGAAACTCCCTTCTGGAATTGTCAGATTAAGCACCATAACCTACTGAAGGTTAGGTCCCCAGGCTCCTGGCATTGCTAGACAACAGAGGCAAGAGCCATGCTTTTGGATTTGGGGAAGCAAACCTATCATGCCAAGCAATCAATTCTAGAGCCATGAAGGGTCCATGAATATCATCTGAACTTACTCACTTATCCTATAGATGAGGAAACTGAAGCATTAGGCTAGCACCCAAAAGCAACTTCATTTCCTTTCGTAATAGGGTTACTAGTTTGGTGATGCCATAGACTTGCATTCAGTTTGGCAAAGAATTTGTTAGCATATCCTTATATCTTTCTGGAAAACCAGGATGGACTGATGTGGATAACAGTTAGTTGGAGTCCTAAAATTGGATGAATGACTATGCCCAAAGAATCCAGGTCCTTTAGAGAGTGCCTAGCTAAAGGGAGATTTCTGATACCTTATAACATGAGTTGGTCCTCAGTACTGATCTATAGAGATTTTTCTCATTGATACAAATGAATATATAAATAGTATTATCCCTTAAGTCTGTGAGAAACCTAGGAGGGGAAACTTATACACTGAATAGTATATTCAAATATTTTGAGACTAGAAGAAAAGCTCAAAAACAATAATTTGAAGTTTTGTAAGGAAAATGAACATGTCTGCTCTTGGATCAAAGAAATCAACTGTACAAAAACTGTAGGAATTGGCTTCTGAGTAGTTGATATGGAAGTTGGGTACAAATTAGCGATTTCTGTAGAATGAACTAAGACTTACAAGGCCCTAGCAATGTGATTTGACTGCTTTCAGAAAGGCAAGCACACTCAGGTTCTCTTCTCTTAAGGGAATTATAAAAACCATGCTGCCCATTTTTCTCTTACACACTGGAGTATTTTTAAGAGCAGACATAGTAAAAATCCTAGAATCGGCATCATGGAGGAGGGGATGATTTAAAGGGACTATGTTCTCTGTTGCTCCAGAGGCCAAATCAGGACTGATGACTAAACGTTACAGGGAGACTGAATAGGTTAAATTTAGGGAATTGCCCTCAAATTGCATGAGCTTACTTTGTAAGGTAGTGAGCTCCTGTCATTAGCTGCATTCAAGCACAATGTGGATGGTCCACCTGCCAGGATGTTTTACAGGAAGCTCAGGCATTAAGCTGGTGGTTGAACTGGGTATTTCCTCCAAGGCTCCTTCCAATCCTGAGATCCTATTATTCTATAGTTGGCTGGCCTGGCTGGAGAGCCAGGGCAAGCATGGGTTCCCAGGAGAGCATCTTCCTAACTCTTGTACCCCCTCCAGCCTCTAGCAGCCGTGATGGAAGAGGAGCCAGAGCCTGCCAGACCAGAGGAAGGCAAACCCCAGGATGGTGAGTGTCACCCACCTCCATCCCTAGAAATGGAGTAGGATCAGGGGCTCTGCTCTGGTACAGGGAATGGAGGGCCAAAGGGTATGCCAGTGTTTGAAGATAAAAGTGGCTCTGCAACAGAAGAGTAAAAGAATGAGGACTACCTTCCAGAAGCTAGAGACAGTTTGTCGGTGTTTCCCACCCCAGGAAACCCTGAAGGGGATAAGAAGGCTGAAAAGAAGACACCTGATGACAAAGTGAGACTCCTCTCTCCCTGCATGGACCCCAATCCTCTCCCCAACCCAGGTCGATACCACCTGGGCCTCAGCAAAAGCTCACACTTACTCCATGGGTTCCCATCACCCTTAACCTGCCTTTTCCACCACACACACACACACACACACACACACCACACTCATGCACACAACAGATTCCTCTTAGTTCAGGGACCTGGAAGAGAGTTGTAATGTAGTGTGCCTGGAGAATGTCCTTGCCTTGGACTCCTGACCCTCAATGTGGGACAGAGGAGCCCAGAGACTCATCACCTCCTTTCACCCCCAGCACAAGCAGCCTGGCTTCCAGCAGTCTCACTACTTTGTGGCTCTCTATCGATTCAAAGCCCTGGAGAAGGACGATCTGGATTTCCCGTGAGAGGCCTTAGGACTGGGACGGGGGTATACTGGGAGTGGAGAGGGAGAGCCTGGCTCCCTATGGGAAAGGAAAAGGGGGCACTCAGGGCTTGGAGCCTGTTAGGGCTGGACCTGGGCCAGATAGGTAAGTAAGCCCCCTAAATCTCAGAGGCCTCTCCCTTCCTCTCCCAGGCCTGGAGAGAAGATCACAGTCATTGATGATTCCAATGAGGAGTGGTGGCGGGTAAGAGAACTGGCTGAGGCTAGGGTGGGACATTGGTTGACTTTAGAATCTGAGACCGAGAGACTGAGTCTCCCTGCCATCTCCTCTAGGGGAAAATAGGGGAGAAGGTTGGATTTTTTCCTCCAAACTTCATCATTCGGGTCCGGGCTGGAGAGCGTGTGCACCGAGTGACCAGATCCTTCGTGGGAAACCGTGAAATAGGGCAGATCACTCTCAAGAAGGACCAGGTAGGGGCACCTGGGGGGCGCAGTGGGTTCAGCAACCAACTCCCGGTTTCCCCTCAGGGTGGGAAGATTGAGCCCTGCATGGACTGGGCACTTAGGGTGGAGTCACCTGAGATTCTCCCTCTCCCCCTGCTCCTCCTGCTGTGCTCTCTCTTTAAAATAAAGATAGAGGCACCTGGGTGGCTCTGTCAGTTAAGCATCTGACTTTGGCTGGCGTCATGATCTCAGGGTCTGGGGACAGAGCCCCAATGGGCTCTCCTCTCAGTGGGGAGTCAGCTTGTCCCTCTGTCCCTCCCCCTGCTTGTGCTCCTGCTCTCTCTCAAATAAATAAAAAGAAAGAAAGGAAGGGAGGGAGGGAGGGAGGGAGGGAGGGAGGGACGCACCAGGTAGCCCTGGTGCCCCAGTCCAATCCCAGGCCCCAGGGTTCCTCGGCAAACCACACTCCTTACAGATCTTAACCTCTTCATGGGGCTAGGATAGGCCTCCATAAATCCAGGCACCACTGCTCTCCCGCTTCTACCTTTTCCCTTGATTCCTCTCCCTAAACCTTTAATCTTTCATTCAGATCGTGGTCCAGAAAGGAGATGAAGCCGGCGGCTACGTCAAGGTCTACACCGGCCGCAAGGTGGGGCTGTTCCCCACCGACTTCCTGGGGGAGATTTAGGCGCGCGGGCGCTGCGGCCGGGAGATACCCAGGCCCCACTCTGGGCGGGCCCAGGGGAGGTTGGGGAGGAAGGGGCGACAGCAGCCGTGCTGGGGGCGGGAGGGGCGGGAAGGCCCGCAGAGCGTGACGGGGCTCCCGGGAAGGGACTGGTGTCCCCCCCCACCCCGGCCTCGGGCGGGGATGCCGGGGACGCGGAGCAGCCTCGCCTGCGACCTCCCGGCCCAGCCCGTGAGAGCTGGAAAAGGAAGACCGCGTCGCTACCGGAGGCGCCCGGGGCTGTGGGAGGCGAACTGTCGAATATTGCGAATGTATTAAAGTTTTGAAAAAAGTTAGCAAAATTTATTCTTTAACTGGGGGCCGAGGCGGCGGCGGGTCCCCCCCAGCTGTGTCCCCTCACCACCGTCGGGTACACTGCCTTCCCCCGGGGCTGAGGCCGGTGGCAGGTGGGGGTACAGGTGCCGTCCGCGAAGGGGGCCCCGCCCGGAGCCCCAGCCCGCGCCCCGGCGGCCGCGGCACCTGGCGGCGGGGAGCGCCCTTCCGTCTCGGAGGCGGCTCAGTGCCGAGCTGCGCCGCCAGGGGGCGATGCACGATCTCGGTTGGAGAGCGGAGGCCCGGGCGGGGGAGGGGGCGCGGGAGGAGCGAACCTGAGACTCCGCGCCGGAGACCCTGGGCCGGGGAGGGGGCGGGGTGCGTGCCGTCTCCATGGCAACACTTCCTCGAGTCCTCCGGGAGCCGAGCGAGCGAGGCCGGGGGGCCTCACCCCTCCCGCGCGGCCCCCGCCCCAGCCCTTCGCGACAGGTACCGGGTGCGAGGGCGCCGGGCGGCCGGCAGAGCGGCTCACGCGGAGACCCCCCCGCGGCGCGCCGTATGCAAATGTTATTGTTTGCATATGCAAATATGCAAATGCGCCGGCCCCGGTCAGGGTGGCAGGTGGCGAGGAGCGGGAAGGTGTAGGGAAGGGAGCTGAAGGCTACGAGGAGTTTGGGGACCTGGTAGCCGAGCAGCGGGAGGCGGCCTGGGGTGGTCCCTGGGGTCGGGCCGGCAGGGTCTGGAGCCCGATGGCGGATGGGGGAGGGCCGGCCCGCCAGTCAGGAGATGCTCCTCTGCCCGCTGTCTGCCAGGCCTGGGGTTGGCACCGCCTGGCAAGGTTGGCAGCGGGAGCCCGGGCACCATCTGCTGCCGGCGGGGGGAGGGCAGAGGCTCAGCTGGGCTGGGGAAGAGGAGGGCCCGGACGGCCGCGCCCCCCTTCCTGGCCGAAGGCTGAGGCGCGGTGGGGGTGGGGAAGCGCGGGGAACTCCCGCTCCCGCGCCCTTGACTGGCCCGGGCGCCTGGGGGCGGCGGCCCCGTAATCGCGCTTGGGCCGGCAGAGGAGCAGGTCACGGCAGCCCCCGACCGCCACACACGCCGGTCGCCCCCTTCCCGCCCGGGCCACGCCTGCCCAGGGAGGCCCGGCGCGGGGTGGTCGCAGGTCCCGGGCCGCGACGCCAGGACTCGGGCCGCGTGTCTCCATCAAGAGATCTGGGGGACTCAAAACCAGAGCCGCCGGATCCTCGGAGGGCCCCCCCACGACGCAGAAGCAAAACCAATTTACTGGCTCATTGGGCGGCGATGCTGGTGTGGGGGTGCCGAGAAGCAGAGGGAGCTGCTGTGCTCCCCCTACACTCGGGGGGCACCCCCCCGCCTCGCGGAGCCGGCAGCTGTCCCTAATTAGAGCGGCGGTTTAATTGGATTTATCAGCAGTTAATAGGAAATTAAGCAAAGGGCCCGAGAGAGGGAGGGCGGGAGGAGCGGGCAGGCCGGCTGTGCGGCCCGAAGGCCGGCGCTTGGGTGCCAGGGCTGGGGACGGCCAGTATCGCTCTTGGCCGCGCTCCCCCCAGCACTGGCCCCCCGCGAGCCCAGGCCGCCGCCCAGGGCAGGGCTCCTGCTGGGAGGCGGCGGCAACAGCGCCCTGGGTGAACCCCACCGCCCCTCACTCCCGCAAGCCACGCCGCCGAGGTGATGGATGATGTTGCCACACACAGCAAAGGTCATAAGTCTGGGCCAAGGAACGGACTGAATTGAAAACAGACCGGAGGAGGGGCCAGGTTCCCCGGGGCCAGGACACAACCTGCCCCTGCCCCTCTGCGGCTGCTCCTCTCTGACCTACCGGGGGAGGACTGGGCCGCCTCGCCGGCGACGGTGACCCGAATGAGTGACGGAGGCTCGGCTCTTCCACACCCCTCACGGCTGCATGGGAAACCCTGGCAGTCCCCGCGCAGCCACCAGTGATCCCCTGTGGCTCCCCCGCCCCAGGTGCTGGGCTCGAGTGGCCCAAGGTCTGCACCATCCACCCTGGGGGCCAAGGCAGGAAGCTAGCACCCTGCCAGCAGGCCTGCTCCAGGCCGCGGGCACTGGCAGCAGCTCCGGTGTGCGTGCAGATTGGTGGGGTCCCTCCGTGTCCCTAGAGACTGAGGGTGCCTGTGCCCTGAGGTGGGAGGTGCGTATATCAGAGCAGGAGTGTTAGTGTAAGCTGCTCTGAGCGTCCGGGCCCTTAAGGACGGATTAGTTGGTCTTGTCCCCATTCTACCCCCGCCCCGCCAATCTCCCTCATTTTTGTCTAGCTTAGGCCCCGGGCGTCTAGGGGATATGTGCTTTGACGTGTCTGTGTGTCTGTGCCATCTTCACGGCTGGGTGTGACCCGAGTGTGGGCATCTCCGCGTGTCTCTGCAAGACTGTGTATGAGTGAGAATCACGAAGAGCCGCCGGTGAGTGTGTTGCTCTGGCATCGCTGCCTGCAGGTGTGTGTGTCTCCGTGACAGTGCGGGGGCGTGTGCCTGGGTGTGAGCCGCGCGACAGCGTGTATTCGGATGACAGTGTGACGCACGCGCGGTGGTGTGTGTGTGTGTGTGTGTGTGCGCGCGGGCGCGCGCCTGGGTGAGTCTCCCGCACCCACCCCCCCATTTCTATTCCTCTCTCCTCCCCGGGCGGGCTTGGCTCCGCCGTCCGCATCATCTCCATCCATTATTGAAGAAACAGCCGCGTCCGCTCCAATCACATCAACACCCCCCGCCCCCCTCCGTTCCGCTCGCCTCGCAGCCCCTCTGGGTCCCGGGGAGGGGGGCGCGGCGCGGCGGGGGCTCCGGGCAGAGAGGGCCCCTGACCCCGCGCCCCGAGCCGGCCGGGCACCGGGACGCCGGGGTCCCCGGCGGAGAGCGCTTTGCATAAACAGATGGCGCGGGCGTCTTTGTCTCGCTCGCCGGCGCGGCTCCGGGCTCCGCGGCTGTCTGGCTGATGCAATCGCGATCATCTCCCCGAGCCTCGGGACCCCGCGCCCTTAATAGCTGCAGAGGGGGTCTGGGGCTCCGGGGCTCCCGAGCGGATGCCGGGCGCCCCCTCCACGCCCCGCAGCTGCGGAGGGAGGACGGGGTCCGCGCCGAGGCGACGGGCACGCGGAGGTGACCGCGAAGTGGACCCCGGGCAGTGCCCGGAGCTGTCCCCAGGCCGGCTGCCCGCACTGCTGCAGCCCCCCAGGGGCAGGGAGCCGGAGACCAGGGCTGGAACCGAGGGGTGGGGGTGGATAGAGATGAAGACAGAGACCGGCGTCCGTAAGGAGAGACGCGGAGGGCAGAGAGATGTAGAGGGAAAGACAGCCGCGGAGAGACGCAGAAACAGATGCGCAGGGACAAAGCCTGCCCGAGCTGCAGAGGGAGAGACAGACAGACACAGCCAGGTGGTAAGAAACAGACACGGAGGCAGACAGACAGAGCCTGGAGAAGAAAGAAGGGCAGCCAGAGACGGGGCAGGCAGGGGCCCAGGGCCGAGGGCAGCGCTCCGTCTTAGGCGGGACCCGGCCCGGGGCATCTGGGGCCCACCAGCCCCTCGAGAGGGACCAGCCGGAGCCTGGCGAGGTGGGAGACCCCGCGGGCCCACCTCAGGCCCAAAGATGGGACCCAGTGCCCTGGCAGGAGTGGCAGGAACGGCCAGGTGGGACCTGGCCAGGTGGGGCCTGGCCGGCGCTCCGGGCACGGGCTTCCCGCCCCAAGCAGCGGGGCGCAGCGCCCGCACGGCCCGACAGGGGGCGCCCGGGGCATCGCCCCTCAGAGCTTGGGAGCAGCTCGACCTCCAGGGGGCGCTCGCGGGCCCGGCCCCAGCCCGCTCGCCCCGCCCCGCCCCGCCCCGCCCCGCTGCTGCCCCTCGCCCCGCGGCCGGCGCGCGGTCGGTGTCCTGGTGAAGTCCGCGTGCAGCCGCTGGTCCCCGCGGGAGCCCCGCACGGCCTGGGCCACGCCCGATCCGCAGCTAACGGCTCCTGCATCCCTCGCGCGCCTTGGTCCGCGCGGCCTGAGTCTTTCTGATGGGAAAGTGCGGCGGGGGGGATGGGACATGAGATCCGGATTTCCGAGTTCCGCGCCCCAGCTCAGGCCCAGAGATCGCGACCCAGAGATGCGGGGGGGGGGGGGGGCTTAGACGACGGGTCAGAAACGGGTGCGGGGTCAAAGAGCCTTGGAGAGGCCAGAGGAAATAAGGCGCTTGCGAAGTGGGGCGCCGAGGCCAAGCAGAACAGCCGGCGGCTCCAGGGAAGGAGCGGGGCGGAGGGTCCGGAACGCGCCTGGCCACCGAAGTCACAAGAAATGGTCCAAGAGCCCGGGCGAGGGCCCCGGAAGCACGGGGCCAGACGCCCCTGTCTGCGGCCTGGCGGCCCAGCTGGGGCATACCGAGCCAGATGTGCAGCCCAGATGTGCAGCCCCGGGAGCCCGAGCTCCGGGACTGATTCTTAGTCTCGGAGACTGGAGGTCTGGGGGGCTCGAGTGACAGGACAGGCCACTGGGCCGTCCCCGAGGAGGTGCCGGGCTCTGCGCCGCTCCAGGCCTGACATCCCGTCAGTCCCCCTGAGCCCCCCCTCACGCCGCAGCGAGTCTCTGTCTCTTTGTTCTCCCGTGTCTCTGACACTTTATCTCATTATCCGCCGGAGGGAGGCGGAGAGCCTGGGACCCCGCAGCCTAATTACAGCCGCTCTTGTCAGCGCAGGGGGCGGAGGAGGGACCAGCGCAGGGATGGGGGGGGCCCAGGAAGGGCAGCCGCCGGCCCCCACCCCGCAGCCACTCACCCCGTCCGCCCGAGGCGCCTCAGGGCTCTGGACCGAGGGGGACTGGGGGGGGCGGGTAGCCTGGCAGTGGGGAGAGGTGGTTAGGGCCAGGCTGCCGGGTCCCTAGCACCCCAGTTCCCCAGAGACATGGCAAGGAGCTTTCCCACCCCAACAATAGCAGACACCTAGGCTGCTGCAGAAAGGGAGGCAACCGCTCTGCGCTTCTCTCCCCGGGCGTCTTGTTCTCTTTCCTCCTCCATCTTTCCCGTTTCCTCCACTCCTGCCCTTACCCCATTCTCCTCCTCTCTGGCGCGGCCAGAAACAGCGAGCCGTCTTGGGGGGCTCTGACTTCACCCTACAGGAGGTAGGCAGAGCAAGCAAGTCTATCAAAACCCCAAACTTGGACAGCGGACTTACTCCAAGCTCAGCCAGGTGTTAAATACCCCGGATCCCGGCCTCCGCTGGCTGTTGGAGCCAACCGCACCCCGACTCCAAGACCCTCCCACGACTGGTGGGGCTGGGGATGCTGGAGGGCTGTGGGTCTGTCCTTCCTCTCCTCCTCCCTCTACACTGTGTACGGAGGCTCAGCGGGGCCTTTGGGACCTGTCCGCTCCCTCGGGATCTGCTAGCCCTAGGGGTGTCCGGGAAGTGCTTGGGGCCCCTCCTGGCCCCCCCAACACTCCGCCCCCCGCACTGGGCTTGCAAGCTGACTGCCGGGCCCACAGCGGGTCCTTCCCCTACCTTGGATCCTCCCTCAGCCTCTCAGGCCAGGACCCAGCCCCAGGCAGGAGGGTGTCCGTGGGCCAGGGCGCAGCCACCTGGAGGAGTGGAGGGGCAGAAAGCCCTCTGCCTCCCGACATTTGTCCCGCTTCGGGCGGGGACGGGGGAGGAGAGATGAGGGGGGTGGGGTGAGCCTGCCCGAGCGGGTCCGCTGGGCCGGGCCGGGCTGACCCCTCCCCAGCCGGGGGCGGGACCCCAGGAGGAGCAAGGGAGCAGAGCCGTGGGGAGCCTCAGACCCTGGAGAGGCGACATGGCGGGAACAGGTCCCGGGGCCCGCTTCTACCGGCAGATCAAGAGACACCCCGCGGTGAGTTCGGTCCCCAGAGCCGCTGTCGCTAACTCCCAACTCTCGCTTCCCTGGTGGCCCGCAGACCTCCCAGGACCTGCCTCTTGCCCAGTTCCCCCAAGGGCCCTCAGCTCTCCAGGCGCCCCCAACCTATCCCTGCAATGGGCCCCGACCCTCGAACCCCCCGGACCGGCTCGCGGCGGGCGAGGGACACGGAGGCTGCAGAGTAGCGGGAGGTCCCAGGTCCCCTCCCCGGGTGAGGGTGAGAGGGAGCCCAGGCCCGGGTGGGGGCCGAGCGGGCCGTCGGGGCCCTCGGGGAGGGCGGTGACCCCGGGCCCCGTCTTCTCCGCAGCTCATCCCGATGATCGGCTTCATCGGCCTGGGGATGGGCAGCGCCGCGCTGTACCTGCTGAGACTCGCCCTGCGCAGCCCCGACGTCTGGTAAAGGCGGGTCGGCTGCAGGCAGGGGGAGGGTGGGAAGGCCAGGGAGGGGTCTCAGCGGGGACCCCCAGGCAGCCCCCCGCGTCTGCACCGCCGGGCACCTCCACCTGGGGCCCGCTCTCCCCCACCGTCCCACCTCTCGCTCCTGGGCCCAGACTCCACCCGCTTTGGGCCGCGGAACCCGCACCGCTCCCGGCCCGGTTGCCATGACGACGCGCCGCCGGCGAGCGGCTTCGGGTACCCCCCTCCCGCCCCGGCCGGGGGAGCTGCTAGGGGCGCCGCGGTGGGGGCTGCAGCGGCGGAGACTCCGCAGGGGCCAGGTAGGGAGAGGGGGCTGGGGGGCGGCGGGAGGCCTGGGCGACGTCGGGGTCGGCGCATCACTGAAACCCCAGCCCCTGGGGTCTCCGCCTGACTTCCGCTGCCCTGCTCTGGGGGTGACCCTCGGGGGGCAGGAGTGGGGGAGGCCCTGGGCTGGGTTGTCAGTCCTACCGGCCCCACGCTGACAGCCTTCCTGTTCTACTGGTCACCACCCACTACCTTGCCCCCACCCCAGTGGGTCTCTGAGAAATGGGCCTCCCAGGATAGGGCAGGGGTGCTGCTGCGGGGCAGGAGACCCTATGTGTCGCTTCGGGTTCCAGGGTCCTAGCTTCCAGGGAGCAACCCCTCACCGTCCCCCTCCCTCTCTGTAGCTGGGACAGAAAGAACAACCCAGAGCCATGGAACCGCCTGAGCCCCAATGACCAATACAAGGTACCTCCTCCATCTGTTCATCTGGGTCCCAGGACCCCACCCCCACCCCAGGCCATGAGGGGAGGCCTGAGGCACTAGGTGCCCCTTTCCCTCCCGTAGTTTCTTGCAGTTTCCACGGACTATAAGAAGCTGAAGAAGGACCGGCCCGACTTCTGAGCTGGCCGGGTTGCAAGTGAGAAGTGAAGCACCGACTCATTTCTTCCACTCGCTGCCCCCTGCCCCCAGGGCGCCACTCTCGCCACCCCGGCCAGCTGCTGCTTACACAGGCTTGGTTCCCACAGGAGGGGAGACAGCTCCCCACCCCCTTCCCTTGCTCCCAGCAGCGGAAGCGCCTCTGACCCTCAGCTCCAGTCCCACGCGGGGGGGAGGAGTTAGAGGGCAGGCAGTGTGTAGACGGAAAGGCTCAAACCCGCCCCTCTGCCCCCCTACCCAGGCCGGCCGGGTGTGGCCCAGGCTACGTGTTGAGCGTGGCCAACGTGAGCCAGGAGCAAGCGGAGGCCTCCCAGTGCCAAGTGACGTGGCGGGCCCCACGTTAGCCGGGCTCCGGCGCCAGTGCAGGGGCGGCGCTGCTCTGGCTCGACTGGGCTCGCTGCCTGCGCCCGGCCTGCCCTGGATGCGACACCTTCGCTCGCTCGCGGAGCCGAGCTCCTCCCTGTGCCCAAGCCCACTGCTTCCAGAGCCAACAGGCATCCCCTCCCACAGCCCTGCACCTGGGCCTCCCCGCCCCCTCCCTTGCTCCCCTCAGTCCCCTGGGATCAAACAGAAGCAGCCGTGGGCAAAATACAATTTCATTTAACAAATTGAATTTGCTGCGCCTGCTAATCACGTCTGGTGTCGGCTCTGATCAGAGACAGAGAAAGGAGGCTGTGCCCCCCCGCCCGGGGGGGTCCTTGTGGTGGTGGTGGGAGGGAACACGTAGAGGGAGACACGCCACCACCTGGCCCAGGGGACCCCTCCCGCAGTTAAGGAGAGATCCAGGCAGGGTAGCAGTTTATTAGATAAAAACAGAAAGGTGGGTGCTTACTCGCCCCTTCCTCGGGCTCACAGGGGCAACTGCCCTCTCCCCAGGTAAGAGCAAGGAGTCTATAACACTGAAATAATGGGAGAGTTCAGGGCAGAAAGCCCCAGGCCTCCTCCTTCTAAGTCTAGTTACGGAAAGAAATCTCAGCTACAGAGTCCAGGATAGAGCTGGGTTTCCCTAAGTAAGAGCCCTCCCCTCCTCCGGCAAAAAATTGAAACCGTCACTCCCCTCCATTGGTCCCAGGAGACAGAGGAGAATAAACTCCAGTCCGTGGGCCCCACAACCCAAGCGCCCTCAGCGCTCATCAAAACCAGGCATGGGGAAGGCCCTGGCAAACTGCTCCACCCGCTGCCTGAGGTCGGCCAGCCGATGACTTGTTTCAGAGTCCTTGAGCAGGAAAGATTTGAAATCCTGGAGTTTGGCTGGAGGGGGTGAGGCAACACAAGGTCAGAACTCCAGGGAAGGCAGTCAGGCCAGCCAGGGGGAGGGGCACAGAGTGAGCTCAGGGAGGGCCTTGCCCCAACTCACCCGTCTTGTTCTTCACCTCCAAGCCAATGTGGACACCTTCATCTATAAAGTCCACGACCCTCCGGAAGTCATCCTCACGGAACTGTCGAGAGGTCAAGGCTGGGGCCCCTGGGAGGGAGGCAGACGAGGATCAGCCCAGTCCAAGCCCACCTGGCAGCCATCCTTCCTTCTGCAAACCCCAGGTCTCACCAAGCCGCAGGCCCCCAGGTGTGATGGCGCTTCGGTCCCCAGGACAGGTGTTCTTGTTGGCTGTGATGGATACCAGTTCCAGCACCCGCTCAGCCCGAGCTCCATCCAGGCCCTTGGGCCGCAGGTCCACTAGCACTAGGTGGTTGTCGGTGCCACCTAGGGAGAGGGGCAGTGAGCCGGGAAGGGGGGCTCTGGGCCTCGGCCTGAGGCTTCAGAGGCTCTCACCCACCCCCCTGGCTCACCAGACACGAGCGAGTAGCCTCGCTCTAGCAGGGCATCGGCCATGGCCCGAGCATTCTTCAGAACCTGCAGGGCGTACTCCCGGAATGTGGGGGTGCAGGCCTGGAGATGAGACAGTAGCAACATGACCCCAAGCGCCACCTCCTGCTGCCCTTCCACTTCCAGTGTAGTTGGAACTCCAGCCTTGACCCCACCCGGGAGCTTCCCTTTTATCAGCTCCAATTCATTCAGCAAGGAGCCGGGCTAAACCTCCAGGCCAACTGCCCCTCCCCCCACCTGGAGGAGAGTAGGCTCCCCAACCTGCTTTAGGGCCACAGCCACGGCAGCAATGGCATGGTTGTGGGGCCCGCCCTGCAGGGATGGGAACACAGCAAAGTTGATTCGGTCCTCAAACGTGTAAGGGATCTCCCGGCCAGTCTTGGGGTCCACAGCCCGCATCCCCTTGCGGTAGAAGATGAGTCCTGACCTATGGGGGAAGCAGGTGATCAGAATCTAAGCGGAGAAGAAAGGACGAGGGATGGTGAAAGCAGAGAAGGCTGACCTGGGTCCCCGTGCTCTCTGAATCTACTTCAGTTGGGCTGGTGTGCGGTACTCCAGTGGTCAAGGAGAGCAGCCCTTCAGCCCCACCCCCAAATCCCCTAGCAGGGAACTGCACCATGGGCAAGACAAGGAAAGTCATCACAGACTGGGCCAAAGTCTTCAGGGTTTCAGGTGGGAATAAACTCCTCTCAGATGCAGCCCAACCACGCCCCTGGAATAGGGCGTGAAGGCAGAGAAAGATAAGGCCTGACCTCAGGGAACCCTGACCTGGCCCCTCGAAGAGTCTTGTGAGTGGTGGTGGTGACAACATCCGCATGCTTGAAAGGTGAGGGGATCACCTTGGCAGCCACCAGGCCACTGATGTGGGCCATGTCTGCCAGCAGGTGTGCCTTGACCTCATCACACACCTGGGCAGGTACAGAGACAGGCCTTAGCCTCGGGAGGCCTCCCCAAGGCTGCCTCCCTCCCAGAATCTCCCCACTACCCCCTGGGAAGTGGCTGGTACGCCAGCCCTCCACCAACCTCTCTCATGCGGGCATAGTCAATGAGGCGAGCATAGGCGCTGGTACCGGCTATAATGAGCCGCGGCCGGAAAAGTCGAGCGGTCAGTGCCAGCTGGTCGTAGTCAATGAGGCCGGTTTTAGGCTGCATGGACAAACCAAAAAGCTGAAGCCCTGAGAAGGAAGCAGGACAGCTTCCTCTCCTCCCCGACTCCGGCCCAGGACTCCAGCCCCTCACCTTCCCCAGCACAGCGCCAGCAGAGCCCCAGCACTCACATTCAGCTTGTAGGGCATGGACTCAAAGAAGATGGACGTGGCTGAGACCCGCTTGACATCAGACATGTAGCCATGGGTAAGACTGAGAGGGGTAAGAGAGCTTCAGAAACGAGTAACGCCCGGAGTGAACCACACCCCTCCCGCCCAGCTCCGACGCCTCTGTCCCTAGAACACTGGCCCTGGTATGCACCACCCACATGCCAGGTCTATTGCACGGTGAGCACTGGTTACTGGTGGCTTCTCTTCCTCATCCACTGATATGCAGGGCACGGAGACACCTGCATGCGCCATCTGTGTGGCACACGGTGGTGTTCGGAAACAACTCTTGTCCCATGCCCATCCTGTCCACCAAGCCCATTCACCCACCCCGGTACTCACTGGCCCCCATCGGGCAAGTCTAGCCCCATGATTCGGTCATGAGGCTGCAGGAGGGCTGTGTAGGCAGCCAGATTAGCGGGAGAGCCTGAGTAGGGCTGGACATTGACTCCCCACTGTGCAGGATCCAGGTCAAAGGCCTCCAGGGCTCTGCGCTGACACAGCAGCTCAATCTCATCCACTACCTCGGCTCCTCCATAGTATCTGCCATGAGATGGGGGTTTATCAGGGCACCTGGAGAGGGTCCCAGTATCCTCAGCAACCAGCGGCAAAGGGCTGGGAAGGCCACTCCTCTATCCATACTGAGGGCACGCCCGTCAGGGATGGCCTCCCAGCCCTCTGGTACCTAGCCCTCACCTCTTGCCAGGATAACCCTCCGAGTACTTGTTGTTCAGACAGGACCCCAGGGCCTCCAGCGCAGCTCGGCTGCAGAAGTTCTGGGGTGAGGGGGGTGGGGGGTAATGTCAGAAGGTATTGAGCCCTCTTCCCTGGAGCCTCCCATAGCCCCTTCCTGCCAGAACCCCAGGCTGCAGGGAGGAAGGAGCTGGGCTCCACTGAGAGCTGTTTGCTCATTCGGCATTCCTTGTCGGGCCTGAAGAAAGGCCAGAGGAAGCATCCTGAGACACCTAGCTGCCGTGATAGTTGTCCCCAGCAAGGCCACCCGTCCACTCGAACCGGTGCTTCCAGGCCCCTCTTTCCTCTCGGGAAGGGGAAGGGGCCAGACTAGACTAGAAGGGCTCCGGACAGCTTTGGAAGCTCTCTAATGTCCCCACCCCATAATCCAGACTGGCCCTGCCTGTTCTTCAGTAAAGAAAAGAAGGAGATAAGGCCCAGCAGAAAGGCCCTGAGTCCGAGAGGGAAATCTGGAGAAACATCAGTATGATGACCTGTTATCTCCTGCACCCACTGCGGCCTATGCCTGGGCCCTCTCCCCAAGCCCCACCTCTGAGGCAATGAGCTCCAGGCCACGACACTGCCTGTCCTTCTCCCTCTGCAGCAGCTCCCACATCTCAGGATCACTGTCTGACAGACTCTCCTGGCCTGTCCAGCCCCTGCTCGCCACTTCTCTGGTCTGGGTCTGGGCCACCTCGTTGTGCTGGCACCGGGCGGCCATCCTGACCAGCCGCCCACATCTCTGCAGAGGCTAGGAGAGGAAACACCACGGTCAGATAAAAAGCATCCAAACAGTCGCCCAACAACCCTCAGCCATGCTTATCAGGCTTTCTGGCTCCAAACCTCACAGCCAGTGGTCCAGCCAGCCTTTCCAATTCTTACCACCCCCGCCTCCACCTTCAAAAAGCCAGTTCTAGAGCCAAGGCTGAGATCAATGTCCAGGGGGTGGTTCTGATTTGGTCCATTTATTTCACCTCAGAATTTCCCTCCACCTCGACCCATGAACCACTCTGCAAAGCCACGGGGTAAACTTTGTCCTCTAGAAGCCTATGTCTCTGGAGCTCAGGGGCAATCCACCAAGGTTCCAGAACCTCCCCAACCCACAGGTACCAAAGGGTCCCCTGCAGGGCCTCCGTGGCAGTCAGGGGGTTGGAGCTGAGCTAGCAAGGACTCAGGCTGCAGACAGCAGACGTGGTTTCCAGAGCAAGAGGTGGCGGAGCGGACCTTTAGCGACCTCTGGGGGAAGGGGTTTGGTGGTGGCGGGAGCCTTCAGGCAGGGAAGCCAAAACCAACTTCCCGCCCTCTGTGCCCCGACCCGTCCCGTCCGTCAGTCCGCAGCGCCAAGGAACCCCTGATGTAAGCAGCGGGGCCGGGTTGCATCATCTGCACGGCTCGGGGCTGGCTGGACGGGCTCAGCCCCCCGGTCCAGGGGCCCCGCTCGCTCCCCAGGGTCCGCGGGGCATCTGAGCGCTCATCTCCCCCAACGCCACGTGAAGGAGGCGGTCGCAGGCCCCGGGGCGCCCGGTCGCCGGGACGCGGAGGGGCCCCAGCGCTCCCCGGGCACCGGGCGCGGCTTCCCGAACACTGCCGAGCTGCACGCCCGTCCCGGGGGACCAAAACCACGTGCGCGAAGCCGGGGGCACCCCGGGGCTGGTGAATGGGAACCGGGGTCGGAGGGGAGCTCGCGTTCTATTGGCCCCCGGTCTCCGGAGCCCCATTCTTACCCGAGTGGCCCAGAGCAAAGAGAAGGGCAGCATCGCAGCCCGGGTCGCGGGAGGTCTGGCCGCCAACTCCGGCCGGGGGAGCGGGGTAGGAAGCCGCCTGACCCGACAGCGCGTGCGCGAGAACGGCCCGGGCAGCCACCGGATCAAGGGGAGGGGCCTACGCATGCGTGCGGTGGCCCCTTGAGGGTCTCTTGGGAGTTGTAGTTCCCCGCCCCCGCCCGCCCCCAACCCGCGGGTTCCCCATCTGTAGCCCGCGGTCAGAGGCTCTCCCCTGAAAGAAAAGAGATCCGGTGCCGTACCACCGCCTCATTGTCCTCAAGCTCAGTGGGGTTTTTTTTCCATAGTCCAGACAACAGCCCTTTATTGGGTGCCTAATGAAAACCTAGCATTATTAGGCTTTTTGAAAATATGAAGACTCCTCTTGGAGCTTGCAAGCCGTAGTGCACTGGAGAGCACCTGGCTCAGAAGGTGAGACTTGAGTTCAAGTTCCACCTCTGGGACAAACTAGCAAATTAGCCTATCTGGCCCTCATCCGTGATTCAAAAATAACATGTAGTGAGGATTAAGTGAGTCTGTATGTAAACATGGTCTGGGATGGATCACCTTCCCCTCATCCTCTGACCTGCCTCCTCCATGGTTGTCTCCTCCTCCTGGGACACCCCGGAGCTGAGTGACATGTCCCTGCCTGTTGCTGCACTTGTTGAATTTTGCTACCTGTTCACCTCCTGCTGCTCCAGCAGTAAGCGAGCTCTCTTTATATCCCTGGGGCTCTAGATCCTTGGGCCTGGAAAGGATCTTCATTTTAGTCTGACTTTGTCGGGACTCATTAGCCCCTCTAGAAGTAGATCCCCAAAGCTGGGTATTGGAATTGTCTGGGAAATGTAATCTAAACATATGAATGTGAGGAGGCTTCTCTTCTAATTCAATGGATGAGTAGACATTTGCCCACTCGTGGTGACAGTGAAACTTCTCCTCAGTGATTCTATATATTTTTTAAGATTTTATTTATTCATGAGAGACACACAGAGAGAGACAGAGAGACAAAGAGACAGAGACACAGGCAGAGGGAGAAGCAGGCTCCATGCAGGGAGCCTGACGTGGGACTCGATCCCGAGTCTCCAGGATCAGGCCCTGGGCTGAAGGCGGTGCTACACCACCGAGCCACCTGGGCTGCCCTGATTCTATGTTGTTGTTGTTGTTTTTAAGATTTTATTTTATTTATTCATGAGAGACAGAGAGAGAGAGAAGCAGGCTCCATGCTGGGAGCCCGACATGGGACTCGATCCCAGGTCTCCAGGATCACACCCCACGTGAAAGCAGTGCTAAACCGCTGAGCCACCGGGGCTGCCCTGATTCTATGTTTTTAATAAGATTTTATTTATTTGTTTTTTTAATATTTATTTATTTATTTATTTGAGAAAGAGAGAGAGCCAGAGAACAAGCATGGAGGAGGGACAGAGGGAGAAAGGGAGAAGCAGACTCCCTGCTGAGGAGGGAGCCTGACTTGGGGCTGGACTCCAGAACCCAGGGATCATGACTTGAGCCAAAGCCAGATGCTTAACCTACTGAGCCACCCAGGCATCCCTCCTCAGTGATTCTAGAGAACCATTTCTCACTGTGATTTCTCAAGCAGTAATTTTTAAGAACCATTGCCTTACTTAGCAAAATTACATATTCATTCATTCACTCATTCAACAGACATGTTGAGCTTCTACTCTGTGCCAGACATGCCCTAGCCTTGGAGATGTAAGAATAAATCGCTGACTGCTGGGACATCAAGCAGTGATCAGGTAACAAAATGCAACAAGTGCAGTTATGGGCAGGGGCAACTCAGCTCCCAGATGTCCAATGCCTCAGGGGGGCGGGGTGGGGGAGGAGAAGAGGATGGCTGCAGAGGCAGTTTGTGAGTCAGAGGAAGAGGAGAAAGGCCGTCCATCACAAAACATGTTCACATGCAAAGTCTCATTTTTTTTTTTTTAGATTTTATTTATTTATTTGAGAGTGAGAGAGAGCACGAGCAGGGGGGAAGGGGAGAGAGAGAAGCAGACTCCCTTCTGAGCAGGGAGCTTGATACAGGACTGGATCATAGGACCAAAGGCAGATGCTTGAGGGACTGAGCCACCCGGATACCCGCAATGTCTCATTTAACCTCCAGAATATGCTATTTTATTATTGCCTTACAGGCGAGGAAACTGAGGCCCAGATAGGCTAACTTGCTTATTCCAAATTTCCCCACTTGGGTCTCATACCAGGCCTCAGAAGTCCCTGCTTGGCTCTAACCTCCTTCCCTCCCACTCTAGCCTCAGGTGTTCTGAGGTCCTTCCAGCAATGGGCCCTCGGTTGGGGTTCTTCTTCCTCCAATCTCTGACCTAGAACCACCTCTGCCTCCTTCTTCCTTTCAGCTTGATCTTGTTATTCAGCCATCCACCTACCCACCCATCCATCCATCCACCCACCCATCCATCCATCCACCCACCCATCCATCCACCCATCCATCCACCCATCCATCCATCCATCCATCCATCCATCCATCCATCCATCCATCCAATACTTATTTTCCCCTCACTGACTTTTCAGTCCCACGCATGTCTGGGGCAGACTCACCTGTGACTCAGTTTCCCGATGGAACCAGTGAGCAGTCCCCCGGAGAGTACTGCACTCTGAGTCGGCATCTTGGCCCAGGACTCAAGAAGAAAGGCAGACGCGAGGTGTCGAGGCGTCGTTCGGTGCCTCAGCTTGTCCCTACCCCCTCCGTCGCCCCAGTCGGGGTCCCCAGGGGAGGGGGGCGGCTGAGCCTGAGAACTGCTAATGAAGCCGCAGCCAATTAACGCCCGGGCCGGGCTTGGGGGCGGATAAAATTAGCCGCGGCGGCGGCAGGAGGGAGCCGGCGGCGGGGGCGGGCGGGCAGCTGGCTGCAGGGGCTGCAGGGGCCGCGGCGGCGGCGAGCGGCGGCCGCTCCAAACTCGCGCCCGTCCCTCCCCCACCCGCTCGGGCCTGGCCCCCTCCCTCCCTCGCGCAGCCGTCTGCAAACTCAGCGCCCACGAAATTAGGAAGGAAAAGGAAGATCGATGACTCCAGATGCCGCAAACACCGTTCCCCTCCCCCACCGCCGCCTCCCGCCAGCCCCTCGGAGCTTAGCAGGTTGTCAGCGCTCGGCCCACGCCGTCCCTGCAGCTCGATCCCGTTTCGAGGCCCTGTGCCTCTTCCCCTGGCCGCCCGGCGGCCGCGCGGCCCCCTTCGGCCTCGTCCCCATGGGGTCAGCCGCAGCCGCGCCCGCCTGCCCGCCCGCGCGCCGGGGACGAGGGCCCCACGCGGCCAGCGCCCCCACCCCCGGGGCGCCCGCACCTCCGTCCGGGTGGGTCTCGAGGACCTCGGGTGCCAGCGCCGCCAGGGCTTGCCTCAGTGTCCGCCGGCCGCCCGGGAGGAGGCCGGCCAGGTCTCTGCCACCTAACCCCGCCCCCCCCACACCCCCGTCCCTACAAAGGTCTCTCACGTAGACACGTATTGGATTTCACTTTATTTTGTTCCCTTTCCCGTCTGTTTTGGCGTAGAAAAAATATCACCAAGAGGAAGCAGCCGGAAAGGGGCGTGGGGGGGGGGGCAGGACTGCAGGAAGGGGGGATAGGGGGCGGGCAGAGGACCCTAGAGCTCTGCTCCCGCCACCCTAATTAGGGTTTGGGGCGAGGCAGACAGGCATACCGCAGGCGGAAGGGGCTGGGGACAGGCCGCAATTATAGGCCTAAGAGTCTTCAGGTGGGGTCAGGGTGGCACGGGAGGACGAGCGCCTGGGGGTCAGAAAGGGTTCGAGGAGGGTGTCAGGCCAGGCAGCATCAAGGGAGCGGACAAAGGGAACTTCCAGCCCAGCGCCTGGGGCAGGAGGGGACCCAAAGCATACGCCGGGGACGCTGGGACCGCCCCAAGCCCCGCCCACTCTAGGCCTGCGCGCCCGCCTCTCACTTGGGGGGGCCTCGCGGGGGTACCTCTCCCCCGCCGCGCCCCCGCCTCGCGGGCGCTCCCCATTAGGGAAAGGGGGGACCGACGCCGGCTGACGGTCCCTGGAGGGCTGTTCCCGTCGCCCTCGGAAGGGAGGGGGTGGGCGCGGCCACGGGAGCTGCGGGCACAGGGAGGGGCCCCACGTGGGGACGAGGCGGGAAGCTTAGGGCCCAGGCGAGGGCGCGGCGCGCTACCCGAAGTAGGGGTGCTCGCTCTGGAAGTTATAGTCTGGGCACACCTTCTGCACCAGTTTGTAGTCAAAGCTGAGGAAGGAGACGAAGATGCAGATGACTTTGAAGGGCTTGGCGCAGAGCCAGGCGGCCTGGCTCTGCGTGTGCTCGGTGAAGCACACCTGCGAGGGGTCGTACAGGCACGGGCGGTGCTTGCGCGCGCGGTTGGTCTTCTCATACTCCACGTGGCAGTTGAAGGCGCGGGACTCCTTGGCCGCCGGCACTCCCAGCGCGCCCCCGAAGGGGCCGGCCAGCGCGCCCCCCAGCGCCCCCCCCAGCCCGGGCCCCGCGGCCGCGATCCCCAGCGGGGGCCCCAGCCCGGGGAGCACCCCGCCCAGGGCCAGCGTAGACTGCAGCGGGTGGGGCGCGGGCCCCGGGAGCCAGACGCCACCGAACTCGACGCGCTTGGAGGGCGGCACGATGCTGACGCTGAGGTTGCCCAGGCTGGACGAGTTGTGGCGGAAGTACACGCTGAAGGTGCCGTTCACGTGGTCCACGATCTTGCCGGTCACCAGCAGCGAGAACTTGAGGGTGTGCACCCGGAAGTAGAAGTCCCCCCAGCCGAAGATCTTCTTGGCGCGGGCGGCCTTGACCGACGGCTTCCTCTTGGTGCGCGCCGCGGGCAGCGCCCCCGCCCGGGCCGGCGCCCCGGTGTGATTAGCCGGCCAGGCCCAGCTCCAGGCGCGCGCGGCGCCCAGGCCGTGCGCCGCCCTGGGGCCCGGGAGCGGTTGGCCAGGGGCGCCCCCTCCGGCCGCGGGGCGCAGCTCCACGTACTGCGGCCTCCCGGACTCGGGGATCTGGGCACTGACGACCTGGGGACCAAGAAAGAGAGACGCTGGGGTGTCCTTGCCCCCGCCCCGGGCTGTCCGGGCCCCCCGCCCCCCGCCCCCGGCGCCGGGAGCCCGAAGGGAATGGGCAGTGGGTCGGAGCGCGGACTGGCGCGGGCCTGCAGCCTTCTCGGCTCTGTGCTCTTGGCCAAGTCACTGGCCCGTACTCAGCTTCTCCACCTGTCAAGTGACACCGAGAAGCCCTGTGTTCTCAGACCACTCCGATGAGAGCTGAGAAAGCCACGCAAAGCCTGCGCGCATGTGAGGAGGGAGAGGCGCCCGGGACCGTCTCCCCCCTGGCCTGGAGCCCGGTTGGTTCCGAGGGATGGTGGACCAGGGGGAGCTGGGCGCGGGGAGCCAGCCGTCAGCACCGGCGACACCCAGCGTGGAGGAGTGAAGCCCTCCCGACACCCCTGCGGAGGCTAAAGCCCCAGCCAGGCCTGGGCCTCCGCTGCCCTGTGGGGAGGGACCCGGGAAGGGGCCAGGCGGGCACCCCTCTCGGCCCCCAGCACCCTGCCTGTGGGGGGCCGGAGGGCCGCCCCTGGCCGCCCTCCGCGTGCTGCTGGTCTCAGGTGGCCACCGATCTGGGAGACAGCGCGGGCGCGAGTACAAGATGGATCGAGAGGCGGGAGCGGCAGGGCCAGGCCCGGGCCATCAATTATCTGGGGCGGGTGGGGCGGGGTGGGGGGTGGCCGGGAGTGGAGGAGACGGGTGAGTGCCAGGGAAGAAATATGGAGATGGCGCTCCCGCGAGGGAGCGGGAGTCAGAGGAGCCGTGAGTGTCAGAGTGTGTCAGTCAGGCTGTTGGCTGCGGCTGTTAAGTGTGGCCCTTACCGCGTAGGTTCAGTTGCGGGGAGGGAGCACTGTGCACGGAGGCCTGGGTGGTTGTGTGTGTGTCTGTGTACCTGGAGTAATGGTGTATGTGGGAGCCTGTGTGCGTGTGCACGCTTACCATGCGTCTCAGTCTATGGTTATGGCTGTGCGTGTCGGCCTGGAGTGGCTGTGCAGGGTGTGTGTGTGTGTGTGTGTGTGTATTAGTCTGAGGAGCCTCTGTGTGTGTGTGGGTCTGCTTGTGGGGCTGAGTGTCTGTTGTGTCCGCCTGCGATGGCTGTGTGTATATGCCTGGGTTGTAGACGGGCCTGGGTTGGCTGTGTGTGTCTGTGTGTTGATCCGAGTGAGGCTGTGTATCAGTTTGTGGTGGTTGTGACTGTGTGACTGGTGTCGTCGTATGCCTAGGTGGCTGTGTCTGGTTCTCTGGAGGTGTTACTTTTCCTGTGTGAGCTCTTGTCATCCGCTGTCCATGTGTCAGGCTCTCCCACAAGGGTGTGTGTGTCAGTATAGCCACAAGGATAGAATGAGTACAGCCTGTCCCCCGGGGTGCATATGCGGGAGTTGTATATGAATGGTCCCTGGGGGGTTCCGCAGCGGCCTGCAGGCCGAGCTTGGGGGGGGGGGTGCGTAGAGAGGCCTGGCAGCATGGGTGCCCCCTCTGTTTGCACACGACCTGTGTACACACCGAGCGCGAGGCCACAAGGGACAGGAATGCCAGAGTCAAGCTGCTAGGCTAGAACCTCCACCGCCTGGTCCCCATCCCCGCAGCACTGCGATCCCGGGTTATTAATGCCGCCGCACCCGCTCGTCATACATATTTATCGCCCCCCTCATCCCCCTCCCGTCCATCCCTCCCTCCTCCCAGCTCAGGTGAGGGGGGCGGGGGCGGCGAGAGTGATTGACTCAGACAGACAGGCTGCAGCTGGCAGCTAACTCCAGAGGGTGGGCTTGAGAGGGACGGTGGGGAGGGTCCCAGGCCACCTGGGGGGGGGACGCAGAGGGGGAGGGGGGCCTGGCAGGCCTCGGAGGAGGTGGGCTTGGAGAGGGCACTGGAGGAGGGCGTGCAAGAAGCTTCCAGGGAAAGTCAAGAAAGGGGAGTCATTTGAACTCTGACTCCTAATCTCACCCTTCTGGGGCCAGCACTGCCTTCCAGGGGCGTCCATCAGCCCCCAAGCACCTGCTCTTATGACCACGATGCCTCTGAGACCCCCTCCCAGTACACCCCGGCAGGGCCGGTTGCCCTGCACCCAGCCCAGGGCTTGGTCCAGTGACTCCTCTCAGGCAGGGGCTGGGAGAGGGAAGGAGGTTTGGCTCGTGGTGAGGGGTGCTGGGTGCCCCACTGCCGCCCCCCCCATCCCAGACAAATTGCTGTCTTCGCTTCTCCGATCCTGGCAAATCCCTGGGCTTTGGGCGCCCGCACCCCCCACCAGCTGCAGGAGACTGCCAAGATAAAAGGGAAGAGTTGGGGGGGGGCGGCCAAAGCGACCTTGGGGGGAGCTTGGACAGGGAGGGGTGAGAGTCTGTGAGGAAACGAGCCGAGAAATGGGAACATGGAATAAAATAAAATCAAAATCCTCCCTCTGGCTTCCTCGCTTGCACGCGCACTCTCCCTCTCTCGCGCTCCCTTTCACTGTTTTCCCATCTCTCTGCGACTCCTCTCAGTCCCTCACTGTGTCTCGAATTTTCTCCTTCTGTGATTGTTTTGCTCCCTGTTTCTGTCTGTCTCTCTTGGTTCTTTCCCTCTATCCTTCAGGCCGACGTCTCCATCTGTGGGTGGGGTGGGAATGAGGGAAAAGAGGGTGATGGAGGAACCCCCCTACCCCAGATCCACGGTGCTGTCCCTCACCCTCCGGACCGAGAGTGGGAGCAGGGTGTTGTCCGAGGAGGGGTCCCTCTCACTCCAGAGCTGGTTTAATTAAGCTAATTGGGCGCGGTGACATTTGCCGAGGGGAGAGGCTAGTCTGGCAGTCGGCTCAGGGGGCGGAGGTGCTTGGAGGCAGGCGGGGGTGGGGGCGGGGGTGGGGGGTGCTCCTCCCCAGGCGCCTCGGGCCCAGGCGGGAGGGAGCCCAGCCAGGAGCGCTGTGCCCCCGAGGCAGTGAGCCCACGCAATGGAGGGGAGTTGAGGCTGCCTCTTGCTGCTGAACAAACTCCACTGTGTGTGCGGGGAGGGGGGTGGGTTCGGATGGGACCGCGGGGAAAGGGGGAGGTTCGGGCTGTCGGCCCCCCAGCCGCATTGCAGGGTGCACCTCCCCGGGCCTCCAGACCGGTCCCTGGCTTCTCTCCGGCTGCCTGGGTCAGGCGGGGCCGCTGGGGGAAGGGAACGGCACCCCGCCCGGGAGGGAACGGAGCTCCAGGCCTGGGCCCGGGGAGGGCAGGGGCCGGCGTATTAGGCCCTGGCACCTAGGGCCTGGGGGGGGGCACCCAGACAGGGCGGGGAACCGGGCACAGGCATGGGGTAAGGGCAGATCGGGGGTGGGTGGAGAGGACGGGCCGGGGTGCGGGCTGGGACGGAGGCGGAGGGGCCTGAGGCCTGGACTGCAGACGCAGGTCAATGGTGCAGAGAGAAGCCGGCATCGGGGAAGGCCCGGGAACAGGGCCCAGGAGGGGCTCCTCCCGAGGCCGGCGCTGGGCGGACGGGATGTCGGCGGGGCCGGCGCTGGGGGCCGAGAGGGCAGGGCTGGTGGGTGAGGGACGGGCCCTGGGGGGCCGGGCGGGGCGGAGATCGGGGTCGGAAGTGGGAGACGAGGAGGGGGAGCGGCCGGGGGCGGGAACAGACGTGGGGGAGGGGGCGTGGATCCCGGGCAGGAACCCGGCCGCCAGGGCTGCGGCCCGGGAGACGGGGTGGCAGCTGCGAGCCCGCGGGCGGCGGGGGAGCGGGCGGGGAGATGGGAGACGGGCCGAGGCCGGAGCCGAGGCCAGGTACGGGGACGAGTCGGAGCACGAGGCCGGGCCGGACGCGCGGCGGGAGGGGGCCGGCAGGTGGCGGCGAGGACGCCTCCCTCCAGACCCCCGCATAGCGCGAGGGGGCGGGGCCGCCGGCGGGGCGGGCTCTGCCCTTGGGCCGGGCACCCCTCCCCCGGCCCGCCTCCCGCCTGCTCGAGGCCTGCAGCGCAGGGCTCACCGTTATCTGAATTTTGATTTTATTTTATTTTATTTTATTTCCCTGCTTCCCAGAGCCGGCGCGGTCCCCCCGGGAACGGCCGCCCCCCGCCCCTCCGCCCCGCGCCTCACTTTATTATTGCAATAAATGTGCCTATAAAGGCGCGGGCTCCGGGGCGCGGTGGGGGGGCGGGAGCCGCGGAGCGGGGATGTAATTTCCCGAAGCCGGAGCCGGAGGGGGAGTGGGCGGGGTGGGGGTGGAGGAGGGGCGGGGAGGGAGAGGGGAGACTCGCCAATTTCTAGCGCTGGCTGCTCCCCGTTCCCACCCCGCACCCCGCGACTCCCCACCGCGCCCAGTGTGCTGGAGGCCCGGGACCCCTACCCATGACCCTGCCCTCTCTCGGTTACCCGGTCCCCTTCCTGGACCCCGCCCATGTGGAGTTGCAGGGCTCTGTTCAAAGTTCCCCATCTCCTTGACAATGACTTCATCCCTGAGCCCTGGGATGCCCCCTCCACTTACCTGGGTGATCTCGCCCCTTCCCAATGACCCCGCCTCTGACCCCAGTGACCCTCCCTTACGTTGTTGCTGTCTCCCAATGACCTCACCTCTTCCCAGTCCTGGGTCTCCAATTCCTCCCCCCACCGAACCCCATGACCCTCTAAATCCTTTCCGCTGGGTACCTCTCTCATACATACAGGCTCTGGCCCAAGGGAGCCGGCCCAGCGCCCCCCCTTCTCCTGAGCCCCCGGCCCAGCTGCAGCCCCTGACTGCCCCCAAATCCCCGCCAAGGCTCTGGACCCTAGCCCAGGCTGCACGTGCCTAAGTGGCCCAAGCAGAGATTAGCTGGGGGGCTGGAGAGGGGTATGAGGCAGGAGAGGGTGGCTAGTTGCAGGTCTGAGGCCCGCCAGCTCCAGGAGGCTGCTTAGGCCTAATCCTTCCCTGAGGCAGGATGGAGCTGGAAGGTCCCACAGGGCCCCGCCCCTGCCCTCCCCCAGCTAATTAGTAATTAGTGATTAGTGATTAGTGACTATTGATCGCCTGCTGCTTCTCCCAGTAGGCAGCTCCTTCGGCAAGGGGTGGGGAAGACGGAGACAGAGACAGGGAGAGGAAGTCAGAGACCTTATCAGAAAGATCCTGAAGAAGGTCTGCCCATGAGGCCACAGCCCCAGGGGCAGCCAGTCCAGGCCCAGGAGGAGGGGCAAGTGGGGGAGGGCAGGGTGTGTGTGGGGAGGCAGGGCTGTTAGCCTCAGACAATTAGGGTTTTCCAAAGAGCTCCCTTGTCCACTGTCCCCGACCAGCCTCCTACCGAGTCAGCACACTCCCAGCCCTGGCACTGAGACGGCCCTGAGTGCACACACACAGAAGCCACTTCAGATACATGAACACATCCTGAGACTCACAAGCCCATACTGACAGTCAGAGGCACTCAAAACCACAGTGCACAGACACTCACAAATGCCAGAGACATACCTACAGGCAACACAGGCACCCCAGCACCCAGACGCCCCTGGAGACCTCCTGTGGGATATGCACAGGCACACTGTACTCACAAGTGCGCATAGGCACACAGAGATAGGCATTTGGACGCAGAGACACTTCCCTGCACATGCTCTGCCATGCAATTACACATATTTACACACCTTACCACAGTCCTTACACTGATGCTCCCCTCACACAAGCTGGACTAAATGGTAGATACACTCTTCCCCCACTGACTCCATCCAACACGGAGGCGCACAGCTGCAGCTCACACACACTCAGATAGGTCCCCATTGCTCACATCCTCCCGCTTACTCTCCTTCAAGTCTCCACCAGATGTTTCATTCCCCTTCAGGGGGCAAAGGAAATTAAACCAGATCTGTCCACAGGGGAGTTTATTTGATGGGGAGAGTGAAGAAGAGAGTGGGGAGGAAATGTAAAGGAGGGGCAAGGCAGTAGCATCCTTACCTCCGCCCCCCAGGCCTTCACAAACACAGATGGGTCGTAGGGCCCAGCACCCCCCCCCCCCCCGCAGTACCCTAAGAGCAGAGCTGAGCAGCAAGTCCAAATGGAGCTCCTGCCCTGGGAACAGTTTTCATGGAGGGGGCCCCTCTGCCCCCATTCCAGCCCCTCAAGGTCACCCCAGGCGTGTTTGGGAGAATCAGGGAGCTCAATCACCAGCTTCACGAGGGCAGTCCCTACCCCGCTGGAGTTGCTGAGTTCGATTTGGCTGAGCAGGTGGGGTCCCAGTGTTGGCAGGGGAAGGTGGGGGGCCTACACCCCTTCCAGCTTCTGCAGGGGCTAGGGGCTGGGGGGCAGCGAGTAGGGGTTTGGGAAGCTACCCGCCTGCCTCCAAGCTAGGTAGGTCACAGTTAGGGTGCAGGAAATGGAAAAGTCACTGGCAAGGAGGCAATGAAAGGAGACAGGGTCCAGGGCCTAGGCCCCCATTGTGGGACACACAGCAGGGCACAGATAGCTGCACTGTGAAGCAGGCGCTTGCACTCGCCCCTTCAAAGGCACCACCACACACCTTGTAGCTTACACATGCACCCCGGACCTCAGCACTGGATGCACAAGCCTGGGGGCCCCGGACACACGCATGCACGCTGGTGCACACGCTGACCCCCGCTCCACCCCAGCACATCTGAGCACACCGTGTTCCGGAGTTGAAGCCTCCAAGTTGGGAGGGAGGCAGATGAAATCTGGGCCTCCTGTGCCTCGGTCCTCGCCCCAGCGCCTCGGGGAAGAGGCAGCCCTGGGAGGGGGGAGCAAGGAGAGCACAGGGAGAGAGACTCCCCTTCCAGACAGCCCCCCCCCATCTGCTGGGCGCGAGAGGGGTGTGTCTGGGAGGTCTGTGCAGGGTAGGTGTCTCCGCGGGAAATGTGATGGGAGATGTAGCCAAGTTCGGCCGTGTCTGTGCGCGCGTGTGCGGGTCGTGTGTGCTCGGCACAGGGCGCCCCCGTGGCATTGTGACAAGTGCAGAGAAGAGAACCGGGCGGGCGGTGGAGAGGTGGAAGGACAGACCGCCAGGAAGGGAGCGAGGTTGGCGCCGGAGACGGCGAGGCTGACACCCCGCTGGCTTGTCTGTCTGTCTCGCACTCCCGCTCAGTCTGGCGCACTCGCGGGTCGGCTCCGTCCCCTCCCCCGCCGAGCCCGGAGCCAGATCCGAGTCGGGGCTCCACGCCGCCCCCCCCCCCCGGGCCTCCACCAACTTGGGCTGGGAGAGCGCGCGTCCCGGGCCGGGGCGTCTGTCCGTCCACGTCCCCCCGCCGCGCAAAGTTGGGACGCCCGGCGCCCCCGCACTCTGGGACCTCGGCGTCCCGGACCCCGCTCCCGCTCCGGCCCGCGTGCGCTTACCTTCCTCAGGAGCCACGGACCCAGGAGCAGGAGAAGCCATTCCGGGAGCGGCCGCATCTTCCCGGCGGCGCGGGGCGGGGGACGGGTCCGGGGGCCGGAGCCGGGCCTGGGGCGAGGCCCGGGGCGCGCCGAGGGGCGGCTGCCGGCGCGGCGGGAGCGGGCGGCGCGGCCCGCGGACTGAGCGGGAGGCGCGGAGCCGGCGCTGGGGGCGGGGCGCGGGCGGGGGAGAAAGTTGGGTCGGACTCGGGCGGGCGGGGGCGGGGCTCCGCGTCGCTCCAATCCTGGCCGCGCCCCGCGCGCCCCCTCCCGCCCGGCCGGGGGCACCGAAGGTGACTTTCACCCCGACACGCCCCGGCCACGCCCCCGGCCCAGGTGCGGAGCGCGGGGTCGCGGGGCCTCGGGGTCGGGCCGGCGGGGCTCGGCGGTGCCCCGCCCAGAGCGGCCCGCGGCGCGGGGCTCCAGGCTCCGGGACCCCGTCCCCGCAGGGGTGCGCGGCGGCCCCTCAAGCCGGGGTCCCTGTGCCCGGCCCCTTGCAAGCCCCGGGCTGAGGCCGGGCGGGGCCTCGGGCGGCCACGGCCGCGCGGCGCTGACGGGGATGGATGGGCGCCCCGCGGCTCATTCGGCCCGGAGATGAGAATCATTGATCACGGACGGAAACCCCATCACGTCTGTCAATAGGGCTGACAAACGGCGCCCGCCGCCCCCGCCCCCAGGGCACCCCGCGGGCTCCGGACCCCTCCGCGCCACCGGCCGCTCGCGCTTGCCCCCGCCCCCGCCGCTGACCCCCGCGGGGGGCGGGAAGTCCCCCAGCGCCGCCCGCCCGGTCTCCGTCCCTGCCTTTTCACTGTCCCGTCTTTCACCCTCAGCTCCCCTCGCCCTCGTCCCCTTCCTCCTCTGTCTCTGTCCTTGTCTCTGTCCCCAGCCTTGTCTCTGTCCCTATCCTCTTGGCTGTTTCCTCCTCGGCTCCCTCCTCCCCCTGGTCTCGCTCTCTTCCCTGCCCGGGAGGCTTCAGCTGTCAGCTGTTGCTATGCACTAGGCTGTGGCTGAGGTGGTGCTATGACCGGCACCTAGGCGGGGCGACGGGTCGGGGACAGAGCCAGGCACACCTCCTGACCCCAGTCCACCCCCCACCCCCCGCATGCACGAAGACGCGTTCACAGGGGCAGGCCCCGCCACAGAGGTGAGCACCCGGGCGGCATGCAGAGCGCGGCACACACATGCAGACAGGTGCACACCTACAGGCACACTGACACACGCAGATGGACACTCAGTCTGCACACAGAGAGACAAATGCACGCTCGCCCAAGGGACAAACACAGCCGGCCAGGTACTCAGACCCCAGGCGACCCCTTCCTCGCCTTGGCAGAGAGGCAAACATCCAAAGGCCGAGATGGACACGCACAGGTGTACGCGGGCACCGGGGTGCAAAGACCAGCCCAGCCACATACAAAGAGCTATTCGGATGCAAAGATGTGCTGGACACCAGAAAAGGATCAGTGATGCTGAAGAGATGAGGCGGACGCTGAGACACCCAGACAGACAGACAGAAGCAGGAGGTGGGACCCCGGGCGCAGAGGGGCAGAGAGGAGAGGCCAGGAGGGGCAGGAAGGGCCCACCCTGAGCCCAGGTGCCCGCCTGGGGCTGCTGTGACCTGGTGGCGTGGGCGGCGGCGGACACGCTGGGCCTGGGACCCGGGCAGCAGCTCATCACTAGGCCTGCATCTCCTGGGGCCCTGGGCCACCTCACCCCTTCTCCTTCTGCTAGTCGTAGGTCACTCCCTCGTGTGCCCAGCTACACGCGCACACCCCCTTCTGTCTCTGGGTCTCTGCCTCTGCCCTTGCATCTCTCCATCTCTGTCTCTCCCTCCGTCTGTACCAGCCTCTGCCCCGGGGCTTCTCTGCCTCTGTCCTAGGCCCCCCGCCCTTGCCAGGTGAGGAGTGGGGGCGGGACTGCCTCCCGGTGGGCCCTCCCCGGCCGTCCTGGCGGCGCGAGGGGACGCTGGCCGGAGGGCCGTGCGTTCCAGGCCGCAGCTGGGGGCCCCTCGCGCTCTGCCCGGGATCTTGAGGCGACAGGCAGAGAATCAGTGGCTCCCCGGGGGCGCCAGATGCACGGCTGGCAGGGGGAGGGAGCGAGGGGGTGGGGCTGGGGGGGAGCGGGCGGGCGCCGGGGAGGGAGGGGAGCGGGGCGCAGGGTGGGGGCGGGGGCGGGGGTGTGGCTGAGGAGCCCGGGGGGAGGCGGTGGCGGCCGGGCAGGGGGCGCCTGCAGGTGCATAATTAGCGTCGGGGAGGGGCCGTGCTGGGCTCGGGGTGAGCGGCGCGCAGGCCTTCGCCCGCCACCTGGCGGACAGATGCGGCCACAAACCTCGCTAGGCAACCGGAGGCCTCTTTTTGGGGGGCGGGGACTCCACCGGGGCTCGGGGTGCCCCAGAGCCGGTGGAGGATCTCAGAACTGCCTTGGGGCTGAGGCTGGAGTTGGGCTCTCAGGGCTAAGAGGAAGGGGAGAGTTCCTGTTTCTAGAGGTGCTAGACCCGGAGCTTCCTCGGGGCAGGAATAAGCTGGGAGAGCGGCCACCCTCTGGCCATCCCTTGGGTGTGGGGCGGTTCTTCCAGGTGTGCAGGTGTCCCCACTGAGCTTACGCGTGCCAGTGAGGGCAGAGCGGCGCCCTAGCTCCCCCTGAGCCTTGGGCAGTGTAAGGCTGTGTGACGTTCTGCAAGAGGCTCCCCTCTCTGGGTGACCGTCGAGGTAGGCCTGGCACCCTTGGGTTGTGGCAGTCCCTTCCCGCCAGCCCCTGGGACGGCTCCGAGGGTTGGTGGCCGGTGGGGCCTGGCAAGCTGTCTTCCCCGCTCTCCCTCGGTGCAGGGCACCCGCGCCCCCCTGCCCTGAAGGTGGGGCTCTACTCTTGGCGTCCGATCAGCCTCCCCGAGGACGGCAGCCCCCCAAGAGCAGACTCGGGCAGAGGGCTGGTGGGAACGCGCTGCAGGTTAGAAACCCTTCACACCCCCAGTGTGCTCCGTGCTCTCGCTGGATTTCCTCACTGTGGGAGACGGGTTCTGGGCACGGCGGGTGGGTGTCGCCCAGCAAGTGACAGGCCAGAAACAGATTTCGGCCGGAGCGCCCTCCAGCCAGAGAATATGAGGTCCGGAAAGGTGAAGCTACCGGCTCAAGGTCACACTGGCAGGAGGCGCAGGTCTTCCCCATCATCACCACCCCCCCACCCCCACCCCCCACCCCCACTCCCGGCGCGGCCAGATGCACGGGGAGGGAGCTGCGGGGACGCCCCGACCACCAGGCTGGCCAGCCGCCTCGGCACAGGGCAGGCCTCCCTCTGGTGGCCGCCGCCGGCAGGCACAGCCCAGCGCCCAGACTCACACGCAGAGGTAGACACAGTGGCTTTTTTCTTTCTTTCTTTCTTTCTTTCTTTCTTTTTTTTCTTTTTTTACAATTTTATTTATAACAATATCTGTGTTATTTAGTTGTAAAGGAATTCAGCAAAAATTATTAAAACGTTCATGTCCCCAAAGCGGGGCTGCCCGCTTGCCCTTTCTGGGTGTGCCCCACCTTCTCCTCATCCCCGGGGGAGGGGGGGTGGCGGGGGAAGGGGGGACCGTTTACCAAAGAAAGTCTCCAGCCCTGGGGGCCCCGGTGGGGGCACTGGAGGGGGGGGGCGGGCCGGGAGGGGTACTGAGCATGGCCATCTCAGAGGTGCCCCAGACTGGGGGCTGGCACGAGAAATGGCCTCCCTCGAGAAGAACCAAAAAATTCCATCCTCTCCTTGCTACCTGAGCCAGAGCCAAGTCTTCCAGGCAGGGGCAGCAAGGGACTCTCCCTCCCCAGACTGAGCCCTCAGGGAGGCGGGAGGGGGGAGAGTGGGGCTGGGGCGGGACAGGGGAGAGCCTCGACCAAGGGTCTGGGGGGGAGGCAGCACCGCCAGCTCTCCCAGTGGGGGTGCATGTGGGTGGAAGGTGGGAGGCAGGTACCTGTGAGCCCCAGGAAAGCCCTGGGCCCTCCCTGCCCCCCTCCCTGAAGGCAGCATGAGGGGGTGCTGAGGAGCAGGCAGGAAGGAGGAGAACGGAAAGAGATAATACTGTGCTCGCTTGCTCACTTGCTCACTCACATATAAAAAGTAATTCCTTCATTTTTACATTTATACACCCCGGCGGGGCCGGGGAAGGGCTGGCTGGGCAGGAGGGGGGCTCATCGAAGGACTTCTCTGGCAGGGGGCAGGAGGCTCTCTGGGGTGAGTCCAGTGGTCAGGGCCCTATGCCAAGGGGTCCCCTATCTCGTCCTCGGGGCCCCGGCCCAGGAGTTCTCGCTTCTCGTCCGTGCTGGCCAGGGAGTGGCGGCTGCCGTGACCACCCATGTAGAGTGTGGCGTACACGGGGTTGGTGAAGTTGGTGGGCTGCAAGGTGACAGAGGGTTCAAGTGGGGCTCGGGGGATGGGGTCTGTGGCCCCGGTACCCTGCCCCCACCTCCATTCCGTCATCCAACTCAGTGCCCTTAGTCACCCTGCCCACAGCCTCTTGTCCCCACCCTGGCAGCCTCCTCCCCTGTCCTCCCGGCCCACCTTGTCAGGGTCCAGTGCAAAGTCAGCGTCCAGTAGGCCCCCCACATCATCAGGCTCCCCGCCTTCATACATCTTATAGGTGGGGTTCCCAATCTCCACATTCATGGCCCCATTGGTCATCCGCTGGTGCTGGAAGCCCTTAGCCCTGGGGGAAGCAGGATTATGAGGGCTCGGGGATCCTGGGGTGGGGCAGGGCTCAGGGGGGTAATATAATAGCCAGAATTCTCCAGACTCTGCACAACTCACCCTCGGACCCGCCGCTTGTACCAGAATACCACTCCAGCGACCAGCAGCAGCAGCAGCAGCAGCAGCAGAGGGATTAGGATGGAGGCCATATCTGGAGGGGGGAAACTGAGTCAGGGAGCTTCAGGGAAGCAGGAGGCCCGAATCCCCCTTCTCCAGGCCCCCAAGCCTCCGTCTCTCCAGCCCCTGCCACCTACGTCCAGGCTGCTGCTGGCTGACCACCTGCTCCTCGCACCGGGGCCCTGCCATGTGGGGTGGACACCTGTGGACAGGAGGGGCAGACCTAAGTAGGCATGACCTCCACAGCCACAGCTGCCAGGGCACGGGGAGGGGCCACAGGGTCCCGAGTGTCCCGCTCAGGTGTGGGGAGGGGCGGGGCTGAGCTAGCTCTCAGGAAGGCTCAGGTTCAACTCACTGGCACTCGGGCATCATTTTGCTGTTCATGGTGCAGGAGCCACCATTGCTGCAGTGGCCGACGCAGGTCAGGCAGCTGGGGGCCACCCGGCCGTCAGAGCAGCTGCAGGAAGGAGTGACAGGTTGGGTGGGCTGGGAAGGGGTGTCTGAGGTGCCCAGGAAGGGGCAGGCCAGGGGGCGGGCCCCACTCACTTGCAGGTGACGTCCCCACTCTGCTTGTTGACCACACAGGCTCCGTCGAGACAGCGGCTGCACTTGTTTACCTCACACCTTGGTCCCTCGAAGTAGGCGGTGCAGCGGCACTGCCGGGAGCCGTCGGCGGCCATGTGGCAGGTGCCAAAGTTCTCACAGTAGCCGGAGCACTGCCCTGTGGTCGGGTCGGAGAGGAGGTGCCTCAAGCGCCACCCTCACGAGGGCCCTGCACAGGTTGGGTGGGGGCTGGACACCTGAGGGGACCCCCCAGGTCTTTTAGGTGACTCCCACCTCTTCCTGAGCCTCCTATGGCCCCACCTGTCGCAGACTCAGAGCATGAGGACACCCCAAGCATCCTGACAGGGCACAGCTTTCCCTGGAATAATCCCGATGCCAGAAGGCTCACCACCTCGGGGGATGCGTGCAGATACCCCTATGGGGGTGCAACTTGAGGCTGCTTGAGTCGCGATTGGCCTCCCTCCCTAAAGTATGCCCCTGTGACCACCGGCTGAGGCGCTAGGTCCCCCGGTGCACCCGTCCCCTCCTCTGGGCCCAGGGATGGCTCACTCACGGTACTGGCAGCGGTCCCCCAGGAAGCCAGGTAGACATCGGCACTGGGGCTGGTTGCCCTGGTTGACGGTGCAGGTGCTGTTGTTGGCACAGTAGCCCGCACACACCTGCTGGGTGCATTTTGGGCCCGTGAAGCCCGTGGGGCACCGGCACGTGGGCATGCCTGGCGGGAGAGGATGTGTGAGCAGGGCGGTGGCCCCCGAGGCGCCGGGCCCGTGCGGGAGAGCAGGCCTAGGAGCGCCCAGGTGGACGGCGGCGGGCAGAGGGCCGGGCCCTGGGGCTACGGGCTGGAGTGGTGCAGGGAGGTGAATGAGGGGGGACGGGGGCTGAGGGTTCGCCTGATGTGGATGCTGGGCCCAGGGGTGGGGGGCTGACAGGTTGGGGCCCTGGGCTCAAGGAGCCGGAAGCAGTCTCGGCAGGAGAACGGATGGCCCTACCGGAGGGGGAGGCAGCGCAGGTGCCTCCATTGCGACAGTATTCCCAGCACTGGTCCAGCTCACACTTGTCGCCTGTGTACCGGGGCTGGCAGCGGCACTTGGGCTGCCTCCGCGCATTGAGGAAGCAGCTGCCACCATTGAAGCACTGCAGGTTACAGGTTCCGGGTCGAGGCGCTGCAGGAAGGACCATCAGGGCACAGAGCCAGGGAAGGGGGGGATTCAGGGGTCGCAGGGCAGGGGGTCCTGGGGCCAGGGAGTGGGGACATGGGAGGGGCACGAGCGTACCATCTGGTGGGGGCGTTGGCGAGGGCACAGCCACACAGGTGCCATTGTCCAGCCGCTTCCCGTTGGGACAGGTGCATACAGGCCCACTGGGGCTCAGCAGGCAGAGCCACTCACACTTCTTGCGGTCACAGGGGTTGGTCACTGCAGGTGTGGGCAGGGGTGGCAGGATGCTGAGCCTGTGGGCCCAGAGCCTCCCCCCACTCACCAGGACCTGCAGCTGGAGCCCGGACACTGCCCCCAGGATGCTACGCCTACCTTCGGGCTGCTTGTGTTGGTGGTACAGGACCACGTCAGAGGCGTGGCTCAGGCCCCCCGTCAGGTTGATCAGGGGGCTGTGTCCAAACTTATGGATCTTGAAAACACGATTATTAATGTAGGTGACGCCATAGATGTAATCCTCAAAGACATCGATGCTGAAGGGGTGACTTAGGCCTGGGGACAGAGGTAGACTCAGAGGGGACTCGGGCCCTGGTCACTCCCCAGGTCACTGGCTCCCGTGGCTCCCATGGCTCCCAGGCACCCCAAACTCAACACATCCCAAACAGAACTCCCCCCAACCCATTCCTCCTCCTGTGGCCACTATTGGCTAAAGGCCTCATCAGTCCTAGACTTCCGGGATCAGGACCGACTTCTGCTCCCTCTCCCCACATTTACTAAGCTCCTCCTCCGCCTCTGTTGCCTCCATGCAGCTTAATACTCATTGTAGAATGAGTGCATGGGCAAGCGAGCTGGAGGGTGCAGGGCTGGTACACAGGGAGTCCAGCAGGTGGGTGGCAGCGGGGGGCGGCCGCGGCTGGAAGGCACTGCAGGACGGACGGCTGGACACCAGAATGAGGAGGATGACCCAGGTGCTGGGTGAGGCCTTGGACTCAGTGGGGAGGACAAGAGGCCCAAGGGCAGGGCTGGTGGAGGCTGTTCGCCGATGCTGACCTCGTTTGCTGTCAGCGGCCACAATGGGGTCCGTGCCATTGAGCCGGATGCTGCCGATAACTGAGAGCTTGGCATCTGCCCAGTAGAGCCGTTCATTGTGATAATCCACAGCCAGGCCTGGGGGGAGGCAGAGAGCACTGTGAAGGCCCAGCCTTCCCCACCGTGGGCTTGAGGAAAAGCAGAACTGTCTCCATGCTTGGGCAGCTCTGTCCCGTTCCCACAACTGCTCCTCGTCACTTCTGGGAAAAGGCCCCACAACTCATTGTCCATCCCAGTCCAAGCGCCTTCTCCTCCTAGCTTTTATGGGACCTCAGGCCCAACAAGCACACTCCTCCTCCACCCCCTGCCCCCTACTGCCACAGACCTGTGGGCCACTGGATGTTGTCCTGCACCAGTGTCTCTCGAAGGGTCCCGTCCATTGCTGCTGTTTCAATTTTGGGGTGATTCCCCCAGTCTGACCAGTACATAGTGCTGGGGAAGGAGAAGTCAGTGTGGGTAGGACCCGAGGCTGCCAAAGGAGGCTGAGCAATGTGGGCCACCAGGTTATGGCCTGGGAACAGGACTGCTGGGTATTGGGAGGGGGGTGTTCTACTTCCTCCAGAGAAAACCAGGGGGGTCAGCTCTCTACCCAGGTTAAGGATCTTTTACCCTGAAACCACTATCTGCTAATCTGGGGTCATCAAAGTGGTCAGAGCTGCCCCCTGGAGCAAAGAAGCTGGAACCTGGCCCCACATGAGAGCCAGCCAAGTGGAAGTCAGGCCCCTCCCCGAGCAGGCCAACTGGGAGTTCCGGGCAAAGGCAGCACTGGGGAGGGGCGGCACTGGGGGCGGCTGAAGACCCAAGGCCAGAGGAGGACTCTAATCTCAAGATGGTCTGGAAGGGGAAGGATGTGCTTGGGGATGCTGGGTACCTGGCTTCCCGCCCCACCCCCACCATCCCAGGGGCTTCCTAGCACCACCCGGTGCCCCCCCCAGGGGTCCCTTGCACACCCCCTCAGCGGGTCCACCACAATGGCGTGGGGCTCGTCGATCATGCCCGAGATGAGTGTCTTGCGGTTCTCGCCCTTCATCTGTGCAACCTCAATCACATCTCGGCCCGAGTCAGTCCAGTACACGTTCCCAGCCACCCAGTCGACGGCGATACCCCTTGGCATCTTGAGTCCTGAAATCTGAATGGGGTAGTGGTGTTGACAATTTCAGGGCCTGCCACCTTCTGGCTTCCTGCTCCTTATCCCCACCACCACCTGTCAGCTTGTCCCTGCTAAAATGTCATCCCAGACGGAGAGCCAGTTCTCTGAGTTTGAAGAGATTCACTGACCCTCATCTTACGGGCCATACTCAGAGCTTTCCCGTTTTGCTGGATTAGATATTATTATCTTGCTCTACTGAGGAACAAAGTGAGGCCCAAAAAGGTCAGATAAGGGCACCTGGGTGGCTAAGTTGGTTAAGTGTCTGCCTTCAGCTCAGGTCATGATCCTGGGGTCCTGGGATGGAGCCCTGCATCGGGGCTCCCTGCTCAGTGGGGAGTCTGCTTCTCCCTCTGCCCCTCCCCCCACTTTCTCTCTCTCTTTCTCTCTCTCTCTCTTTTTTTCTCTCAAATAAAATCTTCAAACAAAAACCAAAGAGGTCAAATAGGTGGCCAAGACTGACACGGTGGGCAGCAGTGCCAATCAATCAGGAGTTGAATGTGGCTGCCATGCTCAAGGAACTGTACCCTGCCTCCTGGGGCTGCAGCGTGACAGGGCCAACCACTCACAACTGGCCTTGCTCTGTGTGCCTGTCCTTGTGCCCACAATGTAATCCTGATGGCCCTGCCCTCCAGTCTCACCCTTTGCCCCCTGCCACTATCCTTTCCAAACTCTGCTCTGAGCCATCCAATCTGTGTAGGTCCCATCCCAGGCAGGGTGCTCACATTGAGGTGGGTGACACCCCGGTCAATCTGTCGCCGGTGGCGGTTGGAAGTGGTGGGAGGCGCGGCAGGGGGTAGGCTGCGGTAGGAGATGGTGCCTGTGTGCCAGTTGGTCCAATAGACACGGCCAGCCTTGACATGGACATCCATGGCATCGATGCGGACGCTCTCATCACCCTGGAAGGCCTGCTCATAAGCCGAATGGGGGTGGCTGGGGAACAGGCTGCGGATCTCATTGTCGTCGGCGATGTAGAGGACTTGATACTCAGAGCCTGCAGGGGCAAGAGGCCAGCTGTCGGGTCGGGGGAACCGGGGAGCGGGGAGGCAGAGGCAGGAGGCCGGGGTGGGGGATGACGAGCCTGGTGCCAGGATGTGCTCCCTCCCCTCTCCTTCCCTGAGCTAATCTGGGATGACCTGCTGCTCCAGAAAACCTTCTCTGCCGCTCCAGCCCCAGGGACTTCGTCTCTGCATGGCCACTGGCTGGCCTCACCACTCTGCTACATGCTGTCTGATATGTGCTATTGGGGGCAGAGTGGGGCTGCACATATGTACATGTGTACGTGGATGTGTGTGCATGGGGGCTCGGGGGTGTAGGTGTGCATCAAAGCACATGGAGGAGTAGATCTGGCATGTTCTCGTTGCCCATCAAAAAGGTAAATATAGGGGGCAGCTCGGGTGGCTCAGCGTTTTAGCACCACCTTCAGCCCAGGATGTGATCCTGGAGACCCGGGATCGAGTCCTGTGTCGGGCTCCCTGCATGGAGCCTGCTTCTCCCTCTGCCTGTGTCTCTCCCTCTCTCTCTCTCTCTCTGTGTGTCTCTCATGAATAAATAAATAAAATCTTTAAAAAAAGGTAAATATATGAGATTATGGTTGTGTTAACTCAATGAAAAGAAACTTTTCACAAAGTGTACATATATCAAATCATCACCTTACGAATATCTGACAATTGTCAATTATACCCCAATAAAGCTTTTTCAAATATTTTAAAATATTATTTTCAAATAAAAAGCAAAAGGGGTCCATGTGAATTGTGTGGTGATGCGTCTGTGTGCTCTCCTCCTGGGGACAGTGGGTGAGGAGGCACCTGTGGGATAGAGGTGTGCTGCCCCGCCCCAAACTTCCTCAGATGAGCCAACCCCCCGAACCAGCACCCTCTGCACCGTGGCCAGCCTGGGAGCCGGCAGCTGTGCGGATACCTTTGCGGATGCGTCTGGGGTTTGGTGCTTGGACAGGTGTCCGCACAGTGTCAGCAGGGAAGCATCCGCATCCCCTCCCACATCAGCACCCTTATACACCCTGGTGCCTCGCAGCCCCACCCACTCCTTCGGTTCTCTCCGCAGACAGGTAGGTGTAGGTGGTACCTTCGGCCTTGCAGGTGTTGTGTGTCTTCATGAAGTTGCGAGCGCAGCTGCAGAGGTGGCCACCCTTGGTATTGTTGCAGAGCTGTGAGCAGGTGCCGAAGCGCAGGCACTCGTTGATGTCTGGGGGTTACATGGGAGGGTCACAGAGGGTCTGGGTTTCCGCCCGCCCCCTCCGAGTCCCGCCTTCCTACCCTGGCATCCGGGCTGGCCAGGCACGGTGTGGAAGCCAGAGCGGCAGGCACAGTAGGCGGCTTTCTCGGTGCGCACGCAGCGGGCCTCGTCCCCACAGATGCTGGCGTTGGTGGCACAGCTGGTCAGCTTGGGGTCTGTGGGGGATAGAGCGGGTCCCCTGACCTGAGCCACCCTCGGCCTGGGCCTCCGCCCCTCGGCAGGCGCCTGCCCCGCAGCCCAGCCTGGCGGCTTACCGATGCTGCAGTCCTCCTCGTCAGAGCCGTCCCCGCAGTCGTCGAACATGTTGCAGCGCAGCGAGGAGGAAAGGCAGCGCTGGTTCCGGCACAGAAACTCCTTCTTGTCTTTGCAGTGGGGGGTCTGGGCCGTGGGGGGCTCTGGGGAAGGTGGGGGCTTCAGATCTGGCTATTCACCACCACGGCCTACCCCAGCCCCACCCCGCCCCAGGGCCCAGG
This sequence comes from Canis lupus dingo, assembly GCF_003254725.2. Lineage (NCBI taxonomy): Eukaryota > Metazoa > Chordata > Mammalia > Carnivora > Canidae > Canis > Canis lupus. The sequence goes on along the minus strand of NC_064252.1, from coordinate 1,595,564 downwards.
GACCCCGGGGCTGTTTGTCATTCAGAGTCCTAGTCTCCACCTAGAGACCTAGGTGCCAGGAAGCCTCCAGGGGCTTCTCTCTCCTAAGGAAGGGCCCCCAGGCTCCCCCTCCCCAGGCGCAGTTCCCACTTGGCCCACCCCCATCCCTGTGCAGCACCCAAACTACCGAGCACTGCCTCCCCCATGCCCTCCGGCGCCAGGCTCCCTCCCCGGGCTCCCTGCTCACCACAGTCCTCCTCGTCTGTCCCGTCCCCACAGTTGTCGGTGCCATCACATTGGCGCCCGATCCACAGGCAGACGCGGTCGTTCTTGCAACGGAAGGGCCGGTTAGGAGGACACACAAACCGGGCTGCAGCGGTGGGAGGCGACAGGGCCAGAATCAGCTGGGGAGGCAGGCCTGGAGCCCCGGGGGAGTGGGGAGCGTGAGAGCCCGGCCCCTGCCCCAGGGCCCCGCCCCCGTCTCACCGCACTCCTCGGGGTTTTCATCGGAGTTGTCCCCGCAGTCGTCCTCGCCGTCGCACTTCCAGGCCAGTGGCTTACACAGAGTGTTGTTGCACTGGAACTCGTCCAGGGGGCAGGTCCGCACTGGGCACCGGAGGCGGCGGGCAAAGAGCCAAGAATGAGCCCTGTGCCCTAGGCTGGCTGCTGGAGGCAGGGCCTTGCCGCCTCCCTTCCCTCCACAGGTGGAGGCCCAGAGGGATCACCGGGGCGTGTACAGCCCGAAAGAGCCCAGGGCTCCTAATTTTCCACCAGCCAGGCAGCTGAGCAGAACTGCCTCCTCTGGTATTTAGGGGAGAAGAAGAGGACTTTTGGGGGAAGCATGTCCAGAGAGGTCCAGAGGACCCTCTTTCTCCGGTGGTCATGGCAGGGCATCCGGGCCTACTGTAGTTCAGTGGCAGGCTGTGCCAGGAGTCAGGAGGCATAGGTCCCAGCCCGCCAGGGCAGAGCCAGTGTCTGCCCTCGCTGTCGCAGAGACCTCTGCTCCAAGCCCCAGACTTCTCCTACCCAAGCTTTCCAGTGTCCCTGGGCCACTGAGCCCCGGCAGGTCAGCCAAGGGCCGGCGCTGCTTCGTTACCCCGGGACAGGGAACTAAGCAGGGCCTGCCCTGTGGGAACTTGTGGGAACTTGTGGGGTGGAGCCCGGATGGCTTTCACCGCCGATGGCTTTCTGCTGGAGTTTGGCCCAGCTGGCCCCCTGACTAAGTGCTGTTGTGGAGGGCACAGCTTGCATAGCAGTGTCCGGGGTGCCCTGGGCCTGGCTCCCTGCTCTATCCCCAAAGCCCAGGACAGTATCTGGCACACGGTAGGTGCTTAAGAAAGATTTTGCGTGAACGGTGACTGTAGGAGAGAGAGAATGAGTGACTGGGCCACAGCTGGGGCGGGGGGAGGGGCTCACCGCCAGTGCCACAGGCTTCCTCGTCGCTGCCATCCATGCAATCGGCATCTGCATCACAGCGCCAGCGCAGGGGGATGCAGTGACCGCTCTTGCACTGGAACTGGTCCATGTCACAACGGGGAGTGCAGTCTTTCTGTGGGCACAGGAGCAGGTATCCGGTCAGATCCGCACCCCCCAGTCCCGCCCTGATCCTTCTGGCCGTCCTGTCCCTCCCCCTCCCTCCTCCTGGTCTCCGGACCCACCGGACCCACCTCATCGGAGCCATCCGCACAGTCGTGATCCCCATCACATTTCCAGCGCCCAGCAATGCAGCGGCCATTGGCGCAGGAGAACTCACTCTCGGAGCAGGGCCGAGGGGCTGGAGGAGGACAGGGGAGAGACAGGGCCCAGGAGGGTGGGCGTGGGGACTCTCCAGCCCTCGAGGGAGCAATATCACCCATCCCTGTGTCTCTGAAAGCCACCGGTGACTGGCATAATGACCAAGATGCTCAGCCAGAACTGGCCGCCCTCATGGGACCAGCTGGGTCGGAGGGGGCTCACACTTACCCCTCTGGGCTAGACCCACGAGAAAGGGCATGGGTCCCTGGCTCTGCCCTCAGACAGACTTGTGGGGGGGCCGAGGGGACAGGAGAGGGACAAGACCACGAAGACAAGCACCAGGGTTCCAGGAGAGGCCAGTAAAGGATGATGGGCTGAGGCACAGCACAGGGATGGGGGGCTCTGGGGCAGTGGCACGGGGTGTGGTGGGAGCACGGGCACATCAGAGACACCTACCTCTGTAACCCCGAGAGGACAGTGTGAAAATGGAGAGAAACATGAGATGAGGTGAAATGGCACAAACTCAAATACACGACATGGAGCGGGGTGGGGTGGGGTGAGCAGGGAGGGGGCACCTGACCCCCAGTCCTGGGAGGTGGCCACCTGCCCTGTGTGGCCTGTTGGGAGCAGGGGTGCAGAGGAGGGAGGTGCCCCGGTCCGGGGGTGGGGTGGGGTGCCTGCGGGGCAGGGTGGGGACATACTGCAGCTCTCCTCGTCTGAATTGTCCCCACAGTCGTTGTCGTAATCGCACTGCCAGCGGCCTGGCACGCAACGGTTGTTCTTGCAGCGGAACTGGTAGGGCTCACAGGTACGCTCGTCTACGGGAGGCAAGATTGGGGGGCAAATATTGGGGCAGTCAGGGACTGAGTGGGGGCAGGCATGAAGGTTTCAGGCAGCCCTGGGCAGGATGGCCGGGAGTGGGAGCAAGGACAGCAAGGGGGAGGCCCAGCAACGTTCTGAGACGTGGGGTCCGGGGAGGTTATGAGGCAGGAGGGGGCAGGAGCCGGGAGGAGCTACCCCGGGGAGGGGACCCACACAGCTCCCAGTGGGTGGGCAGAGAAGATTCCACACAGGTGTATGCTGTTGAGGGGGCAGGGATGGGGACTCAGATGGGAGGTGGTGGGCACAGGAGGCCGGGCCGGATGGCCTTCCCCTGAGAGCTGGGTCTCGGGGAGCCTCACCACACTCTTCCTTTGGCTCGTCGGAGCCGTCCCCACAGTCATCCTCTCCGTCACACTTCCAGCGTGCGGGGATACAGCGGCCCGAGTCCTTGCAGCGGAACTCATCCACTCCGCAGGTCATCTGGGCTGCAAGGGGTGGCGGGTGGTGAGGGGGCGGTTCCTTGCAGGAGCCGGGCCGCGACGGCGGTGGGGTGGGGGGGACAGCAGACACTGCGGAGGGAAGGTGGGGTCCGGGGGCACCAGGCAACTCACTGCAGTTGGCGGGCTCATCGCTGCCGTCCACACAGTCGTTGTCCCGGTCACAGACCCAGACTCGGGGGATGCAGCGCTTGGTGATGGAGCACTGGAACTGGTTGGGGGCACAGGTGACCTCGGCTGCAGAGCGGAGAGAGAATGAGACTCCGCCCATTCCGTTCCACCCCCACCGCCGTTCAGGATCACCACCTCCTCCCTCTTCCAAGCTCTGGCCCTGGTCCCGCCAGCAGTTTCTTAGGAGAAGGAGATGGTTTATCCCCAACTTTGTTTGGTGCTTCTTTGTCTGCACACCCTATGCCCAGTGCCATGATTTCAGGAGCAAGCCGTGTCACACCCAGTATCATTCATGTGGCCCATCTGATAACTTTAGTTGAGGGCGGCACGGCCCTGGAAGGAGGGGCAGGTAGATGTCACCGGTGTGTTCCTGTGCCTGTGTCACCAGCCCGCCCCCTGCCCACGGCCTCAGGCACTCACGGCAGTCCCTCTCGTCCTCCCCGTCCCCGCAGTTGTCTTGCCCATTGCAACGGAAGATGCCAGGAATGCAGCGGTTGGTGTTGGTGCACTTGAACTGACTGGGCAAGCAGACGTGGATATCTGTGGGAGGTAGGAGGGAGGGGAGGGTAACCATGGGAGGGCAGAGGATTGGGGGGGCAGGAAGGGGGCACCCCACCCCCTCAGCCAGAGCCCAGCCTGGAGAGGAGGCTACTGTGGGCTGAGCTTCCTTGAGTGTAGTATGAAACCTCCAAACCCCAGGGAGGGAGAAGGTGGGGGGAAGAAGGAGGGCAGCCAGTGGCCGGGCAGCCCTTTACCGCAGTTGGCCTCATCACTGTTGTCCTGGCAGTCGTTGTCCCCGTCACAGATGAAGGCAGGGTTTGTGCAGATGCCTGTGGAACACTGGAACTGCCCTGGGCGGCACTTGAACTCAGCTGCCAGGAGGGGAGCCTCAGAGTCAGAAGGGCTGGGGCCGGGCGTGGCCCCTCAGAGCTTGGGGTAGGGTGGTTAGGCTGCCCCAACGCAGGACCCTCTTGCCACCCCTGCTCTGGGCACTTACGGCAGTCCGGGGGCTCGTCCGAGTGGTCCCCGCAATCGTCCTCCGTGTCACACTTCCACCAGAAGGGAATGCACTTGTCGTTCTTGCACACAAACTGGAGGGCAGGTGGGGGCAAGAGGGGTTGGTGGGGGTCTGGGGAACTCAGGAGGTTTTCTTTTGAGGGGCTGGGAGGATCAGGGTATTTTGTGGGGGCGCTGAGCTGGATGGAAGTTTGGGGTATGACGAATGCAGGAAGGCCAGGTGAGGGGGTATCTGGGCGGGGCTCAGGGTGGGAGGCACTGGTGAGGGAGGGTCAGGATTAGGATGTGGGGATGTTTGTGTGAGGTGACAGGTATAAAAATATTGCTGTGGGGAGACAAGAGGTAGGCAAGAAATGTGGGGGCGTTAGCGTGGAAAAACCAGATGCATGAGGACATTAGAGCGGGTGTTGGGGTCCGAGGAGGAGTGGGGGTACTGGTGTGGGGGTTCGGGGAACGAGGCGTCGGTGAATGGGCGTCAAGGGGACGAGCCTCACCTGGCTTGCTGTGCAGTTGGACACACAGGTGCGCCCATCGCTGCCCAGGTAGAAGTTGGTGGGACAGGCACATTTGTGGCCTCCCCCAGGGGACAGCAGGCACAGGTTGCTGCAGCCACCATTGTTGACCTTGCAGGGGTGATTGGGTACTGCCGGAGACAAAGTGGCTAAAGCGCCAGCCGACTGGGCCCAGTTTATGGGCCCCGGCTCCCCGAGCCACTGGCCCCTGCAGAGGGAGGGCGGCACTCACTGGTGCCACATTTTCCGGTCCTGAAGGCTGCTCAGCCCCACCCTATCCTGGCAGAGGTAGGACGGGTCCAAATCCTGCTCATCTAAGAGGAGGCTGAAGCCAGAGAAAGGCGAGGACTCTTCTTGAGGTCCCAGGATCAGGCCAGCCCTGCAGCCTCATACGCTGCCTCGCCGGGGCCCTCCCTCAGTTATGGCCTGCCTGCCTTTGGGGTCCTGCACCCGGACCCTCCCTGGTTCACCGGCCTTGGGAGCTCGCTGCTACAGGACTGGTGGGCTGCACCCGGGCTGGGCGGCAGCTCCTGAGAGCCAGGCCGTGGCCCATCCACAGCCTCCCTCATCTCCCCGGGTCTGCCAAGCACTTCTCAGGCAATGCTGGAGGAGGGGTGGGCGGCAACCAGTCCTGTTGGGCCCCTCCTGCAGGGGCTCCTCGTGCCAGGCTCACCCTCCATCTGCTCCCACCCCTTGGCCGCTCACCGTCTGGCTGGCGCAAGGCGTGGAAGACATGCAGATCCATGGGCCGGTGCAGGGTGCTGATGAGGAGCGTCTTGTTGGTGCCCATGGTCTTGTGGGCTCGGTTGATGGACTTTGTCTCCCAGTCGGTCCAGTAGACATAGTCCTCAAACAGGGTCAGCGCGAAGATGTGCGGGATGTCCTGGCTCAGCACTGCAGACAGGGGAGGGAACAGACCCAGCAGCTGGTCAGTACCTTCCCTGCTAGACGCCCTTAACCCCACAACAGCCCTCTGGCCGCTGGCCCTGGGTCCAGGGGGTTAAGTGGCTTCCCAAAGTTGCGTAGCTAGTAAGTGGCAGAGCTGGAACTCAAACTCAGGCCTTCTGACAGCACGTTCCTACTCTGTAATATAGGATTCCCTGTGCTGATGTTCCCTGATACCCCACTTCCCACTCTTGCCTTTCTCGTGGCCCTGAACTGTGCATAGGAAGGGATCTCTCTTTCTCCTTCCCGAGGTAGCAGATAGAGGCCTCGGGGCTGGGCTTGTCCAGGGGGCATCAGCTGGGGTGCTCTCGACCCCCATAACCCCTGGTGTGGTGTCCTCAGACTATGCCCTCTGACTTTTAATCCTATACTCTTGCCCCCAAGGCCCGATCCTCTGTAGCTGCAGACCCCCCCCATCCCGCAGGTCTGTGGTGCCCGCACAGCCTCACTGGCATACTGACCGACATGGCGATTAGAGCCATCCAGGCTGGCAAACTCAATGTAGTCCTCACGGGCATCAGCCCAGTAGATGCGCTCGGTGACGTAGTCCAGTGTCAGGCCGTTGGGCCACGTGATCTTGGTGTCCACGATGACACTACGGCCAGACCCATCCATGCCTATCCGGCCGATCAGTGAGTGGTCACCCCAGTCTGTCCAGTACAGGTACCTGGCAGGTGGGTGGGCAGTGAGCCCCAAGAGATCCAGTGACTGGTCCCACTGGGAGCCTGTGGGGAGGCTGGGCCTGGATGCCTGAGCACACTGCTTGCTTTCAGGGGCTCCCCCAACCCTCCTTGCCCGCATACCCGTTCTGTACATCCACCACCAGAGCCCTGGGCTCACGGAGGCCTGAGCTGACCAGCACCGTCCGGTAGGCCCCGTTGAGCTTGGACACTTCGATGGTGTCCCGGCCTTTGTCACACCAGTAAAGGTTGCCGCCCACCCAGTCCACAGCCAGTCCATCGGGGTTGCTGAGGCCTGTCCGATGCAGCACCTGTGGGCAGGAGCAGTGAAGGAAGAGCTCTGGGTGACCTGGGGTAGGACCTCTGGGGCCTAGTCTCTCTGGGGCCCAGCCTCCCTCAGGTGTGAAGTAGAGCTGCCTCCCCCTGCTTGGCAGGGGGGGCAACGGGCCTGGTGTCAGCGGAGGCTCTAGGACAGGGGTCTCCAGATGAGAGAGACTGCACCCCAAACCCCACAGTGCCTGGGGACATCAACTTAAGAGAGGTCAGCCATAGGAGGGATGCTACTGATAACTAGGAGAAGAGCAGAAGGAATCTGACTTCACTCTCTGAGCTTGGACGGGAGGGAGAAGCCAGGACGAGCAGAGTGTGCAGGGACTCCGTGGGGAAGGGGCAGAAGAAAGAATTCAGTGGGATGCGTGGGGTGAAGGTGAGATGGCCTCGAGACAGCCCTCTTGGGAGGGAGCGCTCTGGGGAGGGCGAACGGGCGGGCAGATCTCTGGCCTCCCCGGCTGACCTGCACGTTGCTCCCATTCAGGTGCATTCTTCGAATCATGCTGCCCTGGGTTGTCACGTCCGTCCAGTAAATCATCTGCTCTCGGTAGTCAAAGTCCAAAGCCACGGCGTTGTTCAGGCCCTGGATGTGGGGGGAGGGGGGCAGGAGGTTGACAGAATCAGGACGCGGGTGGCAGGTGAAGTGGAAGGGGTGACAAGCACGGGCCCAAGTGGGGAGAACGCGGGGGCTATATGGGGCGGGAGAGTGGCTCTGGGCCCGGGAGCCAGGTGGGGTGAGGAGGGCCGGGCCTGGCACCTGTTTGAGCAGCGTGTAGTTGGAGCCATCCAGGTTGAGCTTGCGCAGGTAGTACCGGTTGGCAAAGATCAGGAAGGGCTCCTCGTCTGGAGACAGAGCATCGTGGCTCAGTGGCTCCGCTGCCAGCTGGGCCCGTCCTGCACCCCCGGTCCCCAGCTGCCCGGGCCATCAGATGCCCTCCACGAGCCCGGCTCACCAGTCACAGCCTTGCAGCTGTGGGGGTCGCCACCGCGGGGGGCGTAGCCCTCCACACACAGACACTTGTAGCTGCCGTGCGTGTTGATGCAGCGCTGACTGCAGGGGAACGTGGAGCTGCACTCGTCCACGTCGGCACACGTGCGGCCGTCGTCCTTCAGCCGGAAGCCCGGGCGGCAGCGGCACTGCGGGGCACAGGGAGCCTTGGGCTGGGGCCGGGGCCTCCCGCGCTGGAGCCTGGGGCTCTGGTTCCCTCCACCCCCGAGGCCAGTGGAGTGCGGGGGGGCAGGCAGCAAACCGGCCGTCATGCCCAGTGCCCGGTGCCCACCCCGTTCCTACCCCCAGAGGACGAGGCTGAGGACTCTCCTGTGACCCGGGAGCACTACCTGACAGAGCTGGTCGTGCTCCTCCTCCAAGGCTTTCTTCACGCCCGCAGCTGCCCATCCCCCGGCCCCTCACCTCCGGGCCCTCGGCCCTCCATGTGGCTGAGCTCGGGGCTCAGGCCTTGGGCTGCACCTCTTTTCTAGCTACACTCGCTCCCTTGGGGGTCTTCTCCAGACCCGTGGACTTCAGTGTGTCCGTGGAGTTAACTCCCAGGTTCTGTGCTCCTGTCTGGCCTCTCCTTGAGCAGCATACCCGTACTCCTGGCGCCTCCCTGCCACCTGCACATCCCTCCTTGTCCCGTGGCCCTTGCTGGCTCGAACCCTCTAAAGAGAGGCAGGACCCAAACAAGCAGAGCTTTCGGTTCTGTTCCCCATGGGTCCCCGGGGCCCAGAACAGCACCTGCCAGACTAGGTGTGAATGAGCCCTTGGTGAATGGACAGACGAACGAATGAATGAGCGAGTGACTGAATGGACAGGGGGTGGGGAAAGGGGCTCCTGCCGGCCTGGGGGGGCGTGGGAGCTCCCACTCCGGCGTGGGGCACACCTTGAAGCCAATCTTGAGGTCCTCGCAGTCCTGGCTGCAGCCACTGAGCTTGCGGCTGAGACACTCGTTGACGTGGCAGGCACGCTCGTCGGAGCCGTCCCCGCAGTCGTCCTGGCCGTTGCAGAGCAGCGCCTCGGCCACGCAGCGTCCGCTGCTGCACAGGAACTGTGAGGAGGCGTTGCACTTGTGCTCTGTGGGGGTGCAGGGCAGGTCAGCGGGGGACCACGGGGGTGGGGTGGGGCGAGGTGGGCGGGGCGGGGCAGGCATCAGGCCCACCTGGGCTGGTGCAGTGCGGGTTCTTGGGGGCCTCGTCGCTCTGGTCGTGGCAGTCATTTTCGCCGTCGCACTCCCACTGGCGGGAGCTCAGGCAGCGCCCGTTGGCACAGCGGAACTCGTTGGGGCCGCAGGTCGGGTACTCTGTGGGGAGAGAGGTGGTTGGCTCCGCAGGACAGGCCGGGCGCAGGGGGGCAGCGTACGCCCCCCCCATGGCCCACCCGCCAGCTCAGCTCACCACACTCGGGGGACTCGTCGGAGCCATCAGTGCAGTCGCGGTCGTGGTCGCACACGAAGTGCTTGGGGATGCACTGGCGGTTCTGGCACATGAACTCGCGGTCGTCGCAGGTGCTGTTGTACACTGTGGACAGAGACGGACGTGGCCTCAGCCCCACCTGACCAGCCGCAGGCTGTCACCCGGGACCTCCCTGTGGCCGGAGCGGTAGAAAGAGCAGAGCGCCGGCGCAGAGTCCACACTCCCATCTGGGTTGCGGATAAGGGCTCCACCACTAACCACCTGAGCGACCCCTGCCCAGCACGTCCCCTCCTTGACCTCAGTTTCCCCTTCTGCAGAGTGGGACTGTGGCCACCTGCCTCCCAGCTCCTCAAGGCCCCTGCCACTCACAGCAGCCAGCTGTGACGCTCTCGTCAGCACCATCAGCACAGTCCTTGTCACCGTCACAGAGCCAGCGCTCGGGGACGCACACGTGGGTGCCGGGGCAGGAGAAGGAGGAGGGGCCGCATGTCTTGCCTTCTGTTGGGGGGACAGGGAACCACCAAGAGATTCAGGAGCGGGCACGGCGGGGCAGGCAGCTGGGGTGACATCCCTACCATCGTGCCGCCCCTCCTGTAAGATGGTGGGTGGGCCTGTCCCTGCCGGGAGCCCCTCCCAGAGCTGACCACAGCCCCCCTCACCACAGTGAGCCGCCTCGTCTGAGCCGTCCCCACAGTCGTCACTGCCATCACACAGCCACTGCTTGGAGATGCAGCGATGGTTCTGGCACTCAAACTGGGCCTCCGAGCAGAATTTGTCTGGGGCGGTTGGAAAACAAGGTGAGATGTGGGGGCGGCAGAGGGGAGGATGGCAGGTCACTCCTCTGGGCGGGCAGGTGTAGGACAGACGGGAGGGACCCAAGGTGTCCCTTTGTGAGGGGTCAGCATGAGCTAGGGAGAGCACCCAGTGGGGGGGCCTGGGTGCTCTTCTTCCAAGAGGACGCTTCCGGGGACGGGACTGAAGGGTGGGGTGTGGACAACGGTGGGTGGGCGCTGCGGTCCGTCACTCACTGCAGTGGGTCTCATCCTCGCCGTGCTCACAGTCGTCCTCCTTGTCACACGTCCAGCTCATGGGGATGCAGCGCCCACTGGGGCAGGCGAAGTAATTCAGGGGGCATCTGGGCCGCTTCACTCCTGGGGGCAGAGGGAGGCATGAGGGTACAGCACCGCCGGGGCCGGGGGGGGGGGGGGCGCCGCTCACTGCCCACCCGGCCCAAGGCGAGACCTGGGCAGTCGCGCTCATCGCTGTAGTCCCCACAGTCGTTGGCACCGTCACACACCCAGCTGGGGGCGTAGCAGAGGGAGGTCCGCTCACAGGGCTGGAAGCGCACACCTTTCACTCCCAGGCGGAAGTAGCTGCTGCAGTCCGTGGCACCTGGAGGGGGCAGGGATGCAGGTGACACCGGGTTACCTCCGTACTCCCTCCGGGCCGCTGGCCCATACAGCGCACTTGGTGTTTTAGAAAGTCACATGGTGACCTTGGGGAGGAGAGACACTGCCTATGCCTTCGCCTTCCACCTTCCTGTCGTTGGGAGCCCAGGTCTGGAGGTGGGGGCGGGGGCAGACAGGCTGTGTGTGAGGGGACCCAGGCCACCAAGCAGGCCACGGGGACTAGCAGAGAGGATGCCAGGCAGGAGGCGAGGGGGCAGGACGCGGGGCGACTAGGAGGCACTGGGGAGCCACTCACTGCAGTTCATTTCGTCAGAGGCGTCCTCACAGTCCACGAACTGGTTGCAGCGGCTGGAGTTGCCAATGCAGGTGCCGTCCCGGCAGCGGAACTCGCCCACGCCACAGGCCGTCTCTAGAACAGCACCCACCCCAAGACCGTCAGGCTGGAGTTCTCCCTGCAGGGGTGGGGTGGGGGACCCCGGCAGAGGTCCCGGGCCAAAGCACTGGCCCAGGTTCACTGTAGAGTGCGCTGGAGCAGACCCCCTGGGGCCCGGGGACCAGAGCCCAACAGGGGTGGGGTGGGCGGAGGTGGGGGTCCGAGGGTCAGGCCCAGCATCCCACTCACTGTTGCAGGGAACCTCGTCTGAGCCGTCCCCGCAGTCGTCCGCCCCGTTGCACCACAGCATGTTGGACACACAGCGTCCGTTGTTGCACTGGCGGAAAGTCTTCTTGCAGCGGCGTGAGTCTGTGGACCGGAGGGGGCCACAGTCAGCAGCAGCTACGGGCAGGGCTGCATCTGACGAGACGCCACGTGTCTGTTCCCTGACAAGCAGCCCAGCCCCACTCTGGGCCTGGCCCGGAGCTGGCGGTGGTTCTGGCCTTCGCGACCTCCCCAAACCCCCCAGCCACGGAGTGGGTCCTGGGGCCTTTGCTCCTCTCACTCGCACGGCCCGCCCTCCTGGGCGCTGAGGCTGGGGACCCTGGAGGCCAGGGGTAAGGGAGGAGGCCGGGGGAGGCGCCTTACTACAGTAGGACGGCTTCTCGTCAGACTTGTCCTTGCAGTGGGAGACACCGTCACAAGTCAGGCTGAAGTTGATGCATTCGCCGTTAGCACACTCGAACTCATCCTGTGCTCGGCAAGACGAGTTCATGGCTGGAGGGGATGTGGAGGGGGCTTCATGAGCCAGGGGCCTCAAGCGCCTCTACGCCTCTGCCCCCCGGAACTCAGGTCATCCTCAGTTTCTCCTTGGTAACAGGCTTCGAGGGGCCGGGCTGCTGGAGTCTGGGAGGAGATGGTCCCCCACCTGTGTCCCCCCCCCCATCCCCTCCCTCACCGCGGCAGGTGAAGTCCTCTTGAAGGATGCGACCCCCTCGGCAGGAGCAGTTGACATGGCCCTGGTGAGTGAGCAGACACAGGTCCTGGCAGCCCCCGTTGTTGACGCGGCAAGGGGAGAGCTCGCCTGAAACGGGGACGGAGGACAAGGGGCTAGGAGTGTTCCTGGCTGTGCACAACACAAGATGCCCACACCCACTCGCACAGCTTCCCCGAGCTTCCCAGCCCCCACCCTGGCACAGTGGCACACGGCTGGGGGAGCAGAAAAGGTGCAACGCGAGGGCCAGGGGGAGTGCCTGGGGTGGGCCCGAGGCTGCGGGTCTGGGTGTTCTCAGGGGAAGACGTGGGCTTCGCTGTGTGCTTGGGGAGTCAAGGAGCATCGTGCTAGGGCCCCGGAGCATGTGTGAGAGGCCTGCGGAAGCTACGGGTCCGTGTGGGGGCCCCTGGGCAAGGCAGGTCCAGTGTGGGAGGGGACATGCATGCAGAGCATGGGGTAGGGAGAGCCCGGGATGTGTGTGATCAGGCTCTGGGGGCCTGTGTGGTCCTGGGTGGGAGGAGGACCGGGGCGCGTGCTGGGTGTCTGAGGATTCAGGTGAGACCAGTTGTGGGGTGGTATGAAGCTGGAGTAGAGGAGTGTCAGGTGCTCTGGAGTTTCTTCGGGGTGAAGGTGTGTACAAGTGTGTGTCTGCACACGGAGACTCTGGGAGAACAGGACCAGAAGGTAGAGTGTGTGTGCACATGCGTGCGCACGCATGCTGCACCATGGGCAGGAGGCGAGGCTGGTGGCAGCGGCCCCACTCACAGCTGTTGGTGTCATTGGCCACGGCGATGATGCCCATGGGCTGCTGGGGGATGTCCACACGCAGCAGCTTCATGTCGCTGCCCACGTACTTGTTGGCCCGCTGCACAGCTCGCCGCACCCAGTCGGTCCAGAAGATGTGCTCCCCGTACACAGCCAACCCGAAGGGGTGGACTGGCTCCGACTTCAGGATCACCTGTGGCAACAGCACTGGGCCCATCAGGGGTAGACTCGGGCCTCTTGCCCCAACTGCACCCCCTGCAACTGGCCCCAGGGCCAAGGGCGCCTGGCCTGGCCTAGATCCCCGGACACCGGCTCAGAATGGGAAGACTCACAGAGGCATCTTGCTATTTCCTCACTGAACTGATGGGAAGCCAGGCCTGGACAGGATGAGGGCCGCGTGAGGCCACACAGCTAGGTGGCGATGTCAGCGCCTCCTTCTCCTCCAAAACCTTCCCACCACGTGGCCTCCCTTTCTGCTCCATGCCTGGGCAATCTCCCTCTTGGCTGACCAGCCGTCCCCTGACCCCAGCCCACCTCGAGCCACCTGTTCCATCTGACACCCCCCTCCCAGACTCACATAGCGGTGAGAGCCGTCATACTCGCACCGCTCGATCTTGTCCAGTGTGGCATCGGAGAAGTAGAGCTTCTCGGCACGGTGGTCGATGGCCAGGCCGTTGGGGGTGCGGATGTCCTTCTCGATGAGAGTCAGGACATTGGCTCCTGACAGGGCTGCCCGCATGATGCTGGGGTGCTGCTCGTTCCAGTTGGTCCAGAACATCAGGCTAGGGGAAGGGACAGCCATGGGATCAGGAGTCAAGGCCAGGGAGCCTGCCACAGAGGGCCTGGGCCAGGACAAGGAGCTGACCAGAACCCCAGGGTCAGCCAGGGTGTGAACCAGACGCCAGCACCACAGGCAACCTCACAGCCACCAAGGCCAACACAGCCCCCTGCCCAGGACAGGCCCGGCTGCCACATAGTCTGCGTGTGTGTACCTGTGCACACGTATCTCTCAGTGTCTACGAAATGACCATCTGCATTTACTGAGAGTGTAGCCAAGTAAGGCAGGCTCTGGGGTCCGATCCTAGCTCTGCCGCTTACCACTTAGGAACCTCAGCAAGTGACGTGACTTCTCGAGCCTCAGTTTCCTTCTCTATGGGAGGGGGATACTACTACTACCTGCCTCAGAGAGTGGTTGAAGGATTGAGAGTTAATATTCACCTAATGACAGCTGGTAAATACCACATGAATATTTATACCCATTATTTTATTCTTACCTGCTTTTCACCCGGCATCCTGGAAACCCTTGTGGGTGTCTACTGGATCCCAGTCCTAGGGACACATGGATCCTACCCTCAAGAAGCTCTTGAAAATCACCTTCTCTATAATGTAAGGCTTTTGTGAACCCCAGCTCTGCCCCTTACTAGCTCTGACCTTGAACCAGCCTCTTGTCTCTGCACCTTGACTCCTCTCAGTAAAGGAGGTGGTGAGGCTTCAGAGACCGGCGTGCATCACTTAAGGGCTGGTCAGGCACCTGCACCAGGTATGACAGATCCTCAGACCACCTGCATTGGATCTTGATTCCTGGGTCCTGTGTCCCGGAGATTCACACTGGGTTAGGCCTGGGGCGGGGTCAGGGAACCAGCACTCTCCAGCACAGACAAGCTGCGCGCACTCCGGAGTTGGAGAATCACCAAGCCGTGGAAGCCTCCGTTCTGTTTTCCCACTACCTCACAGGACCTGCCCCTGCCCCGCGCCCCGATGTTTCCAGTCCTCTGCCCTCTGCTGCTCTGGACACAGAGCTGTCTTCTGGGCTGGTGGACCTCCCCAGGTCTTTCTCTTGTTAACACCCCTTGTCCCCCACTCTCCGGTGCCTTTGAGCCATGGCCCCCTGCCACTACGCTCAGGTAGGAAAAGGACACTCGCTTCCCTGTAGGGAGGGGCTGCTGGCTACTCCCCAGCCACTGGAGCCCATGACAGTAAGGCTCTGATTTTACTGGCCCTCATCCTGGGGGAAGTGGTGGGGGTCCTGGATGGTTCTCTGGGAATCAGGATGGGAGTTTGCACGGCGGCATCTCTCTGGCCTCCACGGGAGAAAATGGTTGCCCCAGGTGCAGCTGCTGGAGTCATCCTCCTGGCCTTACCGGTCCCCAACCAGGGACTTCCATACCCTCATCCAGGCCCCAGTGTACCATGTGGTGGGGAGTGGCTTTCCTCTGACTGTGACAAACTGTCATATGTGGAAGAATGACATGTCCCACAACTGAGGATTCCAGGTTTGGTAAAACCACTCCTTAGGAAGAGGCTGGTGCGGGGAGGGCTGGGAGGAGAGGAGGAGGGCTGGCTGCTGTAAGGGAGGCTCAGCTCAGCAGGAGGTCCCTGTCCCCTTCATCTGGGTGCACATGCCCCCACTGCCCCAAAGCACTCGCTCCTTCTGGCCAAGAGAGGACCTCGCCCAGACCGTTCGGCTCTTGCACCCTGCCCTGGCTTCAGTTCACCACCCACCCGGCATCCTCCACACCCCAGCTCAGGCGTTGTCTCCTCAGGGACGCGGTCCTGCATATGAAGCTGGGTTGGGTCCTCGTTACACAGCCATGAAGCTCCCTGCAGCCTCATGGCTAACATCAAATATGCCCGAGGCAGAACCAAGGTCCAGCTCATCCTCCCCGGCTCTTGGGCACATCATTTGTTCTCAAAAGCCATTTGCTGAGTGAATGATGGGATCCCCTGGGCTCAGAGCAAAGGAATGTGGTGGGCAGCCATGAGGGAGCTTCTGAAGCCACAGTGCTCCATCACCTCTGGGTTGGGGGACAGGCAGGGGTGCCCGGTGGTACCACTCCTCCACAGAGGTTCCAGGGCCATGAGAGACAGGCCCTGGGCCAGCCCGAGACAGGTGAAGTCACCAAGGGTCCAGAAGGGAGACAGGATCTTGTCATGAGCCACGTATGTGCGGGCCAGGGTGAGGCAGACTGGGGACAGAGAGCCCTTGTGCTGGTCTGCAGGGCCAGGCAAGCCAGGCTGGGGCTGGACGTAAGTGACATCAGGCTGGGGCTGGACGTAAGGAATCTAGGTTCTGTACACTCTCCGTTTCTAAGTAGCTGCTTTGGGGTTTTGTTTGTGCCTTAGTTTCCTAGCAAAGGTTTGGGAAAACATTCCGAGTGCTGCTGATTCCCAGGGAAAACAGTTTTCCTTTCATGTGAGCCAGGATTTCTAACGCGAGGGGGTGGCTCGCTAGAGACCCATAGATTGGAAACAGGGGTGTGGGGCAGGGGGCTGGCCCCAAAGAAGAGAAGAGAAGAGCAGGTGCAGGCGGGGGTGTGCATTTCCTCCCGAGTTCTCCTGACTTGTGCTCTGGACTCCTTTGCCACCTGAGCCCAGCCTCCCGGGCCATCCTCGGGCCTGCTCCTGCATGGGAGCCCTTTGACTGGGCATGGGGGGCCCCCTCACTGCCCCCTCTAGGCAGTCCTTCCCTGCCTAGAGCACTCCCTCCTCTGGCTGTTGCTCCAAGTGCTGCCCTATGTCTGGGCTGCCGTTCCCTGGCCTTTCTACTTCTAGGCCCAGTGCCCTTGGTCCTCACATACGGTCCTGTACCGGCCTCGGCGCTTCCACCACTTTGATTCCTCTCCCCAGCCAGGTGGTCTGAATGGGCCCAGATCAAGGCTTCCATATGGCAAGTGTTCAGCAAGCAATCCTGCCTGAAGCTTGGAGTGCCAGAAACACAGAGGACCTACTACGTGCCTTGAACACGGCTCTCTAACACATGAAGTGATTAATCACTGAGCCAGAATTGCCTCCATAGTCTCCCTGGTCCTCCCCGAGGCTCAGGCACCTGAAATATCATTGTCCCATTACAGATGAGGAAACGGTAGCTCCGACGGTTCAGACGGCTGACCCAAGGTCACACAGCAAGGAAGTAGCCCGTCCCAGCCTCTCCTGCTGCTGCACCCCCACCCGGGGGCTGCCTGGAGCAGTTCCGGCCACCCTGGGGCCTATCCCTCCCTGCTCCCTGCACCCAGCAGCTCACTTCTGGCACTCATCCAGCACAAAGGCCCGCGGGTGGTCGTCTCCGGACATGGTAATGACTGTCTCGCGCTCGAAGGCCCCTGGCCGGGTCTGGTCTACCGTGTGGCGGGTGATGGTGGATGTGGTGTAGCTTGTCCAGTAGAGAGTGTCCCAGCCACGGTGATAGGCTAGGCCTTCCACAGAGCCCACGTCTGCAAGGAGAGAGGAGCAGTCGTGCATCGGGATGGGGCCAGAGAGCAGAGCTGAGGGGGCAGCCTGGGCAGGCCCTCGAGGGGAGGGCCTGGGACACCCGCTCCTCTGGCACATGTGGGGCTGGAAGGGGATGTGTGGGAGCCAAGGAGCATGTGGGAGCACAGCCCTTGGCACCCCCCACCTTCCTGTCCTCCCCTGTTTTCTACACAAATGATCCATGGTCCAACACCCTGACCCTTTCTTCCTGCATCTCCCCACCGCTGGGTAGAACTGGCCTTATGGATTTTGGTAAATCATGTCCAACTTGGGTGCGACTGGGAGCTTCCAACTGAACAAGACTTGAACAGATTGTTCATAAGCATCTTAAACTCACGTTAAAGAATTAAGTGCCCGAGTAATGGAACCACAGCTTAAGAGAAAAAGACTCAGGGGTTTGGGTGGCTCCTCGCTGTGTGACGCTGTGGTTGCCAGAAGGCTGCGTTAATAGAAGTGCTGTAGCTTAAGCGATGGCCCAAAAGGAGGGGACAATGCTTGCCGGTCTCTCCTGATGGAGCTAGATTACAGACGTCTAGTTTAGCTTGGTACACATCTTTAGACAGGCATGCGGACTGGACTGCGTGGAGCAGAACATGTCCAGGGAGGCTCAAAGGACGGATCTATGTTTATCACCCTGTATACCAGCATCTAGCTCAGGGTCTGGCAGGTCTTTGCAGACAGGATGGATGAGGAAATGAGCAAATGAGCGAGTCAAAGGACTAGGGGTTATCCAGCCTGGAGAAGAGAAAACTGTAGGGGAAGAATACAGCAATTTCCAAAGAGCTGAAAGGCCATCCCCAGGATGACAGCTCTAGCACCCACTACTCTGCGTGGAGCGCGCCCAACGGGTGCTGTGCTGTGCTGAGCTCAGCTTCCACACCTGCCCTTCGAGAAAGCCGAGGCTTGGACAGCATAGGAAACTTGCCCCAGTGCCTGGAAGCCTGTGTCTGGGGTTGAACCCAGCCTGTGGCTGCAGACTGTGCTGTGTGTACCCGCCACAAAGAGGAGAGCCTGGGCTTACTCTGTGCAGCCTGGCAGCAAACTAGGGCCAGAGGGCAGAGTAAGAAGGGAGCAGAGTCTGACTCCAAATGAGGAGAAACTTCCAAGTAACCGTAATGGGTGTGGTGTGATTTGCTGGCTGTTTGCCAGGGATGCAGTCCCAGCTGGGATTCAGGGCTGGGGCCCGGTGGGCTGGCTGATGGCTGAGGGCTTTTCTACCTGGAGTCGGTGCCGGTCCTCCCTACCCCCCTTCCTGGGGAAGATCGGGGTCTAGGCTCACTCTCTACAATGGTGGTCCTCCCCGAGCCATCGTCATTGATCTGCTGGATGTTTCCGAAGTGGATGTCGCTGAAGAAGATGCGATTGGGGGTGCCCGGGGAGGTGCCTGCTCGGTAGTCGAAGGCCAGAGCGATGACATTCTTCATGTGTTCAGGATCCTCGAAGGGTTGCACGGGTGCATTGAGGTTGCGCTCGTCAGACAGGTGGATGCTCTTGAGGATGGTACGCTCCGAGTAGAGCAGATAGCCGGCGTACTCGCGGCACGATGCCCCGTCTTCAGCCAGCATCCCATGGGCGCAGGCGCAGGCCCGCTGCCCGCCGCCCCGGTACAGGCACAGCTGCTGGCACCCACCATTAGCCACTGCACACACATTGGTGCCTGGGGGGGGGCACAGGGAAGGAGATGGTTACAGAGGGCAGGGCCCACCTGGGGAGAGGCTCCCCGGTGCTTCTGACACCTCAGCTGAAGGGGGAGATTCTGGTTGGTGCACTACTCTGCCTCCACAGACGACCCTCCAGGCCTCCGCCCTCAGCACCCGGGTGTGTCCTAGGGCTCCTCAGCCTCTCCTTACCGCTCTCGGGTCTCTGGAGCCTTTGGAAAGTCCCCCTGTGGGCCAGGCACCTCTCCTAGGCCCTCTCACTCTGGGGGATCACTCCCAGGATGGGGGCCCCTATGGGGCTCGCCCAGAGTCCCAGCCTCACCTCTCTGCCGGTCCCGATTGAAGACTTTGATGTCTTTGAGCTGGACACCAATGCCTGTTCTCAGGGGCACAGAGTCTGTAGCATTGTCTTTACTCCCACGTTTGATGGAGCCATTGGCATGAGTCCTGGGGGAAGGGAAGGGCCAGGCCATGAGCAGGGTGTTGGCAGAGGCCAGGAGGGAGGGAACACGTGGCGGAGGCGAAGACCAGGGCAGAAGCCCTCACCTGTCACTCCAGTAGATGAAATCCTCAAACACAGACACCGAGAACATGTCCATGTTGTTGCTGGACAGAACCACCTCACGGTTCTCTCCCGTCTCCAGGTCAATCCGCTCAATCTTGTCTGTCCGGGCGTCGCACCAGTACAGCTTCCCATCCTATAGGCCAGAGGCACCCACCTCACCTCCAGTGGCCAGTGCTCCCCACCAGCCCGGGTGTCCTGGGCAACAGGGATGTCCCACTCACTCCCGCCTCCCGTGTCGTTCTCTTTCTTCTCCGTGTCATCCCTGCCCTCTGACCTGCTGATCCGATCACCTCTAGGCATGCCTTCCGTCCTCACTTCCCAGTGACAGTCCCCCTACTGTCTCTGGGGTGGCAGGAGTCCTACTCTGGGTCAGGAGCTGGGCCAGAGGACCCACGACTACCCTGGGTCCCTATCACCCCACCGAACCAGGGCTCATCACGGGGAGAGTCAATGGGGAGCAGAGCAGAGGATAAGGGGAGGCTCCCCCCAGAGCATAGGGCCCAGATATCCCAAGGGCTCCAGGGCCAAGCCACCCAAACCTGATAATCCACCGAGATGCCATTGGGCCAGCTGATGCTGACATTAACCAGCACGACTCGCTCAGTCCCGTCTAGCCGAGACCGCTCAATCCGTGGGTACTGGCCCCACTCAGTCCAGAACAGATACCTGTGGGGTGGAAGAGGTAGAAGTAGGGGGTCAGTCCCCAGAGCACAGAGGAGAGAGGGTCTTATCGGTGTGGGCTGTGTAGAGTGACAGGCCAGACCCGAGCCAGGGCTGGGAAATGGACAGCCTGTCTAGCTTCTTACCCCTTCTCTGGGTGGACAGTGATGGCCCGGGGCTTATCCAGACCCTGGGAGATGACCACATAGCGGAAAGAGCCATTGAGCCGGGCCACCTCGATGACGTCAAAGCCCTGGTCCGTCCAGTAGATGTTGCCTGAGGAGGGAGTGGGTGGAGATTAGGGGGACTGGGTGGGATCCCTGTACCCGGTCCCTTGCCAGCCCCCAGATCCCTGCCGCTCCCTGGTCTGTCGCTGCCTACTCCTCCTCAGACTCCTCCTAAGATCCCACATACCCCCAACCGGGCCTCTGCCTCACCTGGAGGCAGCCAGCCCGCCCAGGACCCTCTCATGGCTCACCTGCGATCCAGTCCACTGCAATGCCCTCCACGCGGCCAATGCCGTTGGTCACCACATCCTCACGCCATGTCTGGTCTCGCTTAGCCCGGCTGATGGTGCTTAGGCCCATGTCCACCCAGTAAATGGTGTCATTTTCTGGAGGCAGAGGAGACAACGTGGGGATGTCCAACAGGGGACAGGCAGGCGGTCAGAACCAAAAGGCATTCAAGATAGAGGTGAGTGCTGGGGGTCCAGGTGGTTTGGAAGGGAAGACCCCCCTGGCGGGGGTCGCTGTGGTGTCTCCCCCTCCAGCTGTGGTCGGCGGCCTCTCCCTGGGCTCCCAGAGCAGAGCACCCCCAAGGGCATGTCCTATTCCCTCCTGCCACCAAATCACTCACCAGCATGGAAGTCAATGCCGACAGCCAGGGAGGTCCCCGACACTGGAACCAGGGCATCTGACTTGTCATTGGGATCCAGGGGGATTCCCCGGATTCCTTCGTGCACAGAGTACAGGAGAAAGGAACCCACACCTGAAACACAAGGACTCTCAGGCATGGGCCTCAGCGATACCCCTTTAAACTTGGGGTCTGTCACTCTCAAACCTATTGTTGTCTCCTTCGTCCCGGCATCTTCTCCCAGCCTTCACTCCTCCCCCTTCAACACACAGACACCTTAGCCTGAGGCCTGTAGTGGGCCTGGGAGGTCACCTGGCTGCAGGGGTGCGGCAGTGGGACAGACGCCGGCTCTGGGCAAGTGCCTGCGAGGCTGCTGGCCCCCACTAGAGGGCAGGAGAGACCTGACTTTCTCGCCCTCAGAGGGGGCCCTGTCACCGGCTGGCTCACTACCACCCAGCACCCTGAAAAGCTGTTAGGAAGAACCTGGGGAGGCTGAGGACACAGTGGAACTAGAGGACTCCTCCATGGAGACTTCCACCTTGGGGTCCTCTCGTCCTCTCCGCTGTGGCCTGTGCCACCACACCCTCTCTCAAACACCTGAAACTCCATATCCCTGACTCCTCACTCCTGAGCCAGTCTCATTCTGTTTTCCCACTTCTTTTTCTTTTTAGATTAAAAAAAAAAGATTTTATTTATTTATTCATGAGAGACACAGAGAGAGAGAGAGGCAGAGACACAGGCAGAGGGAGAAGCAGGCTCCCTGCAGGGAGGCCGACCTGGGCCTCGATCCTGGGACTCCAGGATCACGGCCTGGGCTGAAGGTGGCGCTAAACTGCTGAGCCACCCGGGGTGCCCTTCTTTTTAGATTCTAAAATTTTTTTTATTTATTCATTTGAGAAAGAGAGTGAGTGAGCAAAGAGAGAGCATGAGACGGGGTGGGGGGAGGAGCAGGGGGAGAGGGAGAAGCAGGCTCTGCGCTGAGCAAGGGGCCTGACGTGGGGCTCGATCCCAAGACCCCGAGATCATGACCTGAGCTGAAGACAGATGCTTGACTGACTGAACCACCCAGGGGCCCTGTTGTTTTCCCATTTGTCTTGAGGCCCCACTATCAACGTGAGCCAGAGCCTCCACTGCCTTTAGCCCTTGATGCAGCATGTCCCTGAATGAATTCCTCAGTAGGCTCTGGTTTCTCAGGCTCCATGAAAAAAAGGATTCGTGGTCAAGGGAGTTTGGGGAAACCCCAAACATTAGAGTCTTCTCTCGAGAATCATTCTTAGTGCACATGAGCATATTCAAGACTCTGAGAAGTTCTGCAGCAAAAAACACTTAAACTTTGTTCAACCCAGTGCTGCTTTCTGTAACATCTACCCACATCAAAGAGGGAGGTTCCCAGGAGCGCACTTTGGGAAGTGCTGTCCTGGGGCAAATTCATAAATCAGTCAGCAAGTTCTTGTGAAATGTCTGAGTCTCATCCTTCTATTCAACCCAGCTGCTAAGCCCCATCTCTTAACACTGGGCTCACGCTAATAGCCTCCCAACTGGTCTAACTGCCTCGGTTTCTCCCTCCCCCACCCAGCCGGCTCTCTGCCGCCAGGTTAATCTGCCCCAAACACCACTTTCCAGGCACTCCTTGCTGAGCACCCGCAGGAGGCCCGCCCTACCCAACAGCTGAACACCTAGGAGTCCCCCCTACCTCCTGCCCACCCCTTGGGCTTGGCACCTCAGGGCCCCTGCACAGATCCTCCTCTGGCTCTGGACCTTTTCCTTACTTGTCCTTTCCCCTTGGATCCATGCACTCAAATCCTACTTGTCCTACAGAACCCAGCTCACGGCACACCTCCTCCATGAAGCCAGCCGTGGCGCTGCTAACATGTATTTCTCCAAAATTCTCCTGTAGGCACCGAGAGCCACTTCACAGTCTGGTTTCCCCTACGTGTTGGCCCCGTCTCTGCTTAAGACTGCGCGGTACAGGGACAGGCCCTTCTACCCCGTGGCTTCCCCTGCGGCACCGAGCACAGGGGGGACTTCCCAAGCATCTAGCCCAGAAGGCACCTAATCATCTGTGATAAAAACAGTCCTGTTCCCCAGGTGAGGGGAGGCAGGTGGGGCCGTAGGGTAGGAGGGGTCGAGGCTGGGGAGCCGGACCACGCAGGGGGTGGGCACTGACCCTCGCAGGCCTGCTGGCCACTCCGGAGGCTGTAGCCGGCTGTGCACATGCAGGAGCGGGTCGTCTCAGACGTAGGCAGGCAGAGCTGGGAGCAGTCACCGTTGTTGACACTGCAGGGGTTGGTGCCTTCGTGCTCTGGGGTGAGGGTAGGGGGACAGGGAAAGGACTGAGGTGGCCCTCCTTGGGACCTCACTGTCAGGCATGCACCACTTGGGGATAGGATGGTCACCGCCTTCACCCTGGACCTTGTGCGGGGTCACCACCCAACCCACACCCAGGTCTTTCGTCCTCGAAGGCCCCTTGGCTCTTGTGACCGGGTGGCTGTAAGCACGCACGGTACCTTTGTGACAATGAGAGGGAGGAGCCCCCACCCCCCGGGGGCTGCGTGGAATCTCTGACCCATGTTCCTTCCCATTCACCACCTTGCCCAGGGATTGTGCTAGCCGCCACCGCCCCCCCCGCCACCCCCCCCACCCCCGGCCGTGGCCATGGCCCCCTGCCTCACCCAGCTGGATGCTCTCGTCATAGACCTTCATGTGCATCACCAGGGTGGTGCTGTTCCGCAGGACCACGGACTCCGAGCCGTCAGCCTTGTTGCAGGTGCCCATCTTCTCTGACACCTGATCCGCCCACCACAGCTTGTCCCCTGGGGAGGCAGGAGGGGATGAGACCCTGGGGAGGGCCCCACCCCCAGGCCAGCCCAACCTGGTTTCCCCCAGGGCTCCCCACCCCATCCCTGCCCTCACCCAGCAGCCCTCACCCATGATAGCCAGGGCAGTGGCCTTGCCCAGCTGGCTCCGCATGGCATCGATGACCTCCAGCTCACTCCCGTCCAGGTTGCAGCGGTTGATGGTGTGGTTTCCGGAGCTGATCCAGTAGAGTTTGCTCTCAGGGAAGTCGATAGCCAGGCCTGGGAGAGGGTGGTGTCACTGCCAGAGAGCCTGGCACCTGGGCTGGGGGCTGAGGGATGTGAGGTCTTGGGGAAGGGTGGTGAGGACAAGCACTAAGCTAGGAGTTCAGGAGGCAGAGCGGCGACTGAGGGACTCCGGGGCTGTACTGAGTGAGGAATTAGGGAAGAGCCGTAGCGCAGGCAAGGCAAGCTCGTACCCACAGGGCCCTTCTGGCCACTGAAGAGCAGGGTACGGTTGCTGCCGTCCATGTTGGCCATGCTGATGTTGTCCCCATCCGTCCAGTAGAGCTTCCTGGGAAGGTGTGGAAAAGTGAGTCAGGCCCCTCTTCTCCTCCCCCGCCCTCCACGCTCCCCAGCCCCGGGCCCTGGACGGACCCACGCAGCGGGTGGACAACAAGGCCGTGGGGCTGCTCCAGGCCCTGTACCACTGCATTCTTGAAGGAGCCGTCCAGCCGGGCCACGTTGATCTGCTTCTTGTTAGTGTCATAGCTGGTCCAGAACAGGTTTCGGGACACCCAGTCCACAGCCAGCCCGTGGGCATTTGGCAAGTCTGGGGGGGACACAGCGGGGAGTTGGAGATTGGGTGTTTGCCGGGCATAGGTCAGCAAGTGGGAGGAAGTCGGGGACTGGCCTGGTTTGGGGGGTGGTGGGGCTGGAGAATGAGGATTGGGAGACCAGGGTTGGAGCAGTGAGAAGAAGATTTGGAAAAGGACTATCAGGCCCAGGGGGGAGTGGAGATGGAGTAAGGGCCAGGTGGGGGGCGCCCACACCCACCGCGGGGGCCCAGGGCAAGGGCAGGACCTGCAGAGACGACGGTCTCCACGCCCGTGCCATTGATGAAGGCCCTTTTGATGGCCTGTGTCCTCACATCGGACCAGTAGACGCGCTGCTCGTGGGCATCATAGTCCAGCACCGTGACGTTGTCGATGTCAGGCACCGTGAAGGAGATGATGTAGTTGTAGTAGGGGGCATCCAGGTCCACCCCCCGGATCTCCATCTGACGTGCGTACAGCAGGAACTTCTTAAACTCTGTGGGGCACGTGGCAGGTCACTGAGGGCAGCCCTCTACCTTCGTGCTTCCTACCCACCCAAGTTAGGGTCCCTCCTTCTCCTGGTTCCTTCCATCTGCTGCTGGCCATTGGTCATCAGGAAGTGTTCCCGTTGGGCGTCATCTCCCGGCCTGAGTTCCTGCGTCTTCTTGCAGTGGCTGTCTCTGGAGCCTCTGCCACTGGGCCCCTCCTAGCTGGGACTGTCTTCCCTCACTTACAGCCATGAGCCTGGGTATCTGACACCTTCCCCCGCAGCTTCAGTTTACCAGTGGATCTTGAAGGAGGGGCCTCCTACCATAGCAGGTGGTGTTGTCCTTGTGGAGCTTCATGAGGTGGGGGCAGGCGCAGGAGACGGTCCGGTTGTAGTTGATGAGACACAGGTGGGAGCAGGGGCCCCGGCCCCCATTGGCCTCACAAGGATTGGGAGCTGTGGGGGCCGGGGAGAGGAGTGAGGAGATCCTGTGACTTGCTGGCCCCTACCTGGCCTTTCTCACCTGGACCACCACCTCTTCCCCGACTCGTGCCCTCCCCATTCCAGCATCACCTGTGGCCAGACCCTCTTCTGTCGGCAGACTCCCCCACCCCCCGCCTTCCTAGCAAGCCCCTCATGCTCTCACGGCCCCCTCTTCTCCTAAGGGCTTCTAAAGAGGCTGCAGGCCCCTTTCTGGCCCCTTACCCATGGGCTGCCGGGAGGGGTGGTACACCTGCAGGTCAAAGGGCTGGGTATTGGTCCTCTGTACCACGGTGACATTGTGGCCGGTCCACTTGTTGGCCTTGGCTAGCGTGTTTGTCCGCCAGTCCGTCCAATACACCTCCCCCCCATACAGCGTCACTGCAAACGGGTGCGACAGGAACTCGTGTCCCCGAAGCACCTCCATGTGGCCGGAGCCGTCGTAACGGGCTGAGTAAATGGCATCTGACCTGAGAGCGTAGTCGGGGCAGAGTGAGGATGCTGGCTGGGGCCATGCCCGGGCCCGCCGCCCTCCCCCCAAGCCCTCCCCCCAACCCTAGCACACTAGAGCAGTCCATCCTTCTTCC
The DNA here is from genome assembly GCF_003254725.2 of Canis lupus dingo. NCBI lineage: Eukaryota > Metazoa > Chordata > Mammalia > Carnivora > Canidae > Canis > Canis lupus. The sequence continues at coordinate 1,569,780 of NC_064252.1, read as the reverse complement.
TGGGCCTTGCTGGCCGGGGAAGGCAAACAGAACAACGTGGAGTGAGAACCAGAGTGGTTCAAGGTCTAGGATCCCAATTCACACGCCCTGAATCTCTTGGCTCGCTTCTCCATAGGGCCACGGTAAGCACACAGAGGGCTTTGATGGGGTTGGAAAGAGGCACCCCCTCTGAGCAGACCAATTATCTTCCCCTGGGCAGATAAAGTGCCCTAGCAGAGTGCACAGATTCGTGAGTGAGGACAAGACGTGGCATTCCAGCCTTGCCCATGCCTGGCCAGGCACCCCTGTGCAGGGTGACAGCCCTACTTCCACCCTCTTCCTGCTACATCTGTTCCCCCTGCCCAGCCTCTCCCCTCACCTTGGACCTCCTCCCGGGCCCAGCCCTTGGTGGCCCCAGTTCTGGCTCCAGCTGCCCAGGCCTTTTGGCTACCAGGCCCTGGGACTCCTGGCCCCACCCTATCCTTGGAGGAGAGGGAGAAGCTTGAGGTCTCTGGACATGTGGTGGGGGTGCTGACCTGGCATCGATCCAGAGGATGCGCTTCTCCAGGTAGTCCACAGTGAGCCCATTGGGCCAGCCCCCAGAGCCTGTCTCCCGGTGGATGGTGCGGCGCCCAGCTCCACTCATGGAGGCGGCCTCGATGCGGGGCAAGCTGGCATCCCAGTCTGTCCAAAACAGGATCCTGGGGAATGGGGAGGGAGTCGGGGAGGGCCAAGGTTGAGGACCTGGAGGGGGGCTATTATAGGATCTTTGGTAAAGGGCAGAAGAGGTGAATAGCATTTGAAGAGGCAGATGTCCCTGACCCGGCTGAATGAGGCTTCAGAGGGGACCATGGGGCCAGAATTGGGCTGTGCAGGGTCCTCACCCATCCCGTGGATCCAGTGCAATTGCCCTCGGGTGCTCAATGTCACCGGCCAGAAGGGTGGTCCGAAGGGTCCCATCTAGCTTGGCCACCTCAATCTGGTCCAGATTACTCTCCACCCAGTAGATGTTGCCTGCAATCCAGTCGACAGCCAGACCCTCGGGGGTGGCCAGGCCATACTGAATCACCACCTCGAAGCTAGTCAGGGCTGGTGAAGAGAAAATCATGGGCGTGAAATTACAATATACTAGGGAGCCTGGATGACTCGCCCTCAACCCTGATGCCTCTGCCAATATCTCTGATGCACCCTGGCTTCGTCTAGGGTTCAAAGATACCCCTCCTCCTCACCCAGGGCCCCCTGCCCCACCCCCAGGAGGTCAAATAGGAGAGAAGAGGCCTAGTTTCCACAGCCCTGAAGAAGGGGAGGTGACAGCTTTCTTCTGCTTGCAGCTCTCTGAAGGGCTAACTCATGGCAGGAGGGCAGAGCAGAGCAGAGGGTGGAGGCTTTGGGGGACAGGCATAGAGTCAATATGAAGAGCGCAGAACTTCCAGAAGTTATTTCATAAACTGTCTTGAAGATTTTTCCATGGGAATACATATATAAAGTATTTTAAAAACTATTGCATCATGGGAACATTATCACCATCTACTTAGCCATCCCCTTGTCAATGAACGTTTGGGATGGTTCCAAGTTTTCTCTATTACAAACAAGACAAGCTCCTCTAGTAAGATGTGCTTCTTTTTTTTTTTTTTGATGTGCTTCTTTCAAGTCTTTGCTCAGATGCCTTCTCGGGGGCCTTCCTTGACCACTCAATTTAAAATGCCAGGCCCCATTCCCCCTGGCCCCCTTGCCTCCCTTTATATCCACAGCTATCCCCTTCTGCTGTATTCCGCATCGTACTCATTTGTTTTGTTCACATCTGATGGTTCGTTCCCCTGTCACCTAAGCGCCATGAGGGCGGACGTCGCGGCCTGTTTTGATCGCTGCGACTCCCCGGGGCCCTGTGTGCGTGGCAGACGCTCCGTGTGTGTGTGTGTGTGTGTGTGTGTGTGTGTGTGTGTGTTATTAATGAAAGGTCAGTGATGGGTCAGGCTGCCGTTGGACAGAAGGCAGGATTCAGGTAGCCCGTCCCTAAATGGCTTTTTCCTTTTAAGCTTGCCGTTCTAGGATTTGGGGAGCTCCAGGCCATTCCAAAGAAAGGCTGATCATTTTGTTAATTATCAGGCTAGCAGCTCTGCTGACGATAATTACGGGGCGTCAGGAACTGAGACCCACACAAAATCTGACCCAATTACCGGGGAGGTGGGGGGGCTAGGGGCCTGGGCTCGCGGCCTGGGTGTGGGGTGCCGCTCTGCGCTGGCGCCCCTTCCCGCCCGCGTCACCTCCGTTGTCCAGCAGCTTCCCGCGGTAGATCTTGTCCTCCACCACGTCGGTCCAGTAGAGCGCGCTCTGGCTGAGGTGGAAGTCCAGGGCGATGGTGTTGCGCAGGCCGGGCACCAGCACGCTGTAGTCCCCCTTGTGGAGGTCGATGCGCCGGATCTCGTGGCGGTTGGAGAAGATGATGAACGGCTTGAAGGGGTCTGGGGGGGTGGGCAGGGGGTCAGCGCGGGAGCAGGGGTCCCCGCTGGCCGGGGCCTGGGGCCGACGGAAACCGCAGCCCCAGCCCCGCCCGCCCGCCCGCCCGGTCACCTAGGCTGCGGCAGCTCTCGCCGTCGGGCTCCAGCACCCAGCCCTCGTAGCAGGAGCACTTCACGCTGAACTTGTTCTGGTCGCACTTCTGGCTGCACTTGAGATGCTTGGCACAGTAGCTCTGGATCTGGCAGGTGTGGTTGTCGGGCCCCAGCTCCATGCCCAGCGGGCACGAACACACAATGCCTTCGCCAGGTGCCACCGAGCAGTTGTGGCTGCAGCCCCCATTGTTCAGGGAGCACTGGTCTGCGGGCGCACAGCAGGAGACGGGGTCAGGCGGAGCCGGGCGGGGGGCAGCCCAGACACAGCCCTGGCCCCCTGCCCCTGGCACCCTTCTTTTCCGTTTCTGGCAGAGCCTCTGTCCCACCACTTCCCAGGCTCCCTCAGGACCAGGGTTGGGAGCCCAGCACCCCCCACGGGAACCACCCTCCTCCTCCCCTGGAGGAGCACCCCATCAGGGCAGTACCTGGTCTCTACTTCCCTGTCCCTTCTTGAGCCCATGGTAGGGGAGGGCAGCTTTTTGCCCGTCTTGGAGGGTTGCCCTTTCCTCGATCTCCCCCGATTTGGGTGTGACTGGGGTAGGGTGTGGCCGGGAACGTCCTGCTGGGTTCTCTGACACACCCTGAGATCTGCCCGCCCTGACTGATGACCCATCAGCAGTCCTCCGGGCCAGTCCCAGCCTGCCCTCCCCCCTGCCCACCCCCCCAGGAACAGATGCTCTGCCTGGGGAGGAGGAGACAGGTCCGCTCTGCTCCTCATCCCCCTGTCACACCACGCGGCCCTCCCTGACCCCTCTTTCTTTTGATCCTTGAGCGCAGGGCCTCCTCGCCCCACCTTCTCCATCTGCGAGGTCTAACCCTCCGTCCTTGGGAACCCGGTCACATCCCTCCTCCTCTGGGAAGCCTGCCCTGACCACATCAGCACACAGCCCTGCTGTCTTCATTTCTAAAGCCAGCTCTGTGCTTTGGTGCCGCCTGGCTGTGGGGGAGGCCTCGTGCCTACAAGAAGGGGTTGCCCTGCGCCATCTTGACAACACTTTAGGAGCCCTGTGACCCTGACCACTTATTTAATCCCTCTGCCTCAGTTTTCTCATCTGTAAGATGGAGACGATAATTCCACCCGCCTCGAAGGCTGTCTGGTGCAGTAGCACGCTCTGACAGTGTGGTGTGCCCGCACAGCCTCTTGCCCGGGGGAGTCTGAACTCGACAGGGCTGTTGGCAACTGCTCCGGCGTGTCCTGCCCGGCAGCGGGAGCTGCCCTTGCTCTCCCTGAGACCTCTCCCCGCACAGAGCTTGTCCTGCTCTGGCTGCGCCGGCCCCGGCCCCAGCCCCGGCCCCTTCCCCAGGCCCCCCCCTCCTTCATGGGGCCTCTTGGAGGCCTGGGCCTCACCGCAGAGCTCTCCCTCATCCGAGCCATCTCCACAGTCGTCGTTGCCATCACACAGCTTGTCGAGGGGCAGGCAGACTGAGGTGTTGTTGGCGCAGGGGTGCGAGGGTGGCCTGCAGGCCAGGGACTCGCAATTCTCCTCATCCGAGTTATCTTCACAGTCACTGTCGCCATCACACACCCATGCTTTGCTGATGCATCGAGCTGAGGGATGGGCATAGCGTGAGGGGCCAGGCCTGGGCAGGAGGGCTCCCCATGCCTTTCTCCCCAGACCCAGTGGGGCTTCTCGCATAGGGTCATGATTATAATGCTGTGGGGTCCACTAGGAACCTTGAGGCTTTCTTTGCCAGACTCACGCAGGCAGCAAAGAAAGCAAGAATCTGAGGAGGGTGCTGAAGCTCAGCTCTGGTGTCAGTTTCGGTTCCCAGGGCCCTTAGTGCGGGCTCTGGCTCCTTCATCACCCCTCCCTCCGCCCCCCACCCCACCCCCAGCCCGTGCATCATACGCAAGCTTTTCCTGTGCAGGCCTTTGCCTTGCAGTGTCCCCACCCCCATCCCTCACTGCCGCTCCTCTGCACTCAGGACGATCTCCTTCTGTCCATATTGCCCCAGACCACGCTCCCGCCCGTCCTTCTTTTTACCAGAGTCTTTGCAGCCAAACTTGACATTGGGGTCACAGACATGGGTCACTCCCTCACAGCTTTTCTCATCACTGGAGTCCATGCAGTCAGTGTCGCCGTCACAGCGCCACCGTAGGGGGATGCAGAGACTATCCAGCCGGCACTGGAACTCATCATTGTGGCAGCCCCCAGGAGGCCTTGTGGCTGCAGGGGGAGGAGGGACGGCATGGGAGGGGGTGGTAGGGGCTCCAGGTCAGCCATTCCCATGTCTGCCTTCCCAACCCGCCCTGTTTCGCTCTGTCCTAGAGCTATGAGCTGAGGCAGGGACGGAGAGTTCTCTGAGCCCCGCTGACACTTCTTGGAAGCTAACTAGGAGTCAGCAAGGTCACACCTCCCGGGACCCCAGCCATCGGCTAGTCTATCGTCTATTTTACACACCAGTGGTCTATTGGATAAGTAATTTGCTAGGCCAGAGCTTGAAGGCCCCCACCTTCGCCTAGCCTCCGTTTTAGCCAGTCACTCCACACACACTCAGCGGGTGCCTCTGGTGTGCCAGGTACTGTTCAGGTGTCACTGGGAGCAAGATAAAGTCTTTATCCTTGTGGAGCCGAAGTTCTAGCGGGGAAGATACCTAACTGCAAGGAGTGATCAAAACCATGGAGCTACAGCTGGGTCAAGGCAAGAGAGAGAGATGAGGATGCCACCGACGGTCAAAGAAGGCCTCTGAGCAGGTAGGTGTTTGAACAGAGGCCTGAGTGGCACGAGCCATGAGAACCTGGGAGGTGCAGCCCAGGCAGACAGAACAGCCAGTGCAAAGTCCCTGAGACAGGACGATGCAGAGCATATTTGCAAAATGCCCAAGGCATATTTGAGGCTGTTCGGCTGAAGCAGAGTGAAGGAGAAACGGGTGGCAGGAACACAGGTCAGAGAGGTGGCGGGAGCCCTGCAGGCCACGGAGTGGGGCCTGGCATTGGTTCAAGCGTGTGGGGAGCCAGGGCAGGCTTGAGGGCAGGGCCGGGGTGTGATGTGACTCATGTTCCGCAGGATCACTGTGGCTGCTGCACGGAGATCTGACTCAGGAGGCTGGGAAGGAGCGGCACCCAGAGGCACGGGTGAGGGTGCAGGAGCCACACCTCACTCTCAGAGGCTGCCCGCCTGCTCCTCCCACCTGCCCGCCAGGAATACGCCAGGAATACGGTCAATGCTCTCATTTCAATGCCAGCATCTCTGCATCTCAGCCGGGCTCCCAGCTGAGCTGAGCTGAGCTTCCTTCCTCAGGGCCCCTGAGCCTCTTTCTAATTGGATTCCCTTCTAGGATTGTCCTCTGCAAGCACCTCCTACATCTTACCATCTTCCAGCTTCAAAGTCCTTCAAAGGCCTCAGTGCTTGACTTTCAACTGCTAATGTCATCAGCCCCTTTGGGCACAGCCTCATTCTTGCTGGCCCCTCCAGCCTCAGGGGTCCCAACAGGGCAGGCGCCAAAGTGCTCAGTGTCACCCTCTTGCTACTGGGTTTTCCACCCCTACCTGCCTTCCATTTGAGGACCCTCCCTTGTGTCCATTTGGCCACCGTCCAATCCCTCATCAGGGTCCAGTTCAGACCCCTCCTCTTCCTAAATGGCCCCAGACCACTTTAGCTCACCACCATGCTTCACAATCGCTGCCAGTCATGACAGGTCCGCTCCCACGTGCCAGGCCCCCACACATCTCTCATTTCATGGACGAAGAAGCCAAGGCTCAGAGGAAATGACTGGTCCAAGGTCACCCAGCTTGTACGTGAGGGCAGAGTGCTTTTCCCACCACCGCGCAGGCCTCCCGTGGTTCTTCTCAGAATCCCAAGGGACTATTACTTGTCCCACCCATCCAGCACTTCTGAGATGGCCCTTGAGAACCAGCGACTGTTTCCTGGGCCTCAGGTGACCCTCCCTGCCCTCCCTGCCCTCCCTCTCAGTCCTGGGCCCAGCGTGGGAGCTCCTGTTCTCAGTACTGCTCTCACTGTGTACACCTTTGCTCTACAAGCACAGGTTGTTAGCTGGAGATCCAGGGGCCAGATAAGGTCTGCGGTAAAAGGAAAGACTTTGGCCTGCAGTATTTTTAAGGCTTTTAAAGTCCATTGCCAGTTGTTATGGGTTGATTTGTGTTCCCTAAAGAGATGCTGATGTCCTAACTCAAAGTACCTGTGAAAGTGATCTTTGGAAATAGGTCTTTGCAAATGATTAAATTAAGAGGAGGTCATTAGGGTAGGCCTTAATCCAATATGTCTGTGTCCTCATATAAAGAGGAAATCCGAATGCAGAAATAGGTGCACAGGCGGGGAGAAAGCCACATAAAGAAGAAGGCAGGGATTGGGGTGGAGCACATGCAAGCCAAGGAATCCCAAAGATTGCCTGCAAACACCGAAAGCTAGGAGACAGGCCTGAATAGATTTTCCTTCACAGCCCTCAGAAGGAGCCAACCCTGCCAACATTGTGGACTTGGGTTTCTGGCCTCTAGAACTGAGACAAGAAATTTCTGTTGTTTAAGCCACTCAGCTTGTGGTACTTTGTTATGGCAGCAAGAGGAAACTAATACAACAGTGTTTAGAAATGGGTAGGCTTCACATAAAAATCTGTGTTTCTGGGATGCCTGGGTGGCTCAGTGGTTGAGCGTCTGCCTTCGGCTGAGGTCACGATCCCGGGGTCCTGGGATTGAGTTCTGCACCAGGCTCCCCACAGGGAGCCTGCTTCTCCCCCTGCCTGGGTCTCTGCCTCTCTGTGTGTCTCTCATGAATAAATAAATAAGATCTTTAAAAAAATAATCTGCATTTCTGACTTCTCTCAAAGCCAGGGCAACCCTGGGTCTGCAGTCTTCCATGGAAACAACAGGCCAGAGCCGAGAAACCAACCTTCCTTGAGAGGGTCTATGCCTTCCGGAAACTCGGCCCCTGTTGCCCCCTAGCTGGGCCCTGGAGGCTTGGGCCCAGAGTACTCTGAGGAGCCATCAGAGGGGACTCTCCTTTGGTCCCCACTGTGCTCATGCATCCTTACCCCCTGAGCATCCCCTTCTCAAGCTACCAGCTTGCGAGCACAGGCTGTATGCCGAATGCTTTTTGTGCATGATCTCACTGAACCCCCACATCAGCGCTGTGATGTGGATGCTATTATTATCCCACTTTGCAGATGAAACTCACAGAGGCCCATGGAGATAAAGTAACTTGCTCAAGGCCACCCAGATAGTAAGCTGCAGAGCTGGAGCTCAAACCCAAGGCCACCCAACTGCAAAGCCCGTAATCACACCAGCGTGTGACGATGGTTTGTTGACAATCTCTCTCTCCCTCATGATGGGCAATTCCTGAGGATAAGAGCTGTGTCTGGGTTATCTCTGGTTCCCAGATGTCAATGGCACACAGTGGGGGGGGGGGGGGCACGACCGAGGGACGAAGGGATGGAGGGACAGAGGGACTGGCACATGATGGTCCTGCTGCACCTGCTGGCCCCCAGGCACCCACCCTGGTTGGTGCAGTTGGCATGGGTCTCATCACTGTAGTCTCCGCAGTCATTGTCCCCATCACAGGTCCAGTGCTCAGGGATGCAGCGCCCACTGTTGCACTTGAATTGAGTGCTGGAGCAGGAGTGGCTGCAGCCGGCCTCATCACTGTTGTCCCCACAGTCATTGTCTGGGGGGAAGCAAGAACGGGAGAGGGGAGAAGCAGGTCAGCAAGCAGCCTTCTCTGTGACCCCAGCTTGGGGCCCCCACGCCCACCTCCCCTTTCCCACCCCAGCGTCCCTCCCCGCTCCCCCACTGAGAAAATAACAAACAGAAAAGACACAGAAACTGCATAGACTGCAGCATGCACCATGGCCCACGGGACGGGGCGGGGGGGACGGGTTGAGGAGAGGTGTAGACGTGGGGCAGGCCCCACGAGGGCCTTTCCCTGAGTCTTGTTAGGTGGTGGGTGGGAATTGGACATGGTCCTTTCCCTTTCTCCTTCAGGCAGGGTGTGGGAACAGGGGTCAGCTTGCTTTGGGAGAAAGGCAGAGATTTCTCCGGTTTGGCGGGGAGTGAGGTGGGTGGAGTGTAAGTGAGGCTGCCCTGCTGGGGAGGGAAGGGCCGAAGCAGGGCCGCCCTGAGCTCAGGCACTGCTGGGCCCCGCTGGGGATGCCCAGCTCACAAGGGGTACTGCCTGCAGCTGGGAAGGGTCAGGGGTCACCTCTGGAAGGCATCTGAGGGTCACTGAATGAACGGTCCTGCTTTCCAGGCCTCGTGGGTGGGGGCTACGGGCCTTCCCTCCACATTTTCAGGACGCTTGAGAAGACTGGGGTATGGCTTTCCCCCTTGGGGTGTGTTCCTGCCTCTTTTCCACCTGGATTTGCTTCTCTCTCCTCCCCTCTGAGTCTTGGTCTTCTTGTTTCCACCTGTCACCTCCTCTCCCTGCCCTCCTTGCTTCTTTCCCTTCCACTGTCTGTCTGTCTCTCTCTGTCGCCTCCTGTCTCCCTTCTCTCTCTTCATGTCTTAGGAGCTCTCTGGAGAGGGGAGCTGCCTGGGGTTCCTGAGAAGTGGCCCGAGGCCAGCTGGGGCTCTGGGGTGATGGTGCATGTGCTTCTATGCACTGACCGGCAGGCTCAGGACAGGTCTTTTCGTCAGAGCCGTCCCCACAATCCTTCTCTGAAACACAGAAACCGCCAGGGCAACCATTGGCACACGAGACACGGCAAAGATGAGGGGCAACGTGGCGTTGACCCAGTACATCCTCTCACACATTAGCTAGGGCTGGAACCACTGGTGCAACACGACACAACACACAGACACAACCAGAGCCCTGAGACGGCACACACAGGACGATCCACTGCCCCCACGGCTCAGGGCTGACATCACATGGTCCATGGCTGACCGCCAGGTGGGCTCCCGAGCCTGAAGCCAGAGCCTGGAGGGTGTACCAAGAACCCCAGGAGCTGGAGTTTGCAGGGAGAAGGGAGTTGGGCACTGGGATCCTCTCACTCTGCCCTTTTAGCCTTTCTCACTCATTTCTCCCCGGCCCCCACGCTTCTGCCAGAGAATGGGCAGCACAGGCCCTGTCTGGGGAGGAGTGGTTCAGATGGGTGACGGGGAGGGTTCCCCCATGGCATTTCTGGCTTGTCCTCATTTCTCTCAGCCAACTTGGCAGGGCTTTAGTGAATTGTAAGGAGGCCCAGCTTGGTTCTAGAACCCCTTTATTTCCCACCAGGACCTGGCTGTGGCTTCTAGCTTTCCTAGGAAGCAGGGCAGGTTAAGAGGGGTAAGCTCTTACCATTGTCACATCGCCAGTTGATGTTGATGCATCTGCCATTGTTGCAGGTAAACTGAGTCAGGGGGAAGCAGGTGGGATAGGCTGTCAGGGAGAAAAAACAACTGAGTGGGGCCCTCCAGCTTATACAGCATCACACCCCTGGGAAGGGGGTGCAGGGTCCCTCCTGGAAGCAGCAGCCATAGCCCAGCCAGCCAGGGGCGGGAAAGCTAGTGGTGGGAGCTGAGCCTGAAGCTCTGCTCCTTCATCCCCATCCCTCTGAGCCTCCCTTTCCTGAGCTTCTATAGAGTTCCCAGCCGCCTGCCCCATGCTGAGGGTCCTATGCCTGACCTCACTGAATCCCCATGTTGGTGCAGACAAAACAGAGGCCACAGAGATGACATAACTTGCTCACGGCCACCCAGGGACTAAGGTTCGGGGGCCCTCCAGCACCCTGGCCCCAGGGCACGTTCTCACGGGCCCCCCCACCCCTGTCCCTCTTACCACACGAGGCCGACTCATCGGAGCGGTCCCCACAGTCATCGTCCAGATCACACGTCCAGGAGATGGGGATGCAGCGGCCGCTGGCACAGGAGAACTGGTTGGGTGGGCAGGTGCGAGCTGGAGACAGGGATGGTGCGAGCATTCATAGTTCTGCACCCCCCCCCCAATCTCCCGTTCTTTCCTCCTATCCTGTCTCTCAGGAAGTCTTCCCGAGGGTACAAAGCCATTTCTCTTAGAGAAGTTCAAAGCCATCTACGTGGGGGGTCCGGCTGGCTCAGTCGCTTAAGCGTCAGACTGGCAGTTCTGGCTCAGGTCCTGGTGTCAGGGCTGTGGGATGGAGCCCGTGCTGGACTCCGCCCTGAGCAAGGAGTCCGCTTGGGGTTCTCTCTTTCCCTCTCCCTCACCCTCTGCCCCTACCTCTGCTCACACTTGCTCTCTCTCTGTCTCTCTCTCAAATGAATGCATAAATAAAATCTTACAAAAAAAAAAAAAAAAAAAGCCAGCTGTGTGGTCTGACACCCATCTGCTTCACCCTATCTCTCAAGGGGTCCCTGGTATCCTCCGAGGAGATCCACCCTCCTTGCTCCTGTCTCCAACCTGAAGCCACACTGTTCCCCGCAAGCTCAGATCTCCGAGCCACCCCCGTTCTTCTGGGGAAAGGGAGAGAGCACCCCTCTCCTGCCCGCAGTCCCGTCCTCTCGGCCCTGATGCCCCGGGCTCCTTTCTTTCCCGAGGCCACGGTCTTCCCCGGCTGGGGCCCCCCGCCCCCACCTCCCTGCCAGTCCACCCCGGACCCCACACCTGAACAAGTGGCATTGGACTCGTCTTCACTGTTCCCGCAGTCGTTGTCGCCGTCACAGAGCCAGCGGTTGGGGATGCACCGGTTGTTCTCACACTTGAACCGGTCGGAGGGGCAGGTGTGCTGATCTGGGGGGGCAGGCGGGTCAGTGGAAGGCAGGGCCCAGCTCGCCCCGCCGCCCCTGCCCCGGGCCTGCCATCCCCGGGAGGCGGTGAGCGACTCACGGCAGAGGGCCGGGGCCTCGTCGCTGTTGTCCAGGCAATCGTTGTCCCCGTCGCACTTCCAGCGCTCCTGGATGCAGCGGCTGTTGGCGCAGGCGAACTCGCCCGGCTGGCACTGGGGTGGGGGCACGTAGGACGGGTTCGCTGTGGGCGCCACAAGGGGTTGGGGGGAGAGTCAGACCAGGCCGTGGGACAGGCGCTCAGCGCTCTGTGCTAGGCTTGCCTGCCGTATTATTTTAAATCATATACCGAGAGTCATTTTTTCTAGGGTGTAATTCTTCACCAACAAATAATAATCTGGCTGGAAACCGCAGCTCTTTCTCAAGCCACAAGGGTGATGTTTACTTGAATACTTTCAGTATTTCAGTGTGGCCTGAGAATCAGCCGCTTGCAAGAGAGCCTAGAGCCCCCCCACCCCCCACCGCCCCTGCTTACTTTCGTCCCTCCTGAGAAGACCACGCCTCACCCGCTTCCTCCACAGGCTGCCTCTTGGAAATCGCCTCTGGGACCCCAGGGCCATGTCCTGGTCTTTGGGCTTTTTCCTTCCCAGATGTATCGACTCCACCAGAAGGAGTGAACACAGGCCCCAGAGCTTGCAGGCTCCAGCCTCCTGTCCCCCCACACTCCCACCTCCCCATCCGTCTGCCCTGAGCTCTCAGCAGTAAAACCACTAGGTCTTTGGTCTGCGTTTGCATGGGTGACATCAGGAAGCCCAGCAACCCCGTCGGCCCCTGACCCTGCACCCTGCACCTCTGCCAGATGCCTTTCTGACCCACCCATCTCTCATCCTTGCTCTAATCCTGGAAACTTCTGTGCACCCCCTTGGGTGCCTACTCTCTCTCCTGCGGCCCTGGACCACTGGGCTTTGGTATGTGTTACCTCGCTCCTCGGTACTGCTTCCCAACTGTTCTTCTCTCCTCTTGGAAAAATCAGTGCTGACTTTCGTGCTATTAGACTACACCAACCCCGGCTTCTACGGGCCCCCAGGCATCTTAAGGGGTTTTAGCGGCTGACTCAGTGTCACTTTTCCCCAATTCTCTCCTGCTCTAATTCTTGGTGATTTCAGTGTCCGTGTGGATCCTTCCATCACCCTGGCCACTCGGTTCCCCTCTCTGCCGATGCTCTTGCCCCCCACCTGGCCTCAGTCACTTATTCTCAGCTGTCTGCTAAGGCCCCACCGACCCATTTTCATTTCTGGGATTCTATCTTAAGGAAGCCATCCAGAATATGGGAAGGCAGGAAGGTGTGGGAAACAGCAGAGTAAGTGGTGGAAAAAACAGGCTCTGGGGCTGACTTCCTGGGCTCGAATCCCTATTTGAACTTTGGGCCTCAATTTCTTCATCTGTATACAGGGGATAATAATATATACGTTCCCTATAGGAATATTTTAAGGAATAAACAAGCTACTGCATGGGAAGTGCTTATAATCATAATAATCATAATACTTGTCTGTGCTTAAGAAATAAATGTTAGCTGTCATTATAACAAGGGAGAAACAACCTAAACACCCTACAATAGAGAAATGGTTGAGAAAATGATGGAACGTTCACTAATGAAATATCTTTCAGTCATTAAAAATCTGCTTCCATCTCTATGACCTACTGTCGAGTGATGAAAAGCAGAAAACAGAATAGCATGTGTAGCACGATTCTGTTTAAGTAAAGGCAAAAGCATAGAGAAATCTTTGGGAGGGTGTGCCCCCAAGTGATGACGGTGACACCCGTGGGTGGTGGTATTTGGGGTGACTTGTACTTTCTCCTTATGTTTTTCTATATTGTTCATTTATTTATTTTTTTACAATGAGCATGACCTACTTTTATTTTAAAATATGCTATTTAATTAAAAAAAAAAGCAACAATGACACAGTAAATGCCGTGACACCCTAAGAGGGCAGAAGACATTTTATATACAGTCTGATCCCAGCTGCATACACCCAACCATGTAACCCACCTGGCCATAGAAAGATGGTGTTCATTTACCACAGTGCTAACAATATACTGGTGTCTGTTGGTGGGCTTTGGGGTTTTTTTCTCTTCTCTAATTTCCAATATTTAGAACTGTTGTTATATTACTTAAATCAAGGGGGAAGCAAATGTAAAAGAATATTTTCCTCTTTCCTAGCTGTCCTGATCATTGCTCGGTTTCCCCTAATTTTTGTGCTCTCTCAAATTCCTCCCACCCCTGGTCCTCCCCAAACCCCCTCTTGCTCCCCAGGGCCTTCCCTGAATCCTGTCCCTTGTCTCCTGCTGCCCCCACAGGACCCTCTCTGCCTCCTTAATCACTGATTGGACACGTCGGCCCCCTCCTGATGAGGGCTGCTCCCAGGCCTCCCACCCCGCTGGGCACCTCCTCATACGTACCCAAGCAGGTGACACCATCTGTGTCCAACACCTGGTCCTCAGCACAGGCACACTGGCGGCTCCCAGGGGTGGCCAGGCACAGGCTGCTGCAGCCACCGTTGTTCACTCGGCACTTGTTGGTACCCACTGAAAAAGCAGAGGGATGGTTGTAGCAGGGCCACAAAGGCCAGGGATAGGAGGAGAGAGGACAGGGAAAAGTCACATTCAAGTGAGGAGTTAGAAAGGGAGTAGTGGTGACAAGGACGATAAGCATGTTGAAGAAGAGGACATGGTGGCATGGGACAGGGAAGGCGATGGGGAAGACACCATCAAATGGGTTGGGGGCCTCTCTTCTCGAGGGCCTCAACAATCAGAGCCTAGGATCCCTGGGGAGTGGCTTCACCACCATCCCCGACCCAGAGTAGCCTCACCCCCCATCTAGGCCCCACCCCATCACTGGCCCCAGCACCAGGGGATACCTTGCTGCTGCTGGGCATCATACATGCGGATCTCAAAGATGGGAGGCCGCTCGCTGCGCAGAAGGGTCACGGTGGGGGGCGCCCCGCCTGCGCCCCGTTCTAAGCGGTAAACACTGCCGCTCCGGTACTCAGTCCAGAAGAGGTAGTTGCCATGATGACACAGGCCAAAGGCGTGGTTCAGCTCAGGACCCTCATATACAATCTAAGAATGGAGGGGAGGTTGCCAAGGAGCTGAGGACAAATGGGGTGCCCGAGGAAGGCCTAGCGGGATTACCGTTTCGTTCATTCATTCATCCATGTCCTGGGTGTGGGTCTTGTTTCCCCCACTAGCCTGGGAGACCCTGAGGGTGACAGCTTTGCACACAGTGAGGTGCCAGACCCTGGACCCAGCAGGATGCTGAGGGGGAGCTTGTCCACACTGTCCTCCCTTGGATTCATTCATATTCATTCATATCCTTCCAACGCGCATGTGTGTGCATGTACACACACACACACACACACACAGAGTTCTGAGCAGACAACCAGAATTCATCCATTCATTTCTTCATTCAACAAACATTTGCCAGGATCTGTTAAGGGCCAAGCTGTGGCTTGAAAAAAACACGGTCCCTGCCCTGAAGCTGCCGAGTGTCTCGTGGAGGGGACACATGGTAATCCAGGGTGGACGAGGGTCTGGAGGCAACATCCTGGAGAAGGGGGCTCCTGAGCAGTGTGACAGGTGAAGAGGAGCGGGGGTGGAGGCAGAACGCCATCCGCAACAGCACAGGGGGCAGACCCTGTTCACTATGTGCCAGCAATTCCAAGCTGTCTAGTGTTGCTTGCTCAAATGCTGGGATACAGGGATTGGTGGAGAAATAAGACCACATAGTCAGGGGCCATATCATAAAGGGCCTTAAATACCAGGAAAGAGCTCAGTCCACGCGCCTAGAGATGCACATGACTCACAAAGCATATGGCCACCCAAATGAAACCACGCATGTATCCGCCATGTCTAGGCATTGTGTACTTGCACAGAGGCACACACCGAAGTGTACTGTGTGTATGTGCACAACCATGCAGAGATGCACAGGAGGTGTACACTCAGGTATGCACACGAGTGGTCGAGCCCACCGACAATCCCTCATAGAGAGGCGATCCTCAAGTAATAGGATACCTAAGACGCACAGCACAGAGATGCACACACCCATAGGTACGTAGGGAGACATGCATGAAGCACACAGGCCTAGATACAGAGATGCCCACACAGTCCACACACAAATGTGTCCTAGCAACGCACACATGAACACCCCTACACAGGTGCGTGCCTGCCCACCTTCCGGTCTGTGCCATTGAGCAGTATGGTCTCAATGCGGTCATAGAAGGCATCCACCCAGTAGAGGCGCCCAGCTGGGATGTCCAGGCTCAGCCCATTGGGCCAAAGCACTGTCTTGGAGGTGACAAAGATGTCTCGGTGTGAGCCGTCCATCCAGGCCCTCTCCAGCCTCCCTCGCCGACTGTCCTTGGGGTCCTCCTCCCAGTCTGTCCAGTACATCCACCTGTGGGCAGGGACTGGTCAGCATCCCGTGGACCACCCCTGCCATCATTGGCAGCCTCCTATGTGGTCCCAATCCATGTGTGCTACGCCATAGCTCCTCCCACAGGGCTTCCTGCCCACTCAACCCTTGTCCCAACATTTCATTCATTCATTCCTCCATTCAACAAGTATTTGTCGAGTGCCTACTGTGAGTTGGGCCCAGTCCTGGCACTTGAGGACCCAGTGGAGATCAAGGCAGACAAGGCTCATGATCTCCTGGAGATCACAACCCACCCAAGAAACAAGTCAACTGGAAGGTTACATACATGGGGGATTGAGAAAACCCAGGAAGAACATGAAATAGGGTGAACACCTCGACAGTGGACTGGGCAGCAGGCAGGGAAGCCCTCTCTGAGGATGTTTGAGCCTAGGTGTGAATGCAGACAAGGGGCTAGATCTGTGAATGTCTGGGAGCTCCAAGCAAAGCAACTCCTAGAGCAGAAGCCTTGAGGCACGAAGAGCTGGGGTGTCTGAGAAACAGGTAATGAGCAGTAGGGACAGAACTTCCAGGGGTAGAAGAAAGATGCTGATGAGGTCAAAGAGATGCAGGCAGATCCTGTGGGAACCCTGGCCAGATGAGGACTGTGGGTCTCACTCCAAGGACAAGGGGAGCCAGTGGAGGGCCTTGAGTTGGGAGTGACAGGACCAGATCTCATGTGTGTGTGTGAGGAATCCCTTCCCTTGTCCTGAAGACAGGGCACCTTTCCCCCATTCAGCCTCTGATTCCTGCTTCAGCATCCCACTTAGGCCGCTCTCCCCTGCTGACTCCTTGTCTCATTTTTCAGTTCTGAGATCCACGGTTCCTGGTTCCTCCTTCCCCCGGGCCCTGGAAAGACTCACCCATTGAGGGGATCCACCACAATGGCCCTGGGGTGTGTCATTTTGCCCTCGATTAAGGTCTTGCGGGTCTGAGCAGCCTTCTCCAGCCTGGCCACACTGATGGTCTTCTTGGGTCCATCATCCGTCCAATACAAGTTGTCCCCCATCCAGTCCACAGCCACCCCCTCCACATTGTGGATCCCTGCAGGGAGTGAAGGGAGTGATGATGGAGAGCCTCAAAGGAACTTCAAAACTGCCTGCCTCTGAGCAACCTGATGAGCAGGAGGTGCATGGAGCTACCCTGTGCCCTGGATGGTGGGTGGGATGGGGTGAGAGGCTGGAAAAGGAGCTGGGGAGACTGTGTGAAGGCCCACGGTCTCTCAAAACTCAACACTACAACCCATGAACCTCTGTGGCAGACGTGAGGTCCCCTGCGAGGGCATGTCTGAGCCTGAGCTGGAGTGAGCTGAAGCAATGTTCATGTCACACAAGTGTGACACAACATCCCAGGCCTAAAAGTCCTGAGCTAACAAAATGAATAAATTAGGAAGTGATTTTTCACTTAGCCAAAGGCTTCATCTCAAGCTTAAATAACAGCTCCCCTGATATAGGGAACCCCAATATTTTCCTGATGAGTTACTTTTGATTTCCCCAAAGTCTTATGATTGCTGACTGCTGAGGTTCTGTAGCAGTACCAGCGGGGGGTGGGGGGTGGGGGGTAGGGTGGGGAGCAGTAACTGGCTGTCAGCCAGATTCACTGGTTAAGGGCTCCCTAACGCTAAACCCTCCCTAACCCCAGGACAGGGCCCAAGTTGCAGTTTTGGGAATTCCTGACACTCAGCAGGAACAGAGAAAACTCAGGAGCTCAGAGCCTCCACAGAGTTGGATATTCAGGAGGCAACGGACGAGGCTGAGGCCCTGCTCCAGCAGCTCCGAGGGAAAACCTGGATTTGACTCACAAAACATACTCTTCTCGGGACAAGTGAGCAAGCAGCTCTTGCTGGCTGTGAGGTCTGGCTGCACAAACCCTCTGTGTGCACCCATGTGCTCATAGGGCTGCTCCTTATTCAAGGCCTCAGGCCTCCCCTGGGCTGTGTCCTGCGTGCAGCTCCAGGGCTCCGAGCCAATGGCAGAGAGACCCCGGGTTTTCCCAAGGGTTGGCAAGGACAGCCCACGCTGCCTAACCCATCCATCCTCCTGCCTCTTTTCGGCTCAGCCAAGAAGGGAGTCACACAGGGGTCAACCTGTCTATCCCCTCATCTCCATGCCAACCAGCTCAGCCAGCCGGTCAGCAGGGGGCTCTCCATGCCAAGAGGGCCCAGGCCTCACAGAGCTTCCCATCCCAGGCGGGTGTCCCTCGGGAGTGCCATCTGCACACCTCTCACTTTGGGGGGCCTCACCGTCCTTCAGGATGGTCTCCCGCTCTGTGCCATCAATCTTCTGGCGGCCAATGAGGTAGCTGGTGGTGTCGGCAAAGTAGATGAAGCCGGTCTCAGCATGGAAGTCCAAGGCCCGGGGGTTCATGAGGTTCTCGATGGGGATCATGTGTTCGTCTGGGACCTTGGCCCCCATATCCATGCCCCGGATAATGCCTGGCCGGCCCTTGCCATACACAAGGAACAGCTCGTGTTCTGGCTCTAGGGCAGGCATAAGGAAAGGCACAAATTCAGGTGCACGTGTGTACACACACGCGCTCACACAGACTCCCACCCAGCCTCCGGGGTCATGGCCTAAGGGGCTGCAGTGAGTGTCCCAGTTCTCCCGGCTCAGGGGACATGGGGTGGCAGGGGCTCTGGGTCACGTGAACAGACAGATGAACACGTAAAGCCCTGGGACAGCACCCTGGGGTAGGAGATGGGGCAAGAGTAGCAAGTGGCACGTTTTCAGTTAGGTGCTCCCTGCTCAGTGGTAAAATTAGTGGCTCAAATATGTTGGAATCTGATCACTTTGGACCCCTTCTGCTCCTGCCGTCCTTATCTAAGCCACATGGCTCCTTGCTCCCACTGCAAGAGGAGCCTCCTGTCACGTCCCTGCTGTCCGCCCTCTACCCAGCGGCCAGCCAGCATGATCTTTTTACAAATGTGAAGCACATCACGTCACTTCTCTGCTGGAAAGTCATCAAGAGCTCCTCATCCCATTTAGAATCCCGTCCAGCCTCTCCTTCCCGTCTCCCCTCACTCACGCTGTGCTCTTCTCAGCCCTCAAGCCTGGCACTGTAGCTTCCCTCTGCCAGAGTGCTCCTCCCTCAGGTGGTCCCATGATTCAGCTCCTCTCTTCACAGCGAGCTTGGCTCAAATCCCACCTCCACAGAGAAGCCTTCCCTGATCCCTCCATCCAAACTGGAGCCCTCACTGTCATCGGCAAGTCTACGCTCCACTCTATTTTTTTTCTAACATCAGGTACCACCTGCAGTTATTTTTATTTGTCTGTCTCCCCTGCCAGACTATAAGCTCTATAAGGCAGAGACAGCATCTATCTTGTCACTGCTGAGTGCTCATCGCCAGGACAGTGCCAGACACCTAGTCCACGCTCACAAGATATTTGTTGAGGGAATGAATGAATGAATGAATGAATTGAACGGGCCAGTTGACAGTCTTCTATGGAGCCTGAGTAGGGTAATGGGAAAAGCCTTATTCTTGGATGTGGGTCCAAATTCCATCTCTGCCCCTCACTAGGGGTGAATTATTGGGTAAATTCCTTCATTTCTCGGCCTCTCAGACAGAAACAGCCAGGCTGTGGGAGGCAGAGAAGGACAGTGTCCCACCCCATCCCAGCGGGCACACCCGTCCTCCCCTGTCACTCACTCTTGCATGACTTCCCATC
The DNA here is from genome assembly GCF_003254725.2 of Canis lupus dingo. Lineage (NCBI taxonomy): Eukaryota > Metazoa > Chordata > Mammalia > Carnivora > Canidae > Canis > Canis lupus. Next base: position 1,550,427 of record NC_064252.1, on the reverse strand, counting down.
ACTGCCCAGGCTGAAGCCGGAGCGGCAGCGGCAGGTCCGTGCCTTGTGGCTGTTGGCCAGCAGGCAGATGTCAGAGCAGCCTCCTGGTTTCCCAAACTGGTCATTCTCACAGGCGTGGCTCCTCACTGCGGGCAGGGGAGAGAGCTAGTCAAGACCCTTCAGGGCCCCCGGGCCCAGGCCTTGAGAAGGCTTCCTGAAGTCTGACCGCACTTCCTCCCGCTGTGGTCAGGAGGAGAGTCACACCACTGCCCACGGTCAGGTGCTTCTACTCTAAAGCAGCCAGGGGGCTGGGAGGAGCAACCTACGTCCGTCCTGAGCAGAACTGGGTGCGGGGGCTCCATCGAGGTGAGGGGCAGGAAGGGGCTGGCAAGGGAAGCTGAGAGGCCAGCGGGGTTCGCCCGGGATGGATCGCTGCCAGAAGTAGTCACGATATGAGAGAACCAGGCATTCCCACAGGAGGGCCCGTGGAGGGACGTCGGGGCCCACTCACCCCGGGGCTGACGCCGCTGGTGGTAGATATGAAGCGCACCACCCTTGTCCACACGGGTGACGACCTGGTAGTCGGTGCTGTTGAATCGATTCACCCGGATCACGCTCGTCTTCTGCTGGGCGTTGGCATTGTCTGAGTTGGTGGCATAGAGGTAGTTCTCGAACACGGTTAGGCCGTACAGATGCTCAATCTGAGATGGGCAGGCAGGAATGGTCAGCGTGAGAGGAGAAGGGAATCCTTCTTCTGCCCCTGGAGAGCCCCTCAGCTTCCCATCTGACTTCCATTACTCGCTCTGCACTCCCCAAATTCATTCCACAGCTGTCTAACTCCATGCTCCGCTCTGTCTCCTCCGGCTGGACTTCCCTGTTCTTAAGATCTTTGTTTGTCAAAATCCAGCTCATCCTTCAGAGAGCATCTCTCTGAAGAGCTCCTGGGATCTTCTAAGTGGACACAGGCTCTCCTTTCACACCCCATCTCTCTGGCTATTATCCACTGGCTGGTGATTTGCAGGCTTACCCTACCCACTCTGCTCAAACCCCTTGAGAGCAGGAACCACGTCCCCCACAGACTCAGGCACCCAGTGGATAAGGAACAATTTTGGACTGAGTTGGAGTGGGGCCCTAAACTGTGTCCACAGGAGGACATTCTTAGCTCAACTCTGGTGCCCAGCTTAGGGAAGGCTGAGAGGACGGGCTTGCCCCAAGCAAGCCTGGTAACAGCCCTCACCACCCACATAACTTATCCAAGGTAACCGACTGTCCCAGCTTGTCCCAGACCAAGGGATTTGTTGGCTTGTGGGACGTCCAGGGCTCACACTGGAACAGTCCCAGACAAACAAGGATGCTGGGTCACCTTAATGATCCCAGAATGGAGATGCCATCTCTGAGCTGGAAGGACTTCTAGACTAGATCCCAGTGCTGCTTCCCACCTGTGTAACCTCAGGCAAATCACTTAACCTCTTTGAACTGTGCTTCTTCTCATGCCAGAACGGAACTGAGCCACCTGCCCGCTTATCTCCCAGGGGTTGTTGTAAAGATCAAGTGAGAAAAGGGAAGTAAGGGCAGCCCGGGTGGCTCGGCGGTTTAGCACCACCTTCAGCCCAGGGTGTGATCCTGGCTACCCGGGATCGAGTCCCACAGCAGGCTCCCTGTGTGGAGCCTGCTTCTACCCCTGCGTGTGTCTGCCTCTCTCTCTCTCTCTGTGTCTCTCATGAATAAATAAATAAAATCTAAAAAAAAAAAAGAAAAGAAAAAAGAAGTAAAAGGTGTCTCTTAAATGACTGTTTCCAGCGGCATCTGAGTGGCTCAGGTCACGATCCCAGGGTGCTGGGATCGAGTCCTGCATCGGGCTCCCTGCTCACCAGTGAGTCTGTTTCTCCCTCTCCCTCTGTCCCTCCACCTGCTTATGCTCTCTCTCTCAAACAAATAAATAAAATCTTTAAGAAACAAATAAAATGATTATTTCCATCAGAGTGGAAGCCACACCACTCCCTTGCTTGAAGGGCTCAGGCCCGCCCCGATTCCCACGGGAGGGCAAGCGTGCCCCCACACCCTCCTCCCTCTCCCTGGGAGGCTCTCCCTTGCCCCGCCAGAGCATCCCCCTCACCAGAATGCCCTGGATGATGGTCTGGCGGCCCTTGCCCTCGTAGTCCACCACCTCGATGTAGTCCAGGTAGGCGTCAGCCCAGTAGACGAGGCGGCTGACCAGGTCCAGCGTGATGCCGTGAGGAAACACGATCTTGCTATCAACCAGCTTGGTGCGGTTCTGTCCATCCATGTCACAGCGCTCCACCTTTGGGATCTGCCCATAGTCAGTGAAGAACACCTTCCTGTGGGCAGAGGGCACGTTTTACTGGGTTCTGGACACTGGGTACCCTCCCTTCCACCACGGCATCCGCCTGCCCCTCTCACCCCATGGCGGGGTCCAGTGCAATGCCCTTGGGGTTGTAGAGCTCCAGGTCCAGCAAAGTGACACACGTGTCTCCATTGCGGTTGCAGACGAAGATCCTATCATCGATGTCATCCACAAAGTAGAAGTTGCCTGTCAGCCAGTCGATGGCCATCTGCTCCACATCTGGAAAGTGAATGAAAGAGCTATAGGAGGAGATCCTCCAATAGACACGCCCACCCTGGCTGATGCAGGACCCATCCCTGGAAGCCCACCTCCTCTGGGGCGACCCCCTTCCCCACCTAGGCTATAGCTGTCTCTCCTCTCCGAGCTCCTATGGGAGTTCCTGGCAGGGGCACATTTTGCCTTGTGTTATTTGCCATCTTTCCCAACCGGTTTCTGTCTGGTGTTTCCAAAGAGAAGTGTCTGAGTGTCCCCCCGCAGATCCCTGCTCCACACACCAAGCTCAGGGCCAGGACACAAGAGGCATTGCGTAAGTGTTGGCTGGCTAGTTGATGGACCAGCTTCCCCAACTCTAGTCCTTCCTCAAGTGGGACCATCTTCTTGGGGTACCAAAAGGCAGTGAGGACAGGTCTACTAGCTCATTCCAATATTTTTATCTATTTTTAATTTACTTTTATTTTTTTTAAGATTTTATTTATTCATGAAAGATAGAGAGAGGCAGAGACATAGGCAGATGGAGAAGCAGGATCCTCTCAGGAAGCCTGATGTAGGACTTGATCCCCGGACCAGGATCAGGCCCTGAGCCAAAGGCAGAGACGCTCAACTGCTGAGCCACCCAGGGGTCCCTCATTCCAATATTTTTAGATATGCTTTTACTTGAGATACCAGCACTCAGGCTAACTAAAACATCACACATCTTTGATGTTGGTAGATTTTCATCAACATTCTATGGTAAGTCAAGTTATCTCATGCTAGCCAGGACACTGACCAGATACATACATGTTGTATGAATCTTAAAAATAGAAAAGCAGAGCACACCATCAATAAATTCAATGTGAGGGATCCCTGGGTGGCGCAGTGGTTTAGCGCCTGCCTTTGGCCCAGGGCGCGATCCTGGAGACCCGGGATCGAATCCCACGTCGGGCTCCCGGTGCATGGAGCCTGCTTCTCCCTCTGCCTATGTCTCTGCCTCTCTCCGTCTCTCTCTGACTATCATAAATAAATAAAAATTTAAAAAAATAAAAAAATAAAAAAATAAATTCAATGTGAGAGAAAAATATGTCAAAATATAGTGCCCATAGAGATGGCAAAGGGAAAGCTCATGGTGTCAAAAGATTGGAATCAAATCTTTTGATTTGACATAGGCCAAACTTCCTCTACTCAGCTCTGTTCCTATTTCTTCAATGTCCCTATGCCCAATTTCCTCATATCCTAGGGAGGGTGGGAAGGAGCAGGGAATAAGATGTAGGACTAGAGGACAGAGACACAGGAGAAGGGCCATAAAAGGACTCTGAAGGTAAATTGAGGCATGGTTCAGAAAGAAGGGAAGCTCCAGAAAGGTGAGTAGGAGAGGAGGATGGAGACCAGGTGTAGGATGGCCTACACTCAGTCTATGCCATCTCTGGGGCGAGATGGAAAAGGCTAAAAAGGACTGAAGAGGGTAGGGGTAGGGCACGGGCAATGGGGAATGGCCTCCTCTCCAAGACCCACTGGCTTCCATCCACTCACTGCCGCCTCCAACTACCACCACCAGAGGTAATGCCTCCTGCAAATTGGGAATCTCCGAAGACAGTGCCTCCTCAGGACCCCTGCCTTGCACCCCCTCCACTTTCACCGATTGCCCCAATAGGTAATGAGATCTTTGGACCACCTGCCTTTGGCCACAACTTACCCCCACACACCACCCACGAGGGATTATTCTGCCCCCACCGAGCTGTAGGTATAATAACTACGAGCTCCGAGCTGAGCTCGCTCAATGCCTCTCTAATCCTCCCCCCTCCCCACAGGGATCCAGGGGCTGTTTCCTAACAGTGGGTGGGGGTGGGGGCAAAGGGAACAGGAACGTGGCTCCCAGGGAACTTGGCGAGGCCCTGACACTGACTCACAGTCACGGGACTTAGGCTGCGGGAGGAAGGGCAAAAGCCAATTCGAGACTGTCATCAAGCTAGTTTCCTCTTCATGTGTCCCCCCCCCCCCCCCCCCCCCCCCCCGTTAAACCTCATTTCAAGGTGACTGGAAGAAGAGGCCACAGGGAAGAGGCACCCCCCTGTGATCGCTGACGCACCCCCAGGCCCAACCACTGTCTCCTCTGGGCTCCTAGAAGTCATTCATCCTGGTGACAAGAGAAGAGAGGGGCAGAGCAGCCTGGGAATTGTGGGGCCCAGGCCACGTAGGAAGAGGGCCCGGTGCCGGGATAAGGCGATCACACCGCCGCACACACTTACACAGAGAAAACAGAATAAAATGAATGCCACTAGGCCGCCTCTGGATGGGGGGGACCTGCCGTGGCGCGGAGCAGCCAGCAGGCAAGTAGGCTGGAAGGCAAAGCGGGCTGCCTGCCCTTTCCTCGGTGGGCATGGGGGGCGCTCGCTGGCACGCGGGGGGACTTCACGGGGAAGCTATCTCCCCGGCACCAGCTGGTGCAGCTGCGTCCTTCTCTCTAACTTCCCGAGGCTTCCCTGAGTCACTGCCCAGCTCGGGGCTGGCAACACCCTGCCCCTGCTCCCCATCCACCCTTCTCTCAGCAGGAAGGAAGGAAGAAGAAATCTGAAGAGATTGGAAGCTCCCTCCCCCGGCCCCCAGGAAGTGGCCAACCTTCGAGTCTCCCTCCTGGCCTGGATTCCCTGCCAATTCCGGGAAAGAAGGCAGAAGGATCGTCCTTGCTCTAGATTATTTACCCTTGGCCGGTCTCCCCTTCCACCTCCCAAAGGCCAGGCAGGGCCCCACTCAGCAGGCCAGTGAGGAGTTGGCAAGAATGGGAGTCCCCAGCCCGGCCTGGCCTCCACTTTGGTATTTTTGCAGCTGGAGACTATTAGTCCGCAAGCAAAAATCCTTTGTTATCCAACCCCCTCCACCACATTATTTTCCTCTCTCCTGAAGTCCAGATTCCTCTGCCCGCCCCACCACACACACTCACACACATGCACACATATTCACACACGCACATACATACTTGACCGCTCATACCTATCCGAGGCCGGTATAGACAGATGGGCTCAGATTAGGAGAAGGGGCACCTTCCCTCCTGGGCTCCCCTATGGGAGTGGCTGGGCCACTGCCCTTGTCTCATGGCATGGGGGGCAAGTTGAATCCTGGGTTTGACCCCAAAAGACCTATACATTCTGGGTCTATGCACTCTAGGGCAGCTGTCCCCTGAGGCCCAGCCTTCTTAGGGCTGACCCCGGCATCCTCCAGAGGGGCTCCGGCCAAGGGCCCCAGATCCTGAAGACAGGAGAATCTCAAGTAAACCTAAGGGGAAGAATGCTATGTTGTGGGAAGGGTCTGGGGTCAAGTTGTTAGGGATTCCAGCCTAGAGAAGGAGGCTAGGAAGCTAGGAGGTGGGTGAGACAGAGAACAGACCACAGCTTGCCAGTGATGTCATGAAAGACTTTCACTTCCAGGCTCCAGAATAGGCATGGGGTGTGTGGCATGGGGTGTGTGTCTCTAACTGATGAGTTTTCCTTGCACCCCCCACACTGGCCAAAGCTCAGCATTCTGCACCCCCAGAACTCCAATTTTTCTCAACTTCTCTACTATCCACATTGTTCAAGCAGTATTTCCTTAAGCAGTGGCTTCTTTTCCAGAAAGAACGCCCCCCCCCCCCCCCGCTGCCATTCCCAAGGAGAACTCTGGCTTCTGCTGCAGGACTCCAGTCACTCTCCCTAAAATAAATCTGGGGGAGGAAGGGGACCTCTGTGCCCAGAGGAAATATCCCCAATGCATCCATATACCCAGAGATTGTAAGACAAGGCATGAGGTCCCTGGATGAGGAAGGATGAGCAAGGATGAATCTCATTTCCACTTTAACCACATCCCCAATGAACAGACTGCATTCTGGTCCTTATTCAGGAACCTCCTCACCTTTCCCATCACTCTGCTCTGCCCCGGGCCCAGCCAGCTTTCCAGACACTGACAGCAGGTTTGAATTCTTGTTCTATTGCCTTCCAACTGTAGGACTATGGGGAAATTACTTAATGTCTGAGTCTCAGTTTGCTCATATGTAAATGGGAATGGGCAAGTTATTTATTGTCTGAGTCTCAGTTTGCTCATCTGTAAAATGGCATGGTACATTAATAGTACTTAGCACACGGCCTGGCACATATTAATACTCCACAAATGGCAGCTGTTGTTCGTACCATCATCCTCCCTCACCTCAACCCCATTCTTCCCTACCTTCTCCAGCAAGTTACCATCTATGCCTTCAGTGAGAGTCCTGTGGCCTCCTAACTAAAGATGGGCCCACCAGGTGGGCAGTTTGAGGCTAACACCTACTATTCAAGATTCAGCTCAGGCCCTCAGAAGAAAGATTTCTGACTCCCAGAAGCCCCAGTAATTCCTTTTATCACAGCCTGTTTACCTGACTACAAATATTGTGAGGGCAGGGTGCTGTCTTTCATCTCTGTCCCCGGTGTCTGACACACATATACTGATTCATTCAACAAATATTTGTTGAGCACTGAGTCCTCACTCAGTTGTCCTAGCGCTGGGACATCACTTTTTCCCTTCCTTTTGATGCCAGGAGCTTCCTTCTCTGGCCTTGGGACACCCCAAGACGGTGGGAAGACACATCTCTCTGGTAATCCTCCTGCTTATTAGAGCCCTCAGGGATCCTGTCCTGAGGCCTGGCAGGGAGAAGGAGCCCTGGGGGAGATGATCAGGAGTCTGGGGTCTTTGCAAGTAGGTAAGAGACGGCCTGCCCGGTCTGCCAGGCAGAGAAGCTCTGCCAAATGGCATGTCCTCACGCTCCTATTTCCTGCCGCGTCCTGACTTGAGCTCCTCTTGTTCCCAGTGAGGCCAGGGCTCAGCCACAGCACATCACCTCTGTCTCCTGGACTTCCCTTCCTGCCCTGCTGGTACTTCTGACCTGGGGCTTGTGCCCCAGCTCCTTCCCTTGTCTGGCCCAGGTCCACAAAGGTGGTCAGTCCTGGAGCCGGGGATGAGATGCCTGGATTCTGCAGCTCTGATTCAGAATCAGAACCAGGGTCTTCCCACTATTGAGAAATCTTTGCTGGGTTCTCTCTTGCTTAAGTTACTTCCTGTGGCTTGAAAACAGGGAGGAGGGGGGTGTTGGGAGCAGGCTGGGTGGAGAGGCAGCTTCAAGGAGACAGCGGGGGAGGAGAGGCCAGGCTGGAGCTGAGCCGGGAGACGTGGGGCTGGCCCGGCCAGGGAGAGGAGAGAAGGGCTGTGAAATGATTCGGAAATTTGGGACAGGAGCGGGAGTGGGAGCGGAGAGCAAAAGCACCGGGACACGGATGGCCCAAGGCCAAAGGGTGTGCTGGCAAGAGCCCCCCAGGATTCTGACACCCTGAGGGTGAGGAAGGCCAAGGGAGAGGGTGGTAGCGGAGGGGGAGCAGCGGCTGGCTTTCGTACATAAAGTCTGGAAGGGTTCCACTGGCATCGGGTGGGAGGCCGAGAGGGCCTGGGCCGCCCAGTTCAGTGGGAAGACAGCTCCCCTTCCAGCCAGGGAAGTCAGTCCATCGGAGACTCAGGGGGGCTACTCTCTGCCCCCTCTCTGCCTTCCCTCTAGACACACCACTACCCATTTCCTGTTGTGATTTTAAGCACACACATACACACATGCACACATGCACACAAAGAAAGAGGGAGGGATAAGTGAAGCTGGCCAGCTGGACTTGGGGACTCATTTCGCAACCTTGCTGCCTGCGGCCTAGGGGGCCTTTCCTGCCTGCCCCCGCCTTCCCTCACACAGTACGGCACAGTGAAGGAACCCTGGGACCCCGGAGGGCCCCTCCACAGCATCCCCTCATACACCGTCCATAACTAAGTGCCTTGGGCAAAACTTATTTCCTTTAAGGGCCTCTGCGTGCAGCATCAGGACCTTCCCTCCCGCACACACCCCTTCCTGGGGCCCCATTCCTGCAGGCTGCCCTCATTCTTTCTCCGGTGGAAACATCCTCAAAGCCAAGGAAGACAGGTCAGAGGAGCACAGCTAAGGCCGAGCAGGGCTGGGGCGGGGGTGGGGGGAGAGGAGGGGACTGCGGGCCTGACCTCCAGCCCTGCCCAGGGGCAGCCCTGCAGGGGGCTGGGCGGAGCCTACGGTTCCCTGAGGGTGGTCAGAGGTGAGAGGCAGAGGGGCGGGCCAGGCCGCTCGGGTACTACCAGGCTACTGGCCCCTCTGGGTCTCAGTTTCCAGAACTTCAGGCGTTTGTGGGTCACTTTCAAAATGCTTGCCAGGGTTACACACAGCTCGCACTGCCATTACCTACTGTTTCCGTAAGTCACCTCGCGTTTCTCATCTTGCCGCACCCTAAAGCAATCTGTGAGATCCTAGATTTGATTTGCTAGTTATGGGAGTTTCCTAATAGGCGTTACATAAAAAAACCAAAGCTATAACAATAAAACAATGCACATCCACGTACGACCTAAAATCAAGGCATCCCTGCTTTGGGAAAGGCAGTATTAAGCACTAAGGAGTCAGCCTCCGTCCTCCCTTAAGGGTGTTCCGGCTCTCACTACCATGTTCTCCAGCCAAGAACCAGAATCCACAGAGAACCCCCCTCCCCCATGCTGCTGGGACAGCGGCAGAGGGGAGGATGGGCCCTTGGGCCCTGGGATTATATCCCAGGAGGGAGAAGAAGGGGTGAGGACTCAGCCCCCGAGCCCCCCCCCCCCCCCCCCCCCCCCCCCGCCCCGGTCCAGGCCAGTGAAGGTCACAGTGAGGGAAAAAAGTGTTGGCAGCCGGGGCTCTGTTCAGTGAGGGAAGCAGGAGCGAGCGGGTGCACACACACGCACACCCCTCCAGAACAGTGAGGAAGTTGGTCAGAAACTATCCCCCCAACTCTAGAAGGAGTAGAATCAGGGAAGGAGCTGGGGTCCCGACAGGAAAAAGCAGGAGCTTCCATCCCCAGCTGGCTCCGCGGAGCCTCTCCTGGAAGCTGCTCCGACCACTGAGCATGGCAGGGTCGAGGAAGGGCCCTCTGAGGGCCCTCAGGACCCAGGGCAGGTCTGGTGCACACATGCCCTAGGACCCATGTGAAACAGGCTCACTTCCTGGCCTCCTTCCTTTTTTCTATTCTATTTCTGTGACCAGAGTTTTCTCTGAGGCAGGCTCCCCCTTCTTCCCATATCAGCACGCAGGCTTCTCTCGGCATCTCTGCCTCTTGGCCTCTGGGCCCCAGCACCTCTCCATTGTCAGACTCCTCCCTCCTGCATGAGGCTCCCTCCCAGGGGTGCAAAGGAGGTCATGGTCACAGCCAGGAATGGGATGATTGTAGGGAGGGCTCCCCTACGGGGCAGAGAGAAAGCAGGAGAAAGCAGCAGCCTTTCTTCTTCATCCCCCTCTGGGAGCTAATTACAGGCCAGCAGCCCACTGCACAGGTGAGTGCCTGGGACCAGCCACCCGCACACCAGGACAGGCCACTCAGCGTCTCCTGGGAGGGGGCTGAGCTAGGGCTAGGGGAGGGTGCTAGGGGAGAGACACTTCCGACCTCCTCATCTCAGGGCCCATAATTAGTCTGTGGGATGAGAGCAAAACAACTATCCTCAGGGTGACAGCCAGACATTCAGGCGGCAGGGCAGGGTGGAGGGGCAGAGGCTGGGGCAATGGGAACCCACTCATCTACCCCGCTAGCATTTCTCCCAGGAAACTGGGTCTGTTCCTGCCTCCTGGACTCTGCCCCAGAGGGGCCCAGTGAAATCTAGCAGACTGGGAGGCAAGGCTCTATTTGCCAAGGGAGGGGTACCCGCCTGAGCTTATTTCCTGCTTCTCCTTGGGAGGAAGGCAGGAGAGGGGGCCAGGCCAGAGCAAAAGCCGAGAAGTTTCCCATCAGGGCACCCTTGACAGCCGCCTACCCACGAGCCCATCGTCTGGCCCTGAGGCAGGGCCAGGGAGGGAGCTGCCAGAGCTGTTTGCCCAGACAGGCCTGTTGGGTGGGGCCATCTACAAGGAGCAGCGAGAGGGCAGCTGGCTGGGGGGGCCTTGCCCTGTGCCACCCCAACTGCCATTGGGTTCCCGATCTGCCCACCCCTCGAGAGGTTGGCCAACCAAGTGTGGCAGCCCCCAGCCCATTATTCCAAGGAAGGCATGTCCCATCACATGTGAGCCTTGGTGACCAAGGGACACCGCTGGGACACCACTGGGAGGCTCTGGAGGAGCTAGGGCCGAGGTGTGGACCATATACTGAGGCTGCAGAGGGCAAGGACACCTGCCAGCCCAGAACTAAGCCTGTATGTCCTCCTGGGACCTGTTCTCTGCAGTAATCATCAGATGCAGATGCAATGAAGAATCTGAAGATCTTCTAGCAGGCCCAAAGGTTCAAAATCCTAAACCTTGTGGGTTCTGGCTTTCACTTCAATTTATCTGATCTGGACAGGCAAGCTCAAACCCATGATGTAGATTAGGAAACCAAAGCAGGCGCAGGGGATTCTGATTTACTCAAGGTCACAGATCAAGTTACCCTCCCTCCTGAAGGTCAGATCAACCGAGGCCAGATCTTCCCCCTCACCCCTGTGGTGTGCTTCCTGGAAATGTGACAGTGCCAGATGTTTTGTTTGTGTAACAGCATCCGAGATGAGCAGGGCTGCTCCAGGCAGTGGATCTATGCCCAGGCCCCATCCCTAGGTATACCCCTTCTTCCACCCCTAAGACAGCAAAGTACAGCCCACGGAGGGAGTTTAAGTGGGAACATCTGGGAGGTTTTAAAATGTTCCTGTGCCTCAGTGCTCCTCCTCTAGTCTCATTCTCTGCTACAAAGCCCCCAAATAGCCTCAGGACCCCCACACCCACCCTGCAGCATTGAGTCCATTCTGAGGATGTCCCCAAGGAGAATGATGGAACATGAAGATGGAACCAGGCAGGCCCTGGCATCTTTGCCCTCAGCCACAACCTAGCAAGGCTCTGACTGAGCTCCAGGCCCTTTCTTTCCCTTGCCCTGACTCCCGCTACATGGGAAAGCCCCTCTGCGGTCTAATCATCACTCTTCTCTCTGAAAAGGGACAGTCCCTGCTCTCTGGAGATTGACTGCTCATTGCCCCCTTGGCCCTCTTCCTCAGCCCTGGGCCAAAAATCAGGAGCCATCTAGAGACCCAGCTGAGAGAGAAGCAAGCCTAGCCATCGATCTGTCCCTGCCCCCCCGCCCCCAGAAAATGTCATCTTGTGCAGCCTTGGGGCCCCCAGCCTTGGCCTCAGTGAAGGGCTTCTTATTTAGACTCTTAACCTAGACATGGGTCATCCTGTCTAATCCTCTGCCCCTCTCCTGGACAGGCTCCAGCTTGCCCAATCTTCCCCTCCCTCCCTCACGCTCCAAGCTAGGAGCAGGCGACTCACGGTGCAAACTGAGGGAGATGTTGATGGTGTGCTCATCCACGAAGCCCTTCAGGCCAGGCATGCGGGCGCACTTGAGCTGTGTCTGGGCGGCGCTGTCCCCAACATGCACCCAACACACAGTCTCGTTGGTGTAGCTGAAGTCCATGGCTGTGGTCTGCCGTGTACTCGTGGGTGTGATGGTAGACACCTGGGCCCCACTCAGGTACGTAGCCAGGATGTTCTGTGAGTTGGCAATCAGCAGCACAGGGGGCCGATCTACTGGCTCTACAGATGGAGGAGAGAAGAGTCGGTGCGGCAAGGGGCTCCAGGACCATTGAGATCACCCCCCAATGTGGGGGCCGCCTATCACTGTGGCCACAGGTGACCCCACCTACCATTCTTGGCCTTGCAGGAGCGGTTGTCTGGCTGCAGGAGGTACCCTTCCACACAGCCGCATGTAAAGGAGCCGTCCGTGTTGGTGCATAGCTGGCTACAGGTGCCGTACACTGAACATTCGTCAAAGTCTGCCAGGGAAAGGGCAAGAGCGTGGTCATCTCCAATGTAATGAGGGCAGGAAAGTGGGTGCCCTCAGACACCACTGGTGGGGCCATCCATCCTGGCAGCTACTTTGGAGGACAATTTGGCAAACTCTATCACAATGAGAGATGTACAAACTCCATCACCTAGCAAGTCCAGACTGGGAGTCTGCCCCTAGTGAAATATCCATACATGGGTGCATCATTCGTTCATTCAGAAAAGATCTTAAGAGTACCTGCTATATGCCAGGTACCATCCTAGGCTCTGAGGATACATCCGTGAATCAGATGTATTCAAATTGCTGCCCTCATGAAATTTAAATGCTGATAATAAATGACATATTGGTGTTTCAGTAATAAATAAAACAAAAAAGTAAATTATATGTTAGAGGTACTTAGTGCAGTGGAAAGTGACTGGTGGAAAAATATTAAGCAGAGATAGGGGGTAGAGAATGCAGGCAGTGGGCTGTGATTTGAGGGATGGCCTCATTGAGAAAGTGGTGCTTGTGCAAAGAGCCGAGGGAGGTAAATCTAAAACAGAAAGGGATGCCTTGTTTGTGATGGTGAGAAATTGAAACGTTTCACTCAGCAATAGGCAGAGGGCCGAGTAAGCTGTGGTAATGGTTATACTTCATAGTGGTTTCTAAGAGAACAAGGTAGATCTCTATATATTTTTTTAAAATATATTTTATTTATTGATTCATGAGAGATACAGAGAGAGGCAGAGACACAGGCAGAGGGAGAAGTCGGCCCCATGTGGGGAGCCCAATGCGGGACTCGATCCCAGGACCCCGGGATCACTTCCTGGGCCAAAGGCAGATGCTCAACCCCTGAGCCACCCTGGCATCCCTATCTCTACATATTAATACAGAAAAATCTCCAGAATATATTGGGTGAAGAGACTGAAGAAAGGTATGTAGTGTGATATTTGTGTGAACATAACAATATGCACATAAACTTTATGTGCACATAAACAATACTTCCAGTTAGATTATCTGGATATTATGCATGTATTCATGCATACGTGAAAAAGGCCTGGAGAGAGAGGTAGCAAACTGATAACACAGCTGACCTTCAGAGATGGGAAAGGGAGCAGAACTGAAGAGGATTTGTCAAAGGGGACTTTGGTTTTACCTATAATGTTTTAAAGTTTTTACAAGAAAATTCGCATATTCAACCTATGCATTTTTTTTTTTTAGATTTCATTTATATTTATTTTTGTGAGAGAGTGAGAGAGAGAGAGAGAGAATGAGCCAGGGGGAAGGGCAGAGGGAGAAGCAGACTCCCCACTCAACTGGGAGTCCAATGCGGGACTTGATCCCAGGACTGGGATCATGCATGGGCCGAAGGTAAATGCTTAACCAACTGAGCCACCCAGGTGCCCTCAACCTATGAAATTTTGAGAGGAATTTAGAAATCTGGTGGAAGCCAGTGGTCAAGGCTCACAGTCACACTTTGAGGCTGTAGGGCATGGAGCCATGCCTCCTCTCTAGTACCTTCCGTCTCATTTTTCTTCTACCCACTGGCCCTGCCCCATGCCCGCCCCCACCTGCACCCCCTGCAGCTCGTACACGCAGACACACAAGCACAAGCGCTCACATACCTTTGCAGGTCTTGCCATCTGCCTGCAGTTGAAAGCTGTTGTTGCAGTAGCAGGTGGGCCCGTTGAGTGTGGGGACACAGTGGTGCTGGCAGCCCAGCTGAGAACACTGTCTTTGGAGCTCTGTGGGGGGGGGGGAGCAGGCAACATGCTCTCACGCCCCCAGACCTGGCAGCCGCTGCACCCAGACTGTCACCTTCCCCCGACTCCCGTCAACCCTTGGGAACCACTTCCAAGGCCCCGTGGCGTCAGAGATGAAAGAGGCTTCAGGAGTTATCTAATATGTTTTGCAAGTGAGGAAACTGAGACCCAGGAAGGTTGTAAGATGGGCCCAAGATCCCATAGCCAATTATGGCTTAGGGGCCATATCCCCCTGCTCCGGTTGCTCTGGACTCCCTCTGTCCCCCGGGGGGAAAGGTTCTGGCAGTTGTGGGGGTCACTGGCAGAGCGAGGACAGTAGTCTCAGCCCCTTCATTTGCCTCCTATCTGCACTGCCCAGGAACTACAAAGCTGGCTTTGGGGCTGAGGGTGAGGAGTGGGCATGGGATGGGTCTTTCCCCTCAGGTCCCAGCTCCGGTCTGGAAGTACCCCTCCAGCCCATCGCTTAAGCCCTGGAGGCCCCAGGGAGAAGGTCCAAGGTCCAGGTGGAAGATGGGAGGAGGAGCAAAACTGGTTCCCTCAGGACCTTTCTCTAATCTTCCTCCTGCCACTGACCCACTTCCACAGGGGAGACAGAAGGGAATGAGACAGGAGGGGGAAGAGGTGGGAGAGCAGCTACCCCCCCAGACCAGCGACCCAATTAATGGCCTTGCGTGGGGCCAGGCGGCCTGGCCACAAAGCCCCCTTTGTCCAGCTGCCTCACACCCCCGCTCCCCCCCGCACCTAGGACTGAGAGCTGCCCAAGATGCTAAGATGTTTAGAGGCACTAAGCCTGCCAGGAGGAGCTGGGATGGGGGGCCAGGCCCCAGTTATTTCTTCTCCTCTCCACCTCCACCCAGGAGCCCAAAGGTGCTGCTTGGCCAGCCTTTCCCCACAAAATGGGGTGGGGGGGGAGTGGGTGCGGGGACAATATTATTTGTTCTGGAAAAATCTAGAACAGAATTTATCTTCTGGACACGTGGCAGGAAGATAAGGAGGCCCAGCTTCTCTAATATCAGAGAAGGGAGTTCAAACCATAGGTTCTCGAGGTTCTCTGTTGTTTTGGATGCTGACAAAGTATTCAAGAAGAAGCAAACTTGAACATGTACCACGCAATAAGATGCAATGGGCATGGTAATTAAAGTCAGCCCCTGGGCCCAAGTTCTGCATCCCATCCCAGGAGCTCTAGACAAAAACATGCAAAATTGACCCAAGGAAAGGATAAAAATCTTCCACAAACTCCTTACTCCACACTCCCTGCCCTCAGTGAACAGGATCCAGATGTGTCTCCTCCCACAGGCAGATGTTTCTGACATGCATACAGGCGCGGGATGCCACCCTCACCCAGGGGCTTGCTCGGGCTGGGGAGGCCTTGAGCTCAGTAGAATGGAGAAGCCACCATTCCCTAGTCCCCACCTTGCAGGCCTGAGGCTCTGCCTTACAGACAAATCCTCCCCCACTGCTTACCAATGACCGGGCTCTCCCTGGCCCAGGGGCCTTCAGGGGAAGAACAATAGAGCTGGTGACCTGAGCCACACAGGGGAAGGGACCTATCCTCCTAACATTCCCTCTTCAGCCTCGGAGCCCTTCCCATTCCAGCTGCTTTAGAGTGTCTCGAAGATCTGCACTTCCTGGGGGGATGCCTTCGGGGGTGCTGGCGGGGAGACAGGTGACCCAAACTCCACATCCCCACCCCCTGGCTTCAGTCACAACATCTGCTCTTCCCTGTTCATACTCAGGTTTCATATAAGAAATCGTTTGGAGAAGGGATCCCATTATTTACAACAACGACAAAGTATGAAAATACCCATCTAAGCGCAGAGCTCTCACTTTAGAGGTGGGATACTGGGGTCTGTGGAGAGGTAGTGACTTGCTTAATTAAGCACACACGGCCAAAGACAAGTGCCTGGGCCCAGGCCCTTGCTGATCCCCACAGGGTTGTGGCCCAAGTTCCAACCCAAAGGCGCACTGATTTGGCAGCTATCTGGTGGCAAATCTGCACTGGAGCAGGACAAGGCCTCATCCCCACTGAAGGTCTGAGGACAGTCCTCGGACGGTGTGCCCCGTCCAAACCCACCACATGCATGGCTAAGAACTCACTGCATCCATCTCCTGGGGCAAGGGAAGTAGAAGAGCCCTTACCTCGGCAGTGGGGCCCCTCGTCTGAACCATCCACGCAGTCCTGGACCCCATTGCAGAGGCGGGACATGAGAACACACAGCTCGGTACCCAGGCAATTGTGCTCATTCGGCTGACATCGCTGGGCCTTGCTCTGTGGACCTGGGGGCCAAAGGAAAGCCTAGCATGAGCAAGCTGGCTATACTGGCTGTCTGGCCAGCTGTTCACCAGAGGGGATGAGGAAACCAGGAGTGGGGTTTCAGACACCTGCGTTTCTTAGATCTCAGGAGACCTCAGGGACTGGTTAGATTATTCTACCTGGGCTCTTTTACACCATTCCCAACAGTAGCTACACACCTGGAAGCAGCCAGGTGGAGGGGGGGAACTAGGCATTCAGCAGAGTCCACTCCCCACATGCCCGACACCTGTGAGCCCCAATACTGCCATGTTGTGCACTCAGGAGACAGGCTGAGGTTTAGAGGTGAGAGGCTTTGATGAGCAGAGGAAAGCAGAGTCCACAGCAGAGAGGCTCAAACGTGAAAGAACACCTCCTTCCCCTAGCTCCCCAGGGCACAGAGCCTGGGGCTGAGAGCCAGACCAAGTGTTCTGGAACTGCACTGTCCAATGCATAGCAACAGCCGTGTGTGGCTGTCGAGTACCTGAGTGTGGCTAGTTCGAATTGGAAGTATAAAGTATACCCTGGCTTTGGAGGACCTAATACCACACACACACACACACGGAAGAATTCAAGAGATCTCATTACTAATGTTATATGATTAATATACTGAAATAATATTTCAGATACATTGGGTAAAATAAAGTTAAAATTACTTAACTACTTTATTTTTATTTTTATTTTTATTAAATAGGCTCCACGCCCAGTGCAGAACCCAATGAGGGGCCTGAACCCACAACCCAGAGACCAAGACCTGAGCCGACACCAAGAGTCGGACATCCAACCAACTGAGCCACCCAGGCACCCCTACTTTTACCTTTTTTAATGTAGCTACTAGAAAATTTCAAAATTGCATATGTGGCTTGCATCCTGTTTCTACGGGACAGCACCACTCTAGGTGCCTTACCTCAGAGCAGCCTGCCTGGTGGAAGAATTTGGAAAGTGTCAAAGGTTGTGGCCCACTGATGATGGGCCAGGATGAGCAAGGTAGAGCCGCTCAGGGAATCCTAGGGAGGCCACGCAGATTGGGATGCTGGCTGAGCCTGCGAGCTGGAAGGTGGACCACCACCTACTGGCTCCCACAATGGACAGGGTGTGTGAGCGAGAGCGTGTCTACATGTGAGAGCATCTATCCACAGACACAGAGAAGTACACATGCACAGGTGAGGGAGGGGAGGACCGAGGAGTGTGGAGGGAGGGCGTGTCTGCATGTCTCTGCGTGCCAGGGCTCCTGGCCTCGGTCTGTGCGTTTCCATGTCCTTCTGGAGTAAGTCTGAGTTTGTATGTGAGTGTCTGGGGGCATTTGTCTGAGGCTGGGCTTCCGCGTCCTCGTTTGAGAGTGTTGACTCTGTTGCTGTGAGGATGTGTCTGTGCTGACATCTGCCTTAATCTGGGGGCGGGGTGGGGGGATGGTCACATCGGGGCCCCGGAGAGGCTGCGTGTGAGTATGATGGGTCTGGGAGTGTATATGAGTGGGGACAGTATGGGGATGTGTATAAAGTGGGGTTTGCATCAAACTAAAGGAAGATCTGGCCCCTCTGCGTGGCTTTCATCACCCCAACATGAAGTATGAGGGTAAAAATGGCATTAAGGTGGCATTAGTCAAGAAGACATTCCAGGCTGAACCACCCTCACCATAGAAATGCTTGCAGAGTATCCCTGGCCGTACCCCTCGAGGGCAGAGTATGGGGGTGAGGCAGAGAGAACTGGCCTAAAAATTACCGCTGATATTGAGGGTGAGGGTATGGGGAGAAGACAGGAGATGGAGCTGGAGCAGGATAAACCTATGAGAGAGAACAGGTCCCTTCCTAGGGACAGACCTAGGAAGGCTGGGTCTCCTAGATCACGGCCCAGATTAGCCAAGCAGGGAGAGACCGAAGGTGGAGACCCCAGGACTCTGCCAGCTGCCCAGGACTCTGGGGTCCTGCCAGCAAGTCCTCCACCCCCTACTGGCAGGGTAAAGGCTGGGTGGAGACCTTTCTCCCAGTTTAAACAGCTGCCTCTGATTACACCACTTACTGGGGCAGGGAAGGCGGGGGTGGCGGGAAAGGCGCAGGGGTGGGGCTTCTGGTACAGAGACTGAGCACGAGCCAGTGGCCTTTGGCCTGGGAGCCTGAGGATAGGAAGAAGACCCAATGAGACCTGGGGGCACTTATCAAGAGTCAGAGGTCTCAGAGATGGGAAGAAGAGGACCGAGCCAGAAGGGCAGGGAAGCAGGCTCTCTCCTTCCAGCAAAGCTGTCAGTTCAGATAACAAAGTCTCCAGCACGCTTGGGGGTGCAGCAGTTAACGGAACAATCAGAGGTGCCATTTCTGAGCACATCAGGCACCATGTCGGCACTTTGAAGAGGAGAGAGAATGGTTTTAGCTGTGTCATGGGCAAACAATCACAGAGCAAGGTCCACCCCAGGCTAGGGATCAACTGTCCTTGTCCCAAACTGCCTGGGCCAGAAGGAAAAGGTGTTCAGGGTGAAGGATCAGAAAAGGTACTTACAAATCTCAGGGGCCTCATCGGATCCATCTGGGCAGTCCCTCTCACCGTCACACCGCCAGCCCTTTGAGATACAGGTGATCTGGTCTCTGCAGGCAAACTGCTTGGGGCTACAAGTCTTCGGGGCTAGGAGTAAGGAAAGAAAACAACGGGGTAAAATGAGG